>NC_029777.3:47455585-47485241 GCF_000817695.3 Arachis duranensis | reverse complement strand
AAGCCTTGGATCCTTTTTACCCTTGCCTTTTGGTTTTAAGGGCTATTGGCTTTTTCTACTTGCTTTTTCTTTTTCTTTTATATTTTTTTCGCAAGCTTTTGTTATTCACTGCTTTTTCTTACTTCAAGAATCAATTTTATGTTTTTTTAGATTATCAATAACATTTCTCTTGTTCATCATTCTTTCAAGAGCCAACAATTTTAACATTCATAAAATTCAATATCAAAAATATGCACTGTTCAAGCATTCATTCAGAAAACAAAAAGTATTGTCACCACATCAATATAATTAAATTAATTTCAAGGATGAATTCAAAACTCATGTACTTCTTATTCTTTTGTTTTTAGAACATTTTTTCATTTAAGAGAGGTGAAGGATTCATGGAGTTATTCATAGCTTTAAGACATAGACACTAGACAATAATGATCATGTAATAAAGACACAAAACATAGACAAACATGAAGTATGAAAATCGAAAAAAATAGAAAAATAGGAACAAAGAAGTTAAGGAATGGGTCCACCATAGTGATGGCGGCTTGTTCTTCCTCTTGAAGATCTAATGGTGCTCCTCTATGTCTCTTCCTTGCCTTTGTTGCTCTTCCCTCAAGGCTCTTTGATCTGCAATCTAATGCTCTACCATTGAACTATGGACCCTTGAGATGAACCTCTCCATCTCTCATGACTCAGATATGGAACCAACTGCCTTCCCTTTCCTCTTTCTAGAGGTTTCTCTAGCCTTAGGTGCCATAAATGGTTATGAAAAAACAAAAAGCAACGCTTTTTCCATACCAAACTTAAAAGGTTTGCTCGTCCTCGAGCAAAAGAAGAAAGAAGGGAGTAGAAGGAGAAGTGGAGGAGATGGAGGTGTGTGAATGGGTGGGTTTGGGAGGGGGATGGATTGAATTTGAATGGTGAGGTAGGTGAGGATCCTGTGGGGTCCATAGATCCTGAGGTGTCAAGGATTTCTCATTCCTACACCATTTAGGCGTGTAGAATGCCTTCTTCATGCAATCCTGGCATTTAACACCAGACTACTACTTGTTTCTGGCGTTAAACGCCAGCTTGCAGCCTGTTTCTGACGTTTAACACCAGCTTGATGCTTCTTTCTGGCGTTAAACGCCAGTCTGATGCTTCTTACTGGCGTTTAAACGCCAGTAAGCTTATCCTCCAGGGTGTGCTGTTTTTAATGCTGGTTTTGATTTTGCTTTAATTTTTGCAGTTATTTTTGTGACTTCACATGATCATCAACCTAAAGAAAACACAAAATAACAATGGAATTTTAACATAGATAGGTAAAATTGGGTTGCCTCCCAATAAGCGCTTCTTTATCGTCTTTAGCTAGACTATTACTGAGCTTTAATCCAGTCTCAGTCTTGAGCATTCTTGCTCAACATTGCCTTCAATATAATGCTTGACTCTTTGCCCATTAACAATGAACTTTTTGTCAGAGTCACTATCATGAAGCTCTACATATCCATATGGTGACACACCTGTAATCACATATGGTCCTCTCCACCGGAATTTTAATTTCCCGGGGAATAACCTAAGCCTAGAGTTGAATAGCAGAACTTTCTGCCCTGGCTCAAAGACTCTGGATGACAGCTTCTTATCATGCCATCTTTTTGCTTTCTCTTTGTAAACTTTTGCATTTTCGAAAGCATTGAGTCTGAATTCCTCTAACTCATTTAATTGGAGTAATCATTTAACTTGGCATAAAGGTTTAGGAATCTAGTTGCCCAGTAGGCCTTATGTTCCAGTTCCACTGGCAAGTGACAGGCTTTTCCATACACAAGCTGGTATGGAGAAGTCCTTATAGGAGTCTTGAATGCTGTTCTGCAAGCCCATAGAGCATCATCCAAGCTTCTTGGCCAATCCCTTCTATGGTTAATCACAGTCCATTCCAGGATTCTTTTAAGTTCTCTATTAGGGATTTTAGCTTGCCCATTTGTCTGTGGATGATATGGAGTTGCCACCCTATGGCTAACTCCATATCGAACCATAGTAGAGTAAAGCTGTTTATTGCAAAAATGAGTGCCCCCATCACTGATTAGTACTCTAGGGACACCAAATCTGCTGAAGATATGTTTCTGGATGAATTTCAGCACTATCTTAGTATCATTAGTGGGTGTTGCAATAGCCTCCACCCATTTGGATACATAATCCACTGCCACCAGAATATAAGTGTTTGAGTCTGATGGTGGGAAAAGCCCTATGAAGTCAATACCCCATACATCAAACAACTCAATCTCCAAGATCCCTTGTTGAGGCATGGCATAACCGTGAGGTAGATTGCCAGATCTTTGGCAACTGTCACAATTACATACAAACTCTCGGAAGTCTTTATAGAGAGTAGGCCAGTAGAAGCCACATTGGAGGACTCGTGTGGCTGTTCGCTCACTTCCAAAATATCCTCCATACTGTGATCCATGGCAATGCCAGAGGATCTTCTGCGCTTCTTCTTTAGGCACACATCTATGGATTATTTTATCTGCACATCTCTTGAAGAGATATGGTTTATCCCACAAATAGTACTTTGCATCCGAGATCAATTTCTTCGATTGCTGCCTACTGTACTCTTTGGGTATGAATCTTACAGCCTTATAGTTTGCAATATCTGCAAACCATGGTGTTTCCTGAATGGCAAAAAGTTGCTCATCCGGAAAGGTTTCAGAGATCTCATTAAAAGGGAGGGACATCCCTTCTACTGGTTCTATTCGGGACAAGTGATCTGCTACTTGGTTCTCTGTCCCTTTTCTGTCTCTTATTTCTATATCAAACTCTTGCATAAGCAACACCCATCTTATGAGCCTGGGTTTTGAATCCTGCTTTGTGAGCAGATATTTAAGAGCAGCATGATCAGTGTAAACAATCACTTTTGATCCTACTAAATAGGATCTGAACTTGTCAATGGCATAAACCACTGCAAGCAATTCCTTTCTGTGGTTGTATACTTATTCTACGCATCAGTTAGAACACGGCTGGCATAATAAATGACGTGCAGAAGCTTGTCATGCCTATGTCCCAACACTGCACCAATGGCATGATCATTGGCATCACACATTAATTCAAATGGTAATGTCCAGTCTGGTGCAGCGATGACTGGTGCTGTGACCAGCTTAGCTTTCAGAGTCTCAAATACCTGCAGACACTCTTTATCAATGATAAATGGCATGTCACCAGCTAGCAGATTACTCAGAGGTTTTGCAATTTTTGAAAAATCCTTTATAAACTTTTTGTAGAATCATGCATGCCTCAGAAAGCTTCTGATTGCCTTAAAATTGGCAGGTGGTGGTAATTTTCCAATTACCTCCATCTTAGCTTGATCCACCTCTATTCCTTTGTTCGAAATTTTGTGCCCAAGGACAATTCCTCCAGTCACCATAAAGTGACATTTTTCCCAGTTTAAAACTAGGTTAGTCTCTTGGCACCTTTTTAGAACGAGTGCCAGATGGTCAAGACAGGAACTGAATAAGTTTCCAAATACTGAGAATTCATCCATAAAGACTTCCAGAAAATTTTCCACCATATCAAAGAAAATAGAGAGCATGCATCTCTGAAAAGTTGCAGGTGTATTGCACAGGCCAAATGGCATCCTTCTGTATGCAAATACTCCAGATGGACATGTGAATGCTATTTTCTCTTGATCCTGGGGATCTACTGCAATCTGTTTGAAACCTGAATAGCCATCCAACATGACCTGCTAGTCTTTCTAGCATCTGGTCTATGAATGGTAAAGGAAAATGATCCTTTCTGGTGGCTGTATTGAGTCTTCTTAGTCAGTACACATGCGCCACCCTGTAATTGTTCTTGTAGGAACCAGTTCATTCTTTTTATTATGAACCACTGTCATGCCTCCCTTCTTAGGGACAACTTGGACAGGGCTTACACAGGGGCTATCAGAAATAGGATAAATGATCCCAGCCTCTAGTAATTTAGTGACCTCCTTCTGCACCACTTCCTTCATGGCTGGATTTAGCTGTCTTTGTGGTTGAACCACTGTCTTAGCATTATCCTCCAATAGGATCCTGTGCATGCATCTGGCTGGGCTAATGCCCTTAAGATCACTTATGGGCCACCCAAGAGCTGTTTTGTGTGTCCTTAGCACTTGAATTAGTGCTTCCTCTTCCTGTAGCTCTAAGGCAGAGCTTATGATTACAGGAAAAGTGTCACCTTCTCCCAAAAATACATATTTCAGGGATGGTGGCAATGGTTTGAGCTCGGGTTTAGGAGGTCTCTCCTCTTCTTGAGGGGTTTTCAGAGGTTCTATTATTCTCTCTGATTCCTCCAGATAAGGCTGAACATCTTTAAAGATATTCTATAGCTCTGACTCGAGACTCTCAGCCATATTGATCTCCTCTACTAGGGAGTCAATAACATCAATGCTCATGCAGTCATTTGATGTGTCTAGATGCTTCATTGCTTCAACAGCATTTAGCCTGAACTTATCCTCATTGACTCTCAGGGTCACTTCCCCTTTTTTGACTTCAATGAGGGTTCGTCCAGTTGCTAGGAAAGGTCTTCCTAGGATGAGAGTTGCACTCTTGTGCTCCTCCATCTCCAGCACTACAAAATTAGTAGGGAATGCAAATGGCCCAACTGTGACAATCACATCCTCAATCATGCCTGATGGGTATTTAATGGAGCCATCAGCAAGTTAAAGATAGATCCTGGTTGGTTTGACTTCTTCTGCCAAGCAAAGCTTTCTGATAGTGGATGCAGGTACAAGTGCCCTCTAATATGCATGGTATCATAAAGCTTCCAGGATCCTTAAGCTTCTCTGGTAAGCTTTTTCAGAATGACTGCACTGCATTCTTCAGTGAGGTAAACTTTTTCAGTTTCTCTCCAATCCTTCTTATGACTTAAGATATCTTTCATGAACTTAGCATAAGAGGGTATTTGCTCAAGTGCCTCTGCAAACAGAATCTTTATTTCAAGAGTTCTGAGATAGTCTGCAAAGTGGGCAAATTGCTTATCCTGTTCCGCTTGGCAGAGTTTCTGAGGATAAGGCATTTTGGCTTTGTATTTCTCAACCTTAGTAGCTGCATGTTTATTTCCTACAGAGGTGGTTGGAGAAGCCTTTTTAGAGGGGTTGCTATCAGCACTTGTATGTGTTTGATCCCTCACTGGCATTTGAATGCCAGGGTTGGAAGCAAGATTGGCGTTGGACGCCAACTCCTTACCTGTTTCTGGCGTTTGAACGCTAGAACGGAGCTTCCATTGGGTGTTTAACGCCAACTCCTTGCCTGTTTGTGGCGTTTGAACGCCAGAACTAAGCATGGGTTAGGCGTTTAACGCCAGCTCTTCAAGCGCCAGAATTATTCCTCTCTGGGCTCTTACTGTCCTCAGAGGGATTTTGGGTAGCAATTTATTCATTTCTTAGCTTCCTGCTGCTTTGAAGTGAGGCATTTAATGTTTTCCCACTTCTTAATTGAACTGCTTGGCACTCTTCTGTTATTTGTTTTGATAACTGCTGTTTTATTTGCTTCAACTGTACTTCCATATTCATATTAGCCATTCTTATGTCTTGTAGTATCTCCTTGAATTTAGCTAGCTGTTTTGTTAGAAAATCTAATTACTGATTGAATTCAGTAACTTGTTCTGTAGGACTGAGTTCAGCAGTTACTATTTTAGCCTCTTCTTTCATGGAAGACTCACTACTTAGGTACAGATGCTGATTTTTGGAAACTGTATCAATGAGCTATTGAGCTTCTTCAATTGTCTTTCTCATGTGTATAGATCCACCAGCTGAGTGGTCCAAAGACATCTGAGCTTTCTCTGTAAGCCCATAATAGAAGAAGTCTAACTGCACCCACTCTGAAAATATTTCAGAGGAGCATTTTCTTAGCATCTCTCTGTATCTCTCCCAGGCATCATAAAGAGATTCATTATCTCTTTGTTTAAATCCTTGGATGTTCAGCCTTAGCTGTGTCATCCGTTTTGGAGGGAAATATTGATTCAGGAATTTTTCTGACAGCTGTTTCCATGTCCTTATGCTAGCCTTATGTTGGTTATTTAACCACATCTTAGCTTGGTCTTTTACAGCAAATGGAAACAGTAATAATCTGTAGACATCCTGATCTACTTCCTTATCATGTACTGCGTCAGCAATTTGTAAAAACTGTGCCAGAAACTCTGTAGGTTCTTCATGTGGAAGACCGGAATACTGGCAACTTTGCTACACCATGATAATGAGCTGAGGATTCAACTCAAAACTACTCACTCCGATGGAGGGTATACAGATACTACTCCCATATGAAGCAGTAGTGGGGTTGCATATGACCCCAGAGTCCTTCTGGACTGTTTATTTCCACTTAGGTCCATGATGGAGAAAGGGAGATGTTGTGAATTGGAGATTCAGACCAAAGTCTTCGTGGTATAAGCTAGAAGCCATGGGCAGCATCCTTGATGTGTTCTTCATGATCTTCAAGTTGTTCTTGAGGATTTTCTTTGTTTGATCTTCATATTTTCTTGTTTTGTGTCTTTTGTTGTTTTTCATATGCATTTTTCATTTGTTAGTGTCTAAGCATTAAAAAGTTTTAAGTTTGGTATCTTGCATGTTTTCTTTTCTTGAAAATTTTTCAAAAATAAGTTCTTGATGTTCATCATGATTTTCAATGTGTTCTTGGTGTTCATCTTGGCATTCAAAGTGTTCTTGCATGCATTATGTGTTTTGATCTTGCATTTTCATGTTGAGTCATTTTTGTGTTTTTCTCTCTCATCATTAAAAATTCAAAAATAAAAAAAATATCTTTTCCTTATTTTCCTCACAATTTTCGAAATCTTTGGGTTGACTTAGTCCAAATTTTAAAATTAGTTGTTTCTTGTTAGTCAAGTCAAGATTTCAATTTTAAAAATCTTATCTTTTCAAAACTTTTTCAAAAATCAAATCTTTTTCATTTTTTTATTTTCGAAAATTCTTTAAAATTTATTTTCAAAATCTTTTTCTTAATTTTATCTTTTATTTTCGAAAATTATACTAACAATTAATGTGATTAATTCAAAAATTTCAAGTTTGTTGCTTTCTTGTTAAGATTCAAACTTTAAATTTTAGAATCATATCTTTTAGTTTCTTGTTAGTCAAGTAATCAATTTTAATTTTAAAAAAAAATCAAATCTTTTTAACTTCCTTTTCAAATCTTTTTCAAAATGAGTTTCAATCATATCTTTTTCAAAACCAATTTTAAAATCTTTTCTAAATTCTTATCTTTTCAAAATTGATTTTCAAATCTTTTTCAACTAACTAATTGACTTTTTGTTTGTTTTACTATTTCTTATCTTTTTCAAAACTACCTAACTAATTTTCTCTCTCTAATTTTCGAAAATTCCTCACCCTTTTTCAAAATTCTTTTTGATTAACTAATTATTTTAAATTTTAGTTTTAATTTTATTTCTCCTCTTATTTTTCGAATACTAACTAATTTTAAAATAAAAACAAAAATATTTTCCTTTTCCTTTTAATTAATTTTCGAAATTACTCACCTCTCTCATCTTCTTCTATTTATTTATTTATTTACTAACATTTCTCCTCATCTAAAAATTTGAACCCTCTCTTCTCCTCTATGTTCAAATTTTTCTCTTCTCCTTCTTCTATTCTTTTCTTTTTCTACTCACATAAAGGAATCTCTCTACTATGACATAGAGGATTCCTCTTCTTTTCTGTTCTTTTCTTTTTCATATGAGCAAGAGCAAGGACAAGGACATTCTTGTTGAAGCAGATCCTGAACCTGAAAGGACTCTAAGGAGGAAGCTAAGGGAAGCTAAAGCACAACCCTCTGGAGAGGACTTGACAGAAACATTCAAAAAAGAAGAAGACATGGCAGTCGAAAATAACAACAATGCCAACAATGCAAGAAAGATGCTTGGTGACTTCACTGCAACAAATTCCAACTTACATGGAATAAGCATCTCAATTCCTGCCATTGGAGCAAACAATTTTGAGCTAAAGCCTCAATTAGTTTCTCTGATGCAACAGAATTGCAAGTTTTATTGACTTCCATCAGAAGATCCTTTTCAGTTCTTAACTGAATTCTTGCAGATCTGTGATACTGTTAAGACCAATGGGGTTGATCCCGAGGTCTACAGGCTTATGCTTTTCCCTTTTGCTGTAAGAGACAGAGCTAGAGTATGGTTGGACTCTCAACCTAAAGATAGCCTGAACTCTTGGGATAAGATGGTCACGACTTTCTTAGCCAAGTTCTTTCCTCCTCAAAAGCTGAACAAGCTTAGAGTAGATGTTTAAACCTTTAGACAAAAAGAAGGTGAATCCCTCTATGAAGCTTGGGAAAGATACAAGCAACTGACCAAAAAGTGTCCTTCTGACATACTTTCAGAATGGACCATCCTGGATTTATTCTATGATGTTCTGTCTGAATTGTCTAAGATGTCATTGGACCATTCTATAGGTGGATCTATTCACCTAAAGAAAATGCCTGTAAAAGCTTAGGAACTCATTGACATGGTTGCAAATAACCAGTTCATGTACACTTCTGAAAGGAATCCTGTGAGTAATGGGACACCTCAAAGGAAGGGTGTCCTTGAAATTGATGCTCTGAATGCCATATTGTCTCAGAACAAAATGTTGACTCAAGCAAGTCAACATGATTTCTCATAGTCTGAATGGATTGCAAAATGCATCCAACAGTACTAAAGAAGCATCTTTCGAAGAAGAAGCTTATGATCTTGAGAACCCTGCAATGGAAGAGGTAAATTACATGTGTGAAGCCTTTGACAACACCTATAACCCATCGTGGAGAAATCATCCAAATTTTTCATGGAAGGATCCACAGAAGCAAGGCTTCAATAATAACAATGGTGGAAGAAACAGGTTTAGCAACAGACAGAGAATTCTGAGCAGAGCCCCTCTAGCTTAGAAAACATAGTCTCTGATCTATCTAAGGCCACTTTGAGTTTCATGAATGAAACAAGGTCCTCCATCAGAAATATGGAGGCACAAGTGGGTCAGCTGAGTAAGAAAATCATTGAAACTCCTTCTAGTACTCTCCCAAGCAATACAGAAGAGAATCCAAAAAGAGAGTGCAAGGCCATTGATATAATCATCATGGCCGATTCCAAAGAGGAAGGTGAGGACGTGAATCCAATGAGGAAGACCTCATGGGACGTCTTCCAAACAGAAAGGAGTTCCCTATTGAGGACCTAAAGGAATCTGAGGCTCATATAGAGACTATAGAAATTCCATTAAACATTCTTCTGCCATTCATGAGCTCTGAGAACTATTCTTCCTCTGAAGAGGATGAAGATGTAACTGAAGAGCAAGTTGCTCAATATCTAGGAGCCATCATGAAGCTAAATGCTAAGTTGTTTGGTAATGAGACTTGGGAAGATGAACCTCCCTTGCTCATTAGTAAACTAAATACATGGGTTCAGCAAACTTTACCTCAAAAGAAATAAGATCCTGGTAATTCTTAATACCCTATACCATAGGCACCATGACCTTTGAGAAGGCTCTGTGTGACTTGGGGTCAGGTATAAATCTTATGCCACTCTCTGTAATAGAAAAATTGGAGATCTTTGAGGTACAAGCTGCAAGAATCTCATTAGAGATGACAGACAAGTCAATAAAACAAGCTTATGGATTGGTAGAGGACATGTTAGTAAAGGTTAAAGGCCTTTACATCCCTGCTGATTTCATAATCTTAGACACTGGGAAGGAGGAGGATGAATGCATCATCCTTGGATGACCCTTCATAGCCACAGCAAGAGCTGTAATTGATGTTGACAGAGGAGAGCTAGTCTTTCAACTGAATGGGGACTACCTTGTATTTAAAGCTCAAGGATCTTCCTATGCAACCATAGAGAGGAAGCATGAACAGCTTCTCTCAATGCAGAGTCAAACAGAGCCCCTACAGTCAAACTCTAAGTTTGGTATTGGGAGGCCACAACTAAACTCTAAGTTTGGTGTTGAACCCCCACATTCAAACTCTAAGTTTGGTGTTGGGAGGTCCCAACAATGCTCTGAATACCTGTGAGGCTCCATGAGAGCCCACTGTCAAGCTATTGACATTAAAGAAGCGCTTATTGGGAGGCAACCCAATTTTTATTTATCTATATTTCTATTGTTCTTTTATGTTTTATTAGGTTTATGATCATGTGGAGTCACAAAACAATTGCAAAAATTAAAAACAGAATAAAAAACAGCAGAAGAAAAAGCACACCCTGGAGGAAGAGCTTACTGGCGTTTGAACGACAGTAAGGAGCATCTGGCTGGTGTTTAATGCCAGAACAGAGCGTGAAGCTGGCGTTGAACGCCAGAAACAAGCAGCAGTCTGGCATTTAAACGCCAGGATTGTACCTTGAGGAAAGCTGGCATTAAACACTAGAAACAAGCAGCAAAGTGGCGTTTAACGCCAGAAACAAGCATAGAGCTGGCATTTAACGCCATAAACAAGCATCAATCTGGTGTTAAACGCCATAATTGCATATAAAGGGCGTTTTACATGCCTAAAGGGTGCAGGGATGAGAAATCCTTGACACCTTAGGATCTGTGGACCCCACAGGATCCCCACCTACCTTATCCCTCTCTATCACACCTTTTCATAACACTCTTCCCCAAACATCAATCACCAATCACCTCAATCACTCTTCCCCATCACCTCTTCACCACTCACATCTATCCTCTCTTCCCCATAAACCCCACCTACCTTCAAATTCAAAATCTCTTTCCCACCCAAACCCAACCTAAATGACCGAACCCTACCCCCTCTCCCTCCACTATATAAACCCCTCCATCCTTCTTCATTTTCACACAACACAACCCTCTCTTCTCTCCCTTGGCCAAAACATGCACTTCTCTCCCTCTCCTCTATATCTTCTTCTTCTTCTTCCATTCTTTCTTCTTTTGCTCGAGGGTGAGCAACATTCTAAGTTTGGTGTGGTAAATGCATAGCTTTTTTGTTTTTGCATAAACATTTATGGCACCTAAGGCCGAAGAAACCTCTAGAAAGAGGAAAGGGAAGACAAAAGCTTCCACCTCCGAGTCATGGGAGATAGAGAGATTCATCTCAAAGGTCCATCAAGACCACTTCTATGAAGTTGGGCCAAGAAGAATGTGATCCCTGAGGTCCCTTTCATGCTCAAGAAAAATGAGTATCCGGAGATCCGACATGAGATCCAAAGAAGAGGTTGGGAAGTTCTCACCAACCCCATTCAACAAGTTAGAATCTTAATGGTTCAAGAGTTCTATGCAAATGCATAGATCCCTAGGAACCATGATCAAAGTATGAACCCGAATCCAAAGAATTATCTTACAATGGTTCGGGGGAAATGCTTAGATTTCAGTTCGGAGAATGTAAGGTTGGCATTCAACTTGCCTTGATGCAAGAAGACGCATGCCCCTATACTAGAAGGGTCAACTTTGATCAAAGGTTGGACCAAGTCCTCATGGACATAGGTGTGGAAGGAGCTCAATGGAAAAGAGACTTAAAAGGCAAGCCGGTTCAATTGAGAAGACTGGACCTTAAGCCTGTGGCTAGAGGATGGTTGGAGTTCATCCAACGCTCCATCATCCCCACTAACAATCGATCTGAAGTAACTGTAGATCGGGCCATCATGATCCATAGCATCATGATTGGAGAGGAAGTAGAAGTTCATGAAGTTATCTCTCTAGAACTCTACAAAGTAGCCGAAAAGCCCTCCACCTTGGCAAGGCTAGCTTTTCCTCATCTCATTTGCCATCTATGCTACTTAGCTGGAGTTGTCATAGAAGGAGACATCCTCAATGAAGAAGACAAGTGATAAACCCAAATTTTGTGGTTTATCTTGTGCTTATTTTGGTGTTTTTATCAATATTTCTCACACTTATTCACAAGAAATGCATGGTTTTGTGTTCACTTCCCAATGTTGCTCCCTTGTGGAAAACATGCTCATTTAGTCTTAGAAATGCTATATTTTAATTCTCTTTATTGCCATTCGATGTCGTGACACATTTGTTGAGTGATTTCAGAATTAGTAGGGTAAGAATGGCCTAGAAGAGAGAAGAAAAGCATGCACCAAAGGAAGGAACATGAAGATTTGGATTTTGGGAATGGCAAAATCGGCACGCACGCGCATGTCACGCGCATGCGTCGATGAGGACAGCTGGAAGCGGCGCGCAAGGATGGACGCATCCGTGCAGGCCAGAGAATATCCACCGATGCAAACGCACAGCTGGCGCGCACGCATGGATCGCAAAAGCAATCGGCGCGGGCGCGCGCATGGCGCGTACACGCGAGAAGCTGCACGTGACCTCTTTAAAAGAAATCGTGCCTGGCGATTTCTGAGGCTCAACAGGCCCAATTTCAGGCTGTTTCTGCATGGAAAAGACTCAAGGATGCTAAGGAGAAAGGGATGATCAATCATTTTACACTAAGACACAATTTTTCTAGTTTTTAGGTTTTTTGTTCTTCTAGAGAAAGAAACCCTTGTTCTTCTCTAGATCTAGCTTTAATTTGATCTTTCCTTGTTGAATCTGAATTGGGTTTTGTTAATTACTATCTTTGATTACTTAATTTGAATTCCTTAGTATATTTCCACTTAGATCTTGTGTTAGTTTATGGATTTTGTCAATTGTCACTTTATACCCATTTCATGAATATTGTGAATCTTGACTTGTTGATGTTACATTGATAATTGTTTCTGCTTGATTTTCAGCTAGTTTTTCAATCTTTTCGGAAACTGATTTGAACCCGATTTTTATCAAACCAAAGAGAAACTTTTCAGCCATCAAATATACATCAAATAAGCATCAAAAATCATGATTTTCATGGCTAGAATGTCACGTTTTCCAGCAGCACCAACAGCCACTTCAAAACCATCATAAACATGATTTTCAAGCATTAAACAACAAGATTTCATGATCAAACCATCACACAAACACCCAAAACCAAACCTCAAGCAACAAGATCTGATTTAACACTTCAAGAACACAGCCAATCATTGATTAATTTACCAAACCTTACCTCCTTTGCAGCTGCCAAGAATTGAACCAAGAACAAGCTTTCAAAAGCACTTTTACGCCTATTTTAGCATCAAAAACAACTTTAGAACCATATGTACCATGAAGGCTGAAGCTTCATGATGGTGAAAAGTAGGTTTTTCTCACCTCAAGGCAGCTAGAAATCACGTTTTCTTAGAGCCTGTGGTGATTGAACAAGAGATCTTAAGAGAAAACATGAAGAAAACATCATCAGCTTGAGTTCCCACCATGGATGAAACTTCAAGGAGGAGGAGCAGCCATCATGCCTTGATTTACTCCATGAAAATTGATATAGAAATGAAGAGGAGGAAGAGGTGATCATTTTGGTCGGATTAGATTTTTGATAGGGGTTTTAGTTTGAAAAAGAACGGAGAAAGAAGCTTAGGTGTTCATGGAAGTTTTCATGGAAGTTCTTCCATTTCTCTCTCAAGAATTTCGAATTCTAACTTGTTTAGAAAGTAAAAATGATAGTAATGATGATACATGGCAGAACGTGGGGTTTGGATAAACATTATCCTAAATTTTGGTGTAAAAATATCTCAAGAAAGGATAATTACGGAAGCTAGATGTATTAGAACACAAGTATTTCTTACTTTCTCCTTAAGAAAGCTTTGCTTGGAGAGCAAGAAAGGAAACATGTGGTGGCTAACTCTGGGAGCCATATGTCACTGGGTGCTGACTCATCAGAGTTTAATAATAAAATTTCATTCAGAAGATAATTACGAAAATTAGATACATCAGATTATACTACTTAAGGATAAGCATGAGCTTTACTAGTATAAATAATACTAGTAACATAATAATCATGAGAATAAAAGATATATGATGAAGCATTAGCATTGCTAAGTTCATCTAAGAATGCCGGTATTATCCATTACCGGTAGATTTCTAGCTCAGTTATTATATTACCAAACATAGATCAACATTAACCACATTAGAAAAAATAATAATATAATATTCCAAATAAAATAATAATATATGAATATTATATTAATATAATTTTTCTCTCGAAATTCGAGACCGGCTCGTCACATAGAGACAAACTACGGAAATCAGAATTTTGAAATTTGGACCCGAAGTGGTTCAAAAACGCAACTTTTCGCGACGTGCCTGCTTAGATAAGGAGAGGTGTATGGTGCAGTCAAGCTGCTGACTCAGCAGCTTGATGACATAGCACCTGTGTAGTGGAGGTGCTTATATGCACTAAAATTTCTAAAATTTCCATAAAAATTCCGGTTAATCCCGAAAAAGCGCCGTTTTTTCGAGGCTAAAGGCTTGGCCGTTACAATATGCATCACAGAATGGTTGTTGCCATGAGGGATGATTAAATCCTTGTGGCTCCTCCCATCTTTGATTGTTCCAACTGTGATGCCTGTTCTCATTGTAATTTCCTCTTCCTGCAACATAATTGTAACCAGACTCATAGCCAAAGGGGTGAGAGTTCATGGTAGTAGCAGAAAATAAAAATAAAAACTAACAAAAAAAATATTTTTAAAAAGATATGATTTTTGAAAAAGGATAAGATAAAATTTTGAAAAAGATATAATTTTTGAAAAAAATATTTGAATTTTGAAAAAATAAGATAAGATAAGATAAAAAATTTTAAAATAAAAATCTAAAATTTTTTTTTTGAAAAATATTTACAATAACCAATAATAAGGCACACATTTGCAATTCCCTAGCAACGGCACCATTTTGAAGAGAGAACTTTTGCGTGGTTTAGAATTCAGAATAAATTCCCGTTGCAAGTATAGTTTCTAAATCAACAAAAGTCCTTTCTTACAAACGTTTTGGTTGTCATAAGTAACAAACTCCTAAATAAATTGATAACCGAAGTATTCAAACCTCGGGTCCTCTTCTCAAGGAATTGTAAGGAAGTATGATTTATTATTGGTTATGGAAAAACAGTGTTTGGGTTTGAAAAAGGTTTTAAGCAAGAGAGATATATTGCAAGAATTAATAAATTAATAACTAATAAAACTCTTGTTAAGGTATGAAAACTGGAAATCCTATCCCAGTTATCCTTACCGATTGTGATGAGAATTGGATTTTTCTCCAAATAAGTTATCCTCTAACTATGAAGGTAAGTCAAGTGGATGGAATAAGTTTGGTTCCTCAGGTCCTAGTCTTCCCTCGAAAAAGGCTAGAGTTATTGGAACTCGAGTTAATTCTTGAAGAATTCTAATTTTCAGTCAACAATGAGTTTGACAACTCAAGAGTTACCAATTAATCAACCAAGGCCAAAAGGGAAGAAAATCTACTCGAATAAAAATAATTTGGATAAAGCCAAAGCATCCATAACATATAAGTCTGAAATACCTCAATTTATATTAAATAAAGAAAATCCTAACATGAATGGCTCATAAGCCAAATAGGCAACATAAGTAATACAAGCATTAAAGTATCTGAAAATAAAAGAGAGATATAAAGTAAAAGGAATATTGAACATGATGAAAAGTTGAAATCCTAAATCCTTTAAGAGGAATCCTAATCCTAAATCCTATGAGAGAGGAGAGAACCTCTCTCTCTAAAAACTGCATCTAAAACCTAAAATAGAATTATGATCTGATATTAATTCCTCCCTTGAGTTTCTGCATGTTCCCTGACTTTAATCTGTGATTCCGGGCCAAAAATAGGGTTAAAATGCGGCCCAGAATCTCTGCCAGCGACTTTTGTAATTCTACAGATCGCGCACGTCACACGGCCACGTCGTTCACGCGATCGCATCACTCAGCGTTTTTCGTACCACGCATGCGCGTCGTCCATGTATTCGCGTCATTCGTGCAGCTTCCAGTCCGCGCGGTCGCGTCAGGCATGCGAACGCGTCACTCTGATTTCTTCCATTTTGCGCGGTCGCGGGAGCCATGCGACTGCGTGACTTCTCGCTGGTCATCTCCTCAATTCCTTGTGTTCCTTCCATTTTTGCACGCTTCCTCTTCATTCTCTAAGTCATTCCTACCCTTATGAAGCCTGAAACACTTAACACACAAATCAAGGCATCAAATGGTACGAAGGAAGATAAAAATATGCAACAAAAAGGTCCTTAGGAAGCAAGTTATTAATCATAGGATATTTTTAGGAAGGAATTGTAAATACATGCAAATCATATGAATAAGTGGGTGAAAATCTTGATAAAACCACTCAATAAAACATAATATAAACCATAAAATAGTGGTTTATCACTCATCAACGCGTCCTTTGCACATGCGCATGGATTGCACATCACCACTTCTACGCTCCAGCAATATGTACGCATCTGCGCCAACCACCAATAGTGTCACATCGACGCATGCGCGTCATGCACGCGTGCACGTCGGTGACCAAATTCGAATTCCAATTCTGAAAGTATCACAGGCTTTCGTTCAAAGTGAACACTGCATTATTGGCTTGAGAACCCTGATCCCTCACCCACGCGTGTACGCCATGCATGCGTACGCATGGATCTCCAAACACACTTCTCCATACGTAAGCGTCTTGTACGCGTGTGCGTCACTCGTGAACGTTGCGTTCTTCAAATAAACACAGCATTTTATTTGCACCTTGTATTTCATTTTTCATCTTTTCACCTGCCATAAATCAAACATGCCATGAAAGTCTCACCATAATCATAAGGTGTTACATCATTCATAGTAATCAACTAAATCGTGCATAAATCTCTTAATTTTGTATAAAATCAATAATGTTTGATTGAGTCAGGGTAAACATGAAATTCCACTCCAATCACTTACTTATTGTGCAAGAAAGTGCATAAAACCTAATAAAAACAAGAGAAAAATGCTAGTAAAACTAGCATAAGATAACTTGTCATCACAACACTAAACTTAAACCTTACTTGTCCCTAAGCAAGCAGCAAAATATGAGAAAAAGGAATGAAGATAGATAAGCATTTATGTCCTTATTAGCAAGTGATTGAATTAGTTTCATAGGGTTTTATGCAGACAGCAAGGAGTTCAATTATTATCAACTTCTAGATGTGAACTGTCTCTCCTCAATGCTTTAAGAACTACTGATGTGAATCCTCATTGTTTATTGATCCTTGTTAGATTTTCCTTTCTTCATTTTGCTTCAGAAACTTAATTTTCAATTGTTGCTCAGTGTCATGTGTTGTAGCAGCTTTTTAGCTCAATTTCCAATCAACACATCTCCACTACTGACACTTGGCTCACAATTCTTCTTAAGAACATTGATGCCCAGCACCTCTTTGGGTTTCTAAATGTCTTGCAATTTGGTTGCTCTTGATAATGGATTTTTGGTTGATAATCCCGGGTTAGTTAATCCAAGTTACTAGGTGTTGAGACACCCCTTAGAGCCTAATCATCCAAGCAGATCCTAATGTAGAGACACCACAGGCATATATCTTTAAGGTCTAAGCTATTGGTGTCTAGCTTTTATTTCTTTATTTCTTTCATTTGATTGTTGCCAATTCTAGGCTTTTCTCTCTTTCTTTCTTTTTCTTTTCTTCCAGGGATAATTGTTCAAAGATTCACAACAGCATTCAAGTTTACACTAAAGAGAGACATTCTATCCTGCTGCTTTATTTCTTTTACTTTCTATTTCAAACACCCTTTTCTTTTATTTAATCAAAAAGCAAAAGGGACAAGACATAACATTTAAGTTGATGAAGATGACAACAGCCATTCAACTAGAAGATTTATCAGACATCAAAATTTGCACTAGTTTAATTAATCAGTAGGGTATACGGAAACTTCGAATTCTGAACAGTTTAGAGTAAAAGGAATAAAGTGACGATACAACCTCTTGGGAATGTCTCCAGTTTTCCTTTTATCATCATCATCTATAACTTTTGTACCTCTTTTGGTGATGATGTATGATCCATTCAAGAGGTTGAATGCCTTTCTTGCATAATTATTGGAAGTTGCTTGTTCCCAAACACTTAAGAAAACGGTTAGCATGCATGAGTTGGTGTAGGTTCATGAACTTACTTTGGTAAGGGAACACCAAACTTAGTCCCTTGCTACTGTCTATGATGCATCAGATATATGAAACCTTATGCTTTTAAAGAAAATAGATTAGGGTCTAGAAACTAAACAAGTGTTAAGTAGTTTCGCTGATTGTTTGGAGTTAGTGATTAATCTTGCAGAAGAGTGTAATGTGTTCTTAATGTGATTTTTGGTGGAACACCAAACTTAGAACCACACATTCAGTCTTAAATTGTTTTGGTGTGCAACACCAAACTTAGCTCCTTGCAATGTAAAGAAATCTACTTCATTCTATATTGAAATAACTATGAAAAAAAACTACCTCAGGTTGGGTTGCCTCCCAACAAACGCTTCTTTATCGTCATTAGCTTGACGTTCTTCATCCTTGTTCATCTCAGCTCATGAATGCTTTGCTCTTTGTTCCAAGGGCCTCCCAAATAATGTTTTGCCCTGTGACCATTTCCTGTGTAGGTGTCTTTTGTGGCTTCATTCAGAAGTTCAATGCTTCCATAAGGAAGAACCTTTGTCACCAAGTAGGGGCCAGTCTATTTGGACTTGAGTTTGCCAGGGAAAACCTTGAGCCTGGAGTTATACAAGAGTACTTGCTGTCCTAATTTGAACTCTTTTCTTGAGATCCATTTGTCATGCCATCTCTTAGCTTTTTCATTATATATCTTTGCATTTTCATAGGCTTCTAATATGAACTCTTCCAACTCATTTATTTGCAGTAGCCTCTTTTCTCCTGCTGCTTGAGAATCAAGATTGAGGAGTTTAGTGGCCCAGAAGGCTTTATGTTCACGCTTCATGGGGAGGTGACATGACTTGCCATATAATAACTAAAAAGGAGATTTCCCAATAGGAGTTTTAAATGCTATCCTGTATGCCCAGAGAGCATCTTCTAATTTTCTAGCCCAATCCTTCCTTGTGGTTCCCACTATTTTCTCCAAAATCCTCTTCAACTCCCTATTTGCAAGCTCTGCTTGGCCATTGGTCTTTGGGTGATAGGGTGTAGCTACCTTATGAATTACCCCGTATTTGTGAAGTAGTTTCTCCATTTGTTTGTTACAAAAATGGCTACCACCATCACTGATAAGACCCTTAGGCACTCCATATCTAGTGAAAATGTGCTTCTTAAGGAAGTAAATGACAATTTGTGCATCACATGTAGTTGTTGCTATGGCCTCCACCCACTTTGAGACATATTCTACTACCACTAGTATATATTTGAAGGAGTATGATGAGGGAAAAGGGCCCATAAAATCTATGCCCCAAAGATCAAATAGCTCTACCTCCAAGATGAAATTCTGAGGCATCTCATTCCTCCTTGTCAATCCTCCAACTCTTTGGCACTCATTGCATAGGTGAACGAACTCTCTGGCATCCTTGAATATGGTTGGCTAATAAAATCCACTTTGAAGTACCTTGGCAGTGTCCTCTCTTGTCCAAAGTGACCACCATAGGCTAAATTATGACAATGCCACAGTATGTCTTTCATTTCATTTTCAGGAACACATCTTCTAATCATTCCATCTGGAAACCTCCTGAATAAGAATGGTTCATCCAACCTCCTGAACACATCTTCTAATCTTCCTGGCTTCATTGAGCAGCTTCTTCACTTGTTGCTTGGTGAATTCTTGGGGAATCTTTCCTCCAACCTTGTAGTTTGCAATATCTGCAAACCAAGGGGCTTGTTGAACTTGCATGAGGTGTTCATCTAGAAAGCTTTCGTTCACTAGATGGGAAGCTTCTTGATTTGTTCCTTGTGGCAGCCTTGATAAGTGATCAGCAACTTGATTTTCGCTCCCTTTTCTATCCTGTATCTCAATGTCAAACTCTTGTAGGATCAATATCCATCTAATGAGTCTTGGTTTGGCATCCTGTTTTGACATCAAATACATAAGGGCAACATGATCAGTATAAACCACAATTTTGGATCCAATCAAGTATGGTCTAAACTTATGAAATGTATAAACCACAGCCAATCATTCCTTCTCTGTTGTGGTGTAGTTTTTCTATGCTTAATTCAATACTTTGCTTGCATAATAAATGACATGGTGCAAGTTACCCTTCCTTTGTCCTAACACAGCACTAATGACAAAATCACTTGCATGACACATAAATTCAAAATATAACTCCCAATTTGGGGGTGTGATGATTGGTGCTGTGGTGAGTCTAGTTTTTAAAGTTTCAAAGGCATGCTTACAGCTTTCATCAAAGATAAATGGATTATCAACCACCAACAAATTGCTCAATGGTTTGGCTATTTTTGAAGAATCCTTGATGAATCTTCTATAAAAATCAGCATGCCCTGAGAAACTTCTTACAGCTCTCACATTGGTTGGTAATGGAAGTTTTTCTATTCTTTCTACTTTTGCCTTGTCAACTTCTATGCTTGTACTAGAAATTTTATGCCCAAGAACAATTCCCCCAGGTACCATGAAATGGCATTTTTCCCAATTTAAAACCAAATCAGTTTCTTGGCATCTTTTCAAGACTAGGGTAAGACTTCAATAAATTTTTCTACCATATCTGAGAAGATTAATAACATGCATCTCTGAAAGGTAGCTGGGGTATTACACAACCCGAACGGCATTCTTTTATGTGCAAAGACTCCAAAGGGACAGGTGAATGAGGTTTTCTCTTGATCCATGGGGTCAACCACTATTTGATTGTAGCCAGAGTATCCATCCAGGAAGTAGTGGTATGCATGGCCAACTAATCTTTCAAGCATTTGGTCAATGAAAGGGAGAGGGAAGTGGTCCTTCCTGGTGGCATCATTCAACCTTCTATAATCAATACACATCCTCCATTCTGTCATTGTTCTTATGGGAATGAGCTCATTCTTCTCATTGACAATGACAGTCATTCTACCTTTCTTTGGCACCACTTGAACTAGACTAACCCATGGACTATCAGAGATGGGGTAAATGATCCCAGCCTTGCATAGCTTCATTACTTATTTTTGAGCAACCTCTTTCATGGTGGGGTTTAGTCTTCTCTAAGGTTGCACGACTGGCTTGGAATTTTCCTCCAAATGTATTTTGTGCATATATATGGCAGGACTGATTCCTTTGAAGTCATCAATGGTCCAACCCAATGCATCTTTGTGAGCTTTTAATACATCAAGGAGCTTCTCTTCTTCCTCTTCACTAAAGGTAGAGTTGATGATTACTGGAAAGCTATCTTCTTCACCAAGGAATGCGTATTTAAGATGTGGAGGAAGAAGTTTCATTTCTTGTTTTGGCTTCTCCTCTATCTTGCCTTAAGAGGAAATTTCAGTCACTTGCTCCTCCAAGGCATCTTGATCTACTTCTACCTCTTCTTCTTGTTCCTCTTGACCGTTGGTATCAAACTCTTCTATCACCAAGTCTTCTATCATTTCCACTCTTATATGCTTTTCTTTTTCTACTTCATGGCTTTGAAGACATTGATGATCATTTTCTCATCATGCACTCTGAGGATCATTTCTCCTTTCTCTACATCAATGATGGCCCTTGCTGTGGCTAAGAAAGGTCGCCCAAGATAATAGAGTTGTGTCCCTCTTCTTCCATGTCTAAGATGACAAAATGAGCAGGGAAGATAAATTATCCATCTTTCACTAACAAGTTCTCTACAACTTCATTAGGTATCTTGAGTGATCTATTTGCCATTTGTAGTGACATTCTAGTTGGTTTAACTTCTTCTATTGCAAGTTTCTTCATCAATGAGAGTGGCATTAAGTTGATGCTGGCACCTATAACACAGAGAGCCTTTTTCAATATCATGTTGCATATGGTGCACGATAGGATGAAGCTTCCTAGGTCTTTGAGTTTTGGTGGGAGACCTCTTTGGATGACGGCACTGCACTCTTGAGTTAGGATCACTGTTTCCTTTTCATTCCAACTTCTCTTCTTATTAATAAGCTCCTTGAGGAATTCGGCATACAAAGGCATTTGCTCTAATGCTTCAGCCAGTGGAATATTTATTCCAGTTTCCTAAAAACCTCTAGGAACTTGGAAAATTGTTGGACTTTGAGTTTTTTCTGCAATTTTTGAGGGTATGGCACAGGAAGAGTGTAAGGCTTCACCACCTTCTTCTGCAATTGTGGTTGCTTTCCCATGGCTTGCTTGCCTTTCTTTGAAGTGTGTGGCTCTTCCTTCTTCTTATTGGACGTATCTTGGTCATTCTTGTCCTCCTTTATTTGCTTCTTGCTACCAATGTCATTTTTCAATGTCCTTCTGCTTCTTAATTGGACTGATTTCCATTCTTCCTTAGAGTTAGGAATAGTGTCGCTTGGTAGTGCATTGGTTGGTCTTTCAGCCACTGTCTGCTTGGTCAATTGTCCAATTTGTCTCTCTAAATTCCTTAGTGAAGCTTCATGGTTCTTGTTTGCCAATTTTTGGTGCTTGATCATTTTCTCCATCATCATCTCCAAGTTGGAGATTCTTTGTGCTTCTTGGGGTGATTCTGGTTGATTGTGGGATGTAGATGGTTGATGAAAGTTATTTTAATTAGCTGAGGAGTTATTGAGTGGATAGTAGATGGATGGGGGTTGATTATTATATGGTTTTCTGTATGGATTTTGGTTAATGTTTTGATGGTTTTGATGGTTTTGATGATTTGTGTTTCTGGAATTATTTTGGTTTAAGTTTCTCTGCAAGGCTGGTGGTTTTGGTTCTCTCCCTGATGGGTGAAAATTAGATTTCACACAAAACTCATCGGCAAGTGTACCGGGTCGCATCAAGTAGTAATTTCTCACAAGAGTGAGGTCGATCCCACAGGTATTGATGGATTGAGCAATTTTAATTAGGTGATGAATTTAGTTAAGCGAATATTTGATGAATTGAGTGATTTTGATTGACAGAAGCTAAATTGCAAGTAAATAAAGGTGTAGAAGGTAAATTGAGCAGAAGAACAGAGTGCAGAAGAGGTAAATTGCAAGTAACTTAAAGAACAAGAAAGTAAAAGAGCTGAAACTTAAATTGCAAGAAAAGTAAATTACAGAAACTTAAAGTGCAAGAAATATAAATTGCTGAATCTAAATTACTGAGAAATGTAAATTGCTTGAAGAGTAAAAGAGATTTGGGTGCTAGAATTCAGAATTTAACAAGAAAATGTAAATTGAACAAATCAGAAAGCTATTAGATGAAGGGATTCAATTTAGTAGCAAAACAGAAAGGAAAATTGCTTGAAGAAACAAACAGCAAGAAAACTTTATTCAATTATGAAATTCTTAAAGATAAATTGAAGATCGAAGAAGAGAAATGAGATTAGAAAGCAGATCTAGATCTCAATTGCTCTCTTGATCAAGCAGAAAATTAATTGCAGATGAAATGAAAAGGAAAATAGTAAATGAAACTTAGATCCAATTCTCCAATTCCCAAAACTATATGGAAGAAAAGCAAAGATGATTCTTATATCCAAATTCAATGGAATTCTTAAATCTCAATTCAAAAATCCAAAAGTAGAAGTTGCAGAAGAAGAAAATGAAAATAGAAAGCTAAACTCAGATCCAATTCATAGAACAATTGAAAAGAAAGGTGAAAGATGATTCTAAGATTTAGAATCAATGGAGCTCTTCAATCTCAATTCAAATTCCAATAACATATGACAGAAGTTGCAGAAGGAAAGAAAATGAAAATAGAAAGAAAACTAAATCCAATTCCCAATTCCCAAATTCCCAAATGAAAATTCAAAAGTGAAAAGTAAAAAATGAGCTAAAGGTCCTTTACAAATTGAATTAACTCCTATTTATACACTTTCTATTTATGGTCTTCAAAGCTCGAAGTAGGCCTTTTGGTTCTTGGATTTGAAGAGAGATGGGTTTGGTTGGCCTTCGTTCAATTGAATTGGAGGCACGGGTCAGCTCCCAAGGGAGCGCTCCATTCGGTCTTGTGAACTTAGCGTTCACTCTTTGTTGGTGAGCCTTGGTTGCAATTGCACCTTGGCCTAGCATTCACTTTGTGAACGTTCCGCTCACTCTTTGAGCACTACGTTCTTTTGCCTCCCTGGGTGAGCTTTGCTTTCCTTGGCCAAGAGAGCACAAAAAAGGTAGCAAAAGGGAGCGCTACACTCAAATTTTTGAGCGCTACTCCCCCTTCTCTTGATGCGCCCAGCCTTGCTTGGTTCCCCTCTTTGAGTGCTACGTTGCACCCTTTTAGCGCTGGCCTTGCTCCCTTGTTTCCAAGCCAAGCTCCACGAAAAAGTGAGAGAAAGTGAGCGTAGCATTCATATTTTGGAGCGCTACCTCCTTGGCTTCATTCATGTGCCCAGCTTTCCTCTTGGTGTGCTACGCTTTATTTTCATGGGCCACGCTTTTTAAACCGTGGCCTAAGGTCCAAAGGTGAGAGAAAGTGAGCGTAGCATTCACATTTTGGTGCGCTACCCCCTTGGCTTAATTCATGCGCCTAGCTTTCCTCTTGGTGTGCTACGCTTTATTTTCATGGGCCACGCTTTTTAAAGCGTGGCCTAAGGTCCAAAGCGTGCTCAAACTTCAAAAGTGTGCCAAAAATTCCTCTTTTCCACCATTTCTTCACCTACAAGTAACCAAACATGTAATCAAAGTCCCACCAAAATCACTAGATCTTTGCATCATTTATAAAATCAATTAATTTTAGCATAAAACCTATGATTTTGTGTAAAATAAATGATGTTTGATTGATTCAACAAAATCATGAAAATCTACTCCAATTACTTATTTATGGTGCAAGAAAGTGCATAAAACCTAATGAAACTAATGAAAAATGCTTGTAAAACTAGCATAAGATGACTTGTCATCACTCCCACCTTAAATTGGGGTGATTCTTCCAAGATGAGTTATAGGTGTCTCCATGTAACTCATTTTGTCTAACTCCTTGGTTGTGCATGTATTGGACTTGTTCAGGCGGCTGCTCTTCATAGCTCTCTTCATTTTGTAGAGGTGATGGTTGACTTGTTGTGCTCACCGCAGCTACGTGAAGACCATCTATCCTTTTTGCCATCATCTCCATTTGTTGTTGAATCTATTGGTGCATCACTTTATTTTGTGCCAAGATGGTATCCACACCTTCAAATTCTAACACACCTTTCTTTGGAGCTGGTTGGCGTTGCCTTTGGTGAGCATAGAAGTATTGGTCATTGGCTACAGTGTCTATTAGATTCTGAGCTTCTTCAGTTGTCTTCATTAGCTACACTGAACCTCCTGCAGAGTAATCCAAGGCCTCTTGAGCTTTTAGAGTCAATCCCTCATAGAAATTCTGAAGTCTGTCCCATTTATTAACATCTCAGGTGGACATTTCCTAATCAAGGCTTTGTATCTCTCCCAAGCCTCATAAAGTGATTCCCCATCCATTTGGGTGAAGGTTTGCACTTCTATCTTCAATCTAATGATCCTCTGTGGTGGGTAGAATTTAGCAAAGAATTTGCTCACTAGATCTTCCCAGTTGTTGATGCTTTCTTTGGGAAATGCCTCCAACCATTGAGTTGTCTTATCCCTCAAGGAAAATGGAAATAACAGCAACTTATAGATGTCTGGATGCACACCATTTGTCTTGACTGTGTCACATATCCTCAGGAAGATGGATAGGTGTTGATTTGGGTCTTCTAGAGGACCTCCTCCATAAAAATAATTGTTCTACACCAAAGTGATAAGTTGAGGCTTCAACTCAAAGTTATTGGCATGAGCATTTGGAGTGAGTATACTGCTCCCACAGTTTCTTGCATTGGGGAAGGTGTAAGAGGCTAGAACTCTCTTATGAGGCTGGCCATTGTTTAGCCACCTCTTCTAGTAGATTAGGGGGTTACCCTCCATCTCTTGATTCCCTTCTTCTGATTCTTTTTCTCCAATTACTCCTTTCCCTCTTGCTTCTCTTCTCAATCTTTGGAGGGTTCTTTCAGGCTCAGAATCAAAAGAGGTGGTTGCTTCTCTCCTTGCTACTGAGATACAACACAAACAAAAGCAATCTGTTGCTAGAGTGAGGTTATGGTTAGTAGAAACAAACTCTCAAATAGTTAGTATGCTTAGTAAAAACAAAGAAAAATGCTTCATCTAGACTATCACCTGACTTAATCATTGTCAATCTAATCAATCCCCGACAATGGCGCCAAAAACTTAATAGGCAAAAAGCGAATTTTGCATAGACTAGCCGGTAAGTGTACCGGGTCGCATCAAGTAGTAATAACTCACAAGAGTGAGGTCGATCCCACAGGGATTGATGGATCAAGCAACTTTAGTATGGTGATGAATTTAGTCAAGCTAGAAAGTAGTGATTTGAGTGATTTATGATTATCAGAAGGTAAATTGCACGAAATTCTGAGGTGCAGAATGTAAAGTGACAGGAAAGTAAATGGCGGAAAGCTAAATTGACTGAAACTTAAAGTGCAAGAAATTAAAGAGAACTGAATCCTACGTTGCGAGAAAAGTAAATCACTGAATCTTAAATTACCGGAATTAAAAGTGCAGAACTATTAAATAGCAAGGAAACTTAAATTGCATAAATAATAAAGGGATTTGGGTTTTGGGAATCAAAATAGAACTAGACAATATAAATTGCAGCAAGTGCAGAGAAATCACAGTGAAAGAAATTCAAAGAAAATGATTCATCAGGGATTGGAGATACTATAATCCTTCATGAATCAATTGAGTCTCAACTCCTTTCTCAATCATATGCATAGATCTATGGTGGATTGAAATTGATTGGATCCCAATTCCTTGGCAATCCAATCTCTCTAATCACAATCAATCTTGCCAATTCCTTGATCTAATTGTCATTTGAAGAGTTAGAGCACATTTTTCTCATCCATAAGCCACACTAACCCTCAGGATTTTAATTCCTCTCGAATAGTATTGATTAAGAGAGTAGTAAAGGATAGATATTCAGTTCTAATGAAGGTGATTCCCCTTCCGAGGCTCACACCCACATTCAATTGAATTAAACCCCCTTCCGGAGTGAATAATTCAGAATCAAAGTAGAAGATACCCAATAGCTACAAAATTGAATTGAGAAGAAGAAGAATTTCATTGATTCATTGGAATTACAATAGAGCTCCTCCCCCCAATGAAAGTGGGGTTTAGTTCATCATTGCTCTAGTATTAAAACAGCAAAGAAAAATAGCTGAAGATGAGGGCAGAAAAAAATTAAAAACCAGATCTAAACTCTCAAGAAAAAAACTAAAAGAAGGTGAAAAAGAAAGTCTGCTGAAGAGGTCCTAATGAAATCAAATTTTCCTCTATTTATACACTTTCTAATTTAGTCATTAAGTCCTTGGGGTGGGCTTTTTGGCCTTCGGATGAAGTGGGTCAGAAATGGCACATCCATGCAGCATCAGGTGAACGTAGCGTTCTCAAAGTGAACGTAGCATTCTTTCACCGACGTGTGCGCGTCCAACGTGCATATGCGTCCCTTGCGTTTTACACCATCGACCGTGCGTGTACCACATGCGTATACGTCGACACTGTGTTTAGCCTCAACCATGCTTGCACATACCATGCATGCGTGCCCGTCCCTTGTCAGTGTTCATTGACTGAACGCTACGTTCGTGGCATGAACGCTCGTCACGTGTACGCGTCCCTTGCGCGTGCGCGTGGATGGCACATCACCACTTCTACGCTCCAGCAATATGTACGTGTCTGCACGAATCACCAATAGTGTCACATCGACGCGTGCGCGTCGGTGACCAAATTCGAATTCCAACTCTGAAAGTATGCAGACGTTCATTCAAGGTGAACATTGTGTTCTTGGCTTGAGAACGCTGATCCCTCACCCACGCGTGCGCGCCATGCATGCGTACACGTGGATCTCCAAACATGCTTCTCCACGCGTAAGCGTCGCTTGTGAACGTTGCGTTCTTCAAATGAACGCAGCGTTTATCTGTACCTTGTATTTCTTTTTTCATCTTTTCACCTGCTATAAATCAAACATGCCATCAAAGTCTCACCAAAATCACAAGGTGTTGCATCATTCATAGTAATCAACTAAATTGTTTGATTGAGTCAAGGTAAACATGAAATTACACTCCAATCACTTACCTATTATGCAAGAAAGTGCATAAAACCTAATAAAAACAAGAGAAAAATGCTAGTAAAACTAGCACAGGATGACCTGTCATCAATACCCCCTTTCTTTCTCCTTGTGTGTGTCCGCACACGATCTTGTGCGTCCGCACAGGCCCCTTTTCGAACGTTAATTCGAAAAGGGGAATTGTCGCACTTCAGTTTCCTAACCCTTCCAACCTTTTCTTTTCTCTTCTTCTCTGAGAGCACCACCCAACCCCTTCTCCCAGACCACCACCTCCGACCACCCCGCGACCAACCACCGCCGGCGGCCTCCACTGTCGCCGTCACACCCCCTCTCTCTTTTTTTTCTTCTTTTTCTTCTTCTCCTCGCTTCTACATTTCCCCCTTCTCTCTCTTCTTTGCCTCTGCGTCACAGTCCTAGGCCGCGCCTTCGAAGCTCTGGCAACCAGCCACTAGTGGCGGCGAGCTTCTGTGTCACCGTGACGTTCACCACCTCCCCCTCTCCATCTGCTTCCTTTCTTCCTTCTGCATTACAGCTTTCAACCCGTATTTCCCTGCTCCTATTCTATTTCAACTATTTTATTTTACATGTTTTTAATCCTGATTTTTTATTTTGTTTTAGTCATTAGGTGGTTATAGTTTAGTTGATTTCTATTTTAGTAGATTGAACGTAGATGTTGATACTGGCTGAGTGTTTTTGGGTTATTTTCTGGACTAATTGATGCAACGTGTGAGCTATGAGTGCTGCTGTATATAAACTGTGACTGCTATTCCACTGATGCACATAACTGATGCCAGGACATCTAAGGCTAGTTTTACAAGCCTTTTTCATTGTTTTTGATAGGTTTTATGCATTTTCTTGAGTCATAAGTAATCCATTTGGGTAGAAATTCATGTTTGCCTATATTCATTTAACCATGAGTAATTTGATGCAATTTCATGAGGATTTATGCTATGATTACTTGTATGCTAAGAATGATAAGAATTCTCATAATGTTAGCAAAGCTTTGATACATGCATTGGTTGATGATAGGTGAAGAAAGCATGAAGGAAGGTTGAAGAATGAGCATGTAAAGATGGAAAACAAGCAACGTTGGTGACCAAGTTGGACCACCAACGTTGACTCAAACTTGGAAGAGAAACAGACACTCCTTTGTAACTAATGTTGTAGCTCACATTTGAGGTAGCGTTGGGGGTCCAACGTTAACCCCAACGTGGTAAGAAGAACTTCAATTCTGGAGCTGCATAAAATTTGAGTGGCGCGTACGCGTAAAAAAGCAGATTTTTGCATCCGCACAGAAGTGTGCAGTACGCGTACCCGTAAATGATTGTTTTTGACTCATTTGCGCGAAAGTGATGCGCTATAACTGGGTATAGCTACGATTAAGGGAAATTGCACGAACGGCAAAATTCCTTCCGGCAAGTGCACCGGTTATCGTCAAGTAAAAACTCACAATAGAGTGAGGTCGAATCCCACAAGGATTGGTTGAATGAGCAATTCGAATTAGAAGTTTGATTAGTTGAGCGGAATCAAGAATTGGGTGTGAATTGCATAAAGTAAATTGGCGGGAAATGTAAATTGCAAGGAATTGAAATGACTGAATCTTAAATTGCGAGAATTAAAGTGCGAGAAGTTAAATTTGCTGAAATTAAAAGGGATGGGGGTGATTGCATGAATTGAAATTGCACAAGGTAAATAGAAAGGGATAGATCAGAGAGATGGGAGTTCATTGGGTGTTAGGAGATATTGAGATCTCCGAATCAAAACATTTT
>NC_029777.3:47454102-47455124 GCF_000817695.3 Arachis duranensis | reverse complement strand
AACTAACTTCAATTCTATCCTTTTTATACACTTTCTAAATTGAGCTTCTGTTGTGTTTCTTGGGCTTTGAGGCCTTTCCTTGATTTCCTTTTGCTTTAGGCTTGTGGTCCATAATCTTGATGAGGCTGTGATCCAATTCTGTAACATTCATTGAGCAAACTTAGTGATAAACAAGTAATGACACCAGACTCAACAATTTGAAGTTCCAGACTCATCAATTTTTCAGGCCCAATCCCATAAACCATGATATTCAATTGGGTTTCATGCCATAATCAGTTTAAGTTAATCTTTGTGCTCAATTGCTAACTTGAACTTCAATATAATTGGCCCAGAAACCTTTTCAAATGGTGATGTTTAAGTTTAAGTTTAAGTTTCAGTTTAAGGTCAAACTAAAACTTAAACGTGGGATTGGAAGAAAGCAACCCAGGGGTGTTCATTGTCGAGCACGTTTAACCTCCAGTTTAAGGTTAAACTGGAGGTTAAACTTGGAAATGAAGAAAGCACACCCTGGAGGCAATTTGGGTCGACCACGTTTAACCTCCAGTTTGAGGTTAAACTGGAGGTTAAACTTGGAAATGAAGAAAGCAACCCCTGGAGGCCATTTGGATCGAACACGTTTAACCTCCAGTTTGAGGTCAAACTGGAGGTTAAACGTGGAAACACTTCCCTTTCTTGAGTCGTCACTTTGTTCTCTTGTCAACCTTGCCAATTTGATGCCAAATATGGACTATTATACCTCGTTGGAAAGCTATGGATGTCTACTTTCCAATGCAACTGGAAGCGCATCATTTGGAGTTCTACAACTCGAGTTATACTCCATGGAAGGTGAAGAGGTCAGCTGGCCTGATTGCATGTTGGTACTATGCTCTTCTATGCACATTACGGGGCTGTTTTCTCCCTCAATTTTTAGTATCCACCATGCATGCCATATATGCTTGGAAAGCTCTAGATGTCTTCTTTCCAATGCATTTTGAATCACCTCATTTGGAGTTTTGTAGCTCAAGTTATTTATGTTTGAAGAA
>NC_029777.3:47444984-47450005 GCF_000817695.3 Arachis duranensis | reverse complement strand
ACAAAATTCAAGAGAAAAGATTGAAGAAGAAGATAAAACTATTATTGATTCATTGAATTACAATAGAGCTCCCTAACCCAATGAAAGGGGTTTAGTGAATCATAGCTCTGAATTCAATTACAGTATGAAAAATTCTAAAGTGTCAAAAGATTTTAACTAACTTCAATTCTATCCTTTTTATACACTTTCTAAATTGAGCTTCTGTTGTGTTTCTTGGGCTTTGAGGCCTTTCCTTGATTTCCTTTTGCTTTAGGCTTGTGGTCCATAATCTTGATGAGGTTGTGATCCAATTCTGTAACATTCATTGAGCAAACTTAGTGATAAACAAGTAATGACACAAGAGTTAACAATTTGAAGTTCCAGACTCATCAATTCTTCAGGCCCAATCCCATAAACCATGATATTCAATTGGGTTTCATGCCATAATCAGTTTAAGTTAATCTTTGTGCTCAATTGCTAACTTGAACTTCAATATAATTGGCCAAGAAACCTTTTCAAATGGTGGTGTTTAAGTTTAAGTTTAAGTTTCAGTTTAAGGTCAAACTAAAACTTAAACGTGGAATTGGAAGAAAGCAACCCAGGGGTGTTCATTGTCGAGCACGTTTAACCTCCAGTTTAAGGTTAAACTGGAGGTTAAACTTGTAAATGAAGAAAGCACACCCTGGAGGCAATTTGGGTCGACCACATTTAACCTCCAGTTTGAGGTTAAACTGGAGGTTAAACTTGGAAATGAAGAAAGCAACCCCTGGAGGCCATTTGGATCGAACACGTTTAACCTCCAGTTTGAGGTCGTTCAAATCATCATTCTGGCGTTTAACCTCCAGTTTGAGGTCAAACTGGAGGTTAAACGTGGAAACACTTCCCTTTCTTGAGTCGTCACTTTGTTCTCTTGTCAACCTTGCCAATTTGATGCCAAATATGGACTATTATACCTCGTTGGAAAGCTGTGGATCTCTACTTTCCAATGCAACTGGAAGCGCATCATTTGGAGTTCTACAACTCGAGTTATACTCCATGGAAGGTGAAGAGGTCAGCTGGCCTGATTGCATGTTGGTACTATGCTCTTCTATGCACATTACGGGGCTGTTTTCTCCCTCAATTTTTAGTATCCACCATGAATTCATTATATGCTTGGAAAGCTCTAGATGTCTTCTTTCCAATGCATTTTGAATCACCTCATTTGGAGTTTTGTAGCTCAAGTTATTTTTGCTGGAATGTGAAGATATCAGGGTTGCAAATCCTCTTTGCTTAACTCATAAGCCTCTTTGTGTTTGTTTCCAACTATTTTGCCACCATGGGAGTATGATTCTTCTTTTTAGTGCTTTTATTGCTTCTCCTTCTATTATTTCCTACAAAGTTTATAAAATCAAAAGATCAAAGAAATATACCATTTAGGCACAAAAACATTCAATATTTAAGCACTAATCATCAATTTCTTATATGAAAAAGTATAGAAAAATATGACATGATGACATGTCATCACCAAGGTAAGAAAATATAGCAATATGACCAATGTCCAAGGAATTGAATTGAGATTTTCAAAACTAACAAGCAAACAACTTGCAAGAAGACACAATATAAGGGACAAGAACATAGAATTGAGCAATCGATCCCCTCACCAGATATGTATTCACTCTATTCACTCAGTGTTTAGGACTTAATCACTCAATTCTCCTTTAATCATGTTTTTCAAAGAATTGCAAGTCATGGGGCTAGGTGTAAGATAGGATAAATATGGTTGAGTGGACTTAGTAAATTAGATCTTTGATTAGCTCAAGTGTCCACCTAATCGTCAAAACCATTAAGGCATCGAACTATATAAAAGTGGATAAAATTGATTGAATTTGGCACAAAATAGCATGTTTTCACAATTAAGCTAAATTTAGGGAGAGAACACAAAAGTATGCTATTTGGATAAATAAATGTGGGTTTATACGATGAAATTCACTCAAATCAAACCAAAATATATCGTCAAATCAACATTACTCTTATTTGACATTAGCCCTCGCATATGTTCTATTTACTTTGATATCTTTGTTGTGGCCTTAATTTTCTTTCTTTTTCTCGCCTTTTAGGCTGGCCATCGAAGGGGAAAGGGAAAAGCTACTAAATGAGGTGACAAACAAGTTCATTTGCACAATATTTTGAAGGAGCTCATCAGTTGTAGCAACCTATTGATGAGGGAAAAGGGATTCCACACAAACTCACCGACAAGTGTACCGAGTCGCATCAAGTAGTAATAACTCACAAGAGTGAGGTTGATCCCACAGGGATTGATGGATTGAGCAATTTTAGTTAGGGGGTTAGTTAACCCAAGTTACCAAGTGTTGAAACACTCCACAGAACCTATTCATCCAAGCAGATCCTAGTACATAAACACCACAGGCATATGTCTCAGAAGTTCAAACCATTGATGCCTAGCTTATTTTTTCAATTTTTTTTTTTGCTTTTTAGTTGCCCTTTTCAGTGGCTTTTTCTTCTTCTTTTTCTTTCTTTTTCATGGCCAAAGACATTTATTCATCAGATCCATAGACAGTATTCAACTTCTACACAAAAATGATAATTCTACACTCAATTTTTAGTGAGCTGACTAAACAATCAAGCATGCATACCACCACTTAATTCTACTTGATTTGTCACTAATTGAGCCAAGTTACTTTTGTTCAAACTTTTCTTTTATTTTTGGAAACAGAACAAGCATGGCAAGCATTTGTTTAAGTAGGTGAAGTTATATCCAAACAATCTAGGCAATTCACTTTATTTGGAAATTAAACAAACAGACAAACAAAAACTGCAATGACTCAAACTTGAGGCAGGGGTGCATGCAAACTTCCAATATCAGCAATTCAAAGTACAAGCAATTAAGTGACAATACAACCTTTTAGCATCTTCTTTGTTGTTTATCATCCTTCCTAGCCTTGGTGTTCTCTTTGATGATGATGTATATTCCTTCCATGAGATTGATTGTCTTCCTGCAAAGCTATTAGAAGTTGCTTGTTCCCCAAGCACTTTGAGAATTGGTTAGCATGCGTGTATGTTTGTAGGCCTCTGAACTTAGATTGGTGTGTGAACACCAAACTTAGTTCCTTGCCCTATGCAGCAATTTGGACAACACCAAACTTAGTTCCTTGCCATATGCAGCAATTTGGATCATATGCAGAAAACCTCATGTGCTTTTATTGAGAAAATAACTATGAACTAGAAAAAGAAACTATGAACTAGAAATTAAACTATTGTTTAAGTAGTTTCCCTGATTGGTTGGAGCTAGTGACTAGTCATGCTGAGGTAGAAATGTGCTTTTAATGAAGTTTTTTGGTGGAACACCAAACTTAGAATCTCACATTCACCCTTGAATTGTTTTGGTGTGCAACACCAAACTTAGCTCCTTGCAATACAGATAAATCTACTTAACTCTTTTATTGAAATAACTAGAAAATAAAAACTACCTTTGGTTGGGTTGCCTCCCAACAAGCGCTCGTTTACTGTTATTAGCTTGACATGCTGTTCCTGACTTTCTTCCTCTTCCTCCAGTTTGTTAAGAGGAATGACTTTAAGTGGATAAAGGAGCTAGTTAGTGCCCCTTGTTGTGAATGCCTCTTTCCAGCAAGCTTTCCCTTGTGATTGGCTTGAGTGAACTTACTTGTTGGCTCAGGAGTTGGATTGTTCTTCGACCTTCTCTTCTTCATGGATATGGTCCTTTGTTTCTCGGTCACAATCCTCATTTTGGTGCTTGTTTCTACTGCCTTCACATCCTTGATCTCAGAACTTGGTTGTTGTTGGACAGTTGGAGTATCCTGTTCATCAAAAGCTTCCTGAATTTGTGGTTCAATGAACCCTTCCTCTTTGCAACTCTCTGTTTCATTGGAGTGTGATCTCCCTTGATTGACTTTCTCCCTTTCTTGTTCTTCTGATTCCTCCCTTGGGTTTGCCATGGTATCACTAGAAGAATTGTGGGTAGGGATTTGCTTTGATAGATATCCAATTTGTGCTTCTAGCTTTTGAATGGCAGCACCTTGATTTTGCAAGTTGGATATCACTTCTTCCTTAAAGCTTTTCAAATCGGCCACATCTCTGCCCATAGTTGCAAGCATTCCTTCCATCCTGGTTAACTGATCATGAAGTGATTGGTTCGGATTGGGTTGATGAGGTTGATTATCTTGGCTGTGATATGGTGGCTGGGAGTATGTGTTTTGTGTGGGCTGATAGGGTATTTGGTTGGAGTTTTGGTAGTGGTATGACTCTTGTGTGTAGTGGAATGAGTCTTGTGGATAGTGAAATGAATTGTATGAATTTGAGAAGGAATTTTGTGCTGAGAAATGCTCAAGTGATGAAGAATTTGGATATGTAAAACTAGGAGGTGAGGTTGGATAATTAAGAGGTGATGGCTCTTGATGAATGGGGTGTGAATAAGTGAAATCTCTTTGGTTTTGATCTTCCCAGCCAAAACTTGAGTAGTGATCAAATTCACCAAAACATGGACCATTTTGCGGCTCTGGGAAGTACCCCGTTTCCTGTTCCTGATACTCCCACCCACCATGAGCATAATAACATGAATCATTCTGTGGTGGTGGAGAGTTTCTCATAAATTTTGATTGACCAAAAGATGATGGATACTCCTTTCTTTTTTGCAATGTGCTCAGTCTCAGACAATACTCATCCAAAGATAGTGGAAATCCCATAGTGAGGCAATATCACAAACAGCTGGTGGTTAGTATGCTAACAAGTGAATAAGCAAAGAAAACAAATTAAAATTTGCAGAAATTAGCAGTAATAAACTGAAACAAAAACTATGAACAAAAGAAAAGAAAAATTGCTCAATCTAGTTAACTTCCAATTGGAGAATTGTCAATCGAAAACCAACCCCCGGCAACGGCGCCATAAACTTGATACTAGCCATAAACTTGATAGCTACGATTTAGGAAATTGCACAATCGGCAAAAATTCCTTCCGGCAAGTGCACCGATTATCGTCAAGTAAAAACTCACAATAGAGTGAGGTCGAATCCCACAAGGATTGGTTGA
>NC_029777.3:47436404-47443150 GCF_000817695.3 Arachis duranensis | reverse complement strand
CTTCCATGATTCTGGCGTTTAACTTCCAGTTTAAGGTTAAACTGGAGGTTAAACGCCACTTTCAACATTGTACTCCACATGTGATCTTCAAGCTTCCTTTATTGATTTTGTTGCTTTCTTGCCTAGCCTCTTCTTCCCTGAAATCATCCACACAATTGCATCAAAGTCTTACAAAATTTCATGAGAATTCTTCCATTCATAGCATTCAAGGAATATAACTAAAAACTCATGAAATTTGCATCAAAATCTTCATGTTTGAATGATTTAAGACAAGCATGACTATTTGGCCCAAATGATTACTTAAGGCTCAAGAAAATGCATAAAACAACTAAAAATAAAAGAAAAAGGCTAGTGAAACTAGCCTAAGATGCCTTGGCATCAGATAGCGCACGGTACGCGTACGCGCTACTAACGAACGTTGGAGGTCCAATGTTACCTCAAACTCTACCTCCAATGTCCGTGATGCCAAGCTCAGAAGTTGGAGTTGAGAAATTTGAATCGACGCGTACGCATCAATGCCGCGTACGTGTCAATGCCGCGTACGCGCGGATACAAAAATAGCAATGGGCACCGAAGCGCACAGTCCACGTACGCGTGAAAACGTGAATGTTCGAGGGAACGTTGGGGTCTAACACTGAAGCCAACGTCCCCTCCTCTGTTTTAAGTTGAAAAATGAAATTCTTGCATCCACGCGGAAGCGCACAGTACACGTACACGTGGATGAGCATTTTTGGCCTTTTGCGCGGAAGCGCACTGTACGTGTACACGCAGGTTGGCTGGCGTTGGCCCTCTAACATTGAGTCAAACGCCAATGACAGCAACATTTTCTGGTTATTGCTGGTCTATTCAAAGTGGCGTTTGAGTCAATGTTGGCCCTCAAACGTTGACTCAAACTTGAAGCATCAGTATTCAAACTTTGCACAGATCTCTTCTCAACAACAAGGGCAACCAATTAGAGCCATCCTCAACCCAATTCCATCAATGGAAGAGAGTGTATAAATAGATTAGAATTTAAGTTAGGAAAGACTTTTTACTTTTTGGTGGAGATTTTTTCAGGGGAAACACTTTTACATTTTTTCAGCTTTTCTTCTTTACTGCACTTTTGATTTTAGATGTATCTTTCAATTCCGATTTGTATTTTGAGATTTATGAACAACTAAACCCCTTTCATTGGGTTAGGGAGCTCTGTGAAATTCAACAGATCAATATTAGTTTTCATTCATTTTCTTCTTTCTTTTCTCTTGATTTTACTAGAAAGCTTTTGTTCTTCATTTAATTGGGTAGTTATCTTGGGAAAAAAGCTATTCATAATTGGATTTCTTCGGATCCTTCGGAGAGGAATGGGGAGATCATGCTAGAATTGCTTTCTCATATTGAATTAGATTGGGGTTTGGATGGATATAGTGACATGTAATCCTACCAACACTTTGATCTATGAATTTGTGTGGTATAATGAGTGACCAAACTTCATCTCTTTCCAAGAGCACTTAAATCAAGGAATTGGACAATTGTTCATGCTTAGAGAGATTGGTGAGCCAAGGACTTGGGATCCGAACACTTAAGATTGCCAAGGAGATCAATGAATGCATTGATTGCGGAAGAGATGAAAATGAATTTGATCTGGAGAATTATACATCTCCTGAACCCAATGATTTCCCCATCTCTGATCTTACCCCTTCTATTTACTCACTGCTCTTTAATTTCATGCTAACTCCTCATTCCCATTTAATTTCTTGCAATTTAAGCTTCCGCACTTTAATTTCCTGCAATTTAATTTTCTACTTCTTTAATTTCTTGCAATTTAAGTTTCCCGCCATTTTACTTCTGCAATTCCAATCTCAATTCTAATTTCACTCAACTAGCATAATTCTTCAATTATAATTGCTCGATATACCAATCCCTGTGGGATTCGACATCACTCTATTGTGGGTTTTTACTTGACGATAATCCGGTGCACTTGCCGGCAAGAAAATTATTGAGAGACGGTTTTTGGGTGAATCAAGTTTATGGTGCCGTTGCTGGGGATTAGTTTTGTATTGACAATTACCAAATTGAAGGGTAACTAGATTGAGCATTTTTCTTTTCTTTTGTCACTAGAATTTCAAGTTTTGTTGTTCATTTAATTTTCTGTAATTTTTAGTCATTTCTTTTGAATTTCTCTTTATTGCTTTACTTTCCCGCAAACTAACTCACTAACCTACTAACTATTTGATAAATTTCTCTAACCAAGCTAACTATACTCTATTTTAGTACCCTCTACACTTGCTATTTTCTTTTTGTACTTGTTCATTGTATGACAGGTAGGAGAAAGGAAATTTCAACTTCCTTTGATAGTGAACCAAAAAGAACCTTCCTAAGACTAAGGAGGGAAGCAAGAGGAAAAAGGGTTGTTGGTGCAGAAGAAGAAGAGGAATACTTTGACATAACCGTGGTGGAAAATATGGAGAACCATCATGAAGAAGAGGTGAACAACAATGCCAGAAGAGGTAGAGCTAATCCTACTGGACAATAGAGGAGAGTTATATGATCATACATCAATCCAAACCCAGAAAACTGTGGCAGCAGCATTCAAAGGCCAACTATCCATGCTAACAATTTCAAAGTAAATCCTCAACTCATAACTCTTGTGCAAAACAACTGTTCTTATGGAGGAAGTGCACAAGAGGATCATAATGAGCATCTCACTAAATTCCAAAGGATATGTGACACGGTTAAGTCTAATGGTGTTTATTCTGACACCTATAGATTATTACTGTTTCCATGTTCTTTGAGGAACAAAGCCTCAAAATGGTTGGAAGCATTCCCCAAGGAAAGCTTGACAACATGGGAATATGTAATGAATAGATTCTTGACAAGGTTCTACCCTCCATAAAAAGTCAACATGTTTAGAACTTAAGTGCAAACATTCAGACAGCTAGATTGGGAGACCATCTATGAAACCTAGGGGAGACTCAAGGATTTGACAAGGAGATGCCCCCTGACATGTTCAATGAGTGAGTACAAATTTATATCTTCTATGAAGAATTAAACCATGAATCAAAAAGGCTGTAGACCACTCATCTAAAGGTTCACATAACAAGAAGAAGACCATTGAGGAAGCCATTGATGTGATAAAAATAGTGGCGGACAATGAGTATTTTTATGCATCAGAAAGGAGCAACAATAGGGCAGTCTTGGAATTAAACCATATAGATGCAATCCTGGCCCAAAACAAGATGATCATCAAGCAACTGGCTGAGTTGAACAAGAAAATGGAAAAGAATCAGGCTGCAGCCATCTACACTCAACCATCATCTCAAGGAGAGTTGGAAATGGAAGAAGGAGTTAACTGTGAGGAGGTTAATTACCTTGGAAATTCATCTAGGCAAGCTAATGATCCATACTCTAAAACCTATAACTCTGATTGGAGGAACCACCCAAACTTTGGGTGGGGGAACCAACAAAACCAAGGCCAAGACCACAGAACATACAATCCTAACCAGTACAACAACTCCACCCACCAAAACTCTAACCAAAAACCATCCAATACCATACAAAACACTCATTCACATACAACATACCAAAGCCATAACAACCACTCTCAACATCCCAATTTCAATGAACCATCACCACAGGATGATGATAGGATGGCTAGGATGGAAGCAATGCTTGCTAGCCTTTGCAAAGAAGTTGAAGACATAAAGAAATTCAAAGAAGAAGTAAGAGAGAGTATGAAAAACTGAGGAGAGGTTATTAAAAACCTTGAATCTCAAGTCGAACAGCTTTCACAGCAAATTTTTAAGTCCACTGATAGTTTTCCAAGTGACACGGAGAAAAATCCAAGAGAGGAAATGAAGAAGGTGAGATGGGAAGAGTGTAAGGCAGTGACCCTTGCAAATGAAAAAATCATGGAAGAAGATACAGGCAAACTAACAGAGCACCACCAGGAAAGCTCCGAGAGCAACATGAAAAGAAAAGAACAAGGAACTCGATCTGTACAAGGAAAAGACTCAACAAGAGAGGAAACTTTGAAGCCTTATAATCCAAAAGCACCATTTCCCCAGAGACTCAAGGCAGATGAAAGGGAAAGATCATATTCAAAGTTCCTAGATATGTTTGCATCTCTTAGTGTCAATATTCCCTACCTCGACATCCTCAAACAGATGTCTGCTTGTATCAAATGGATGAAGGAACTACTAGCCAAAAAGAGCAACCTGAAGGGTGGCCAAACAGTGGTGATGAACAAGGAATGTAGTGCTCTTATCCAGAAGGATGTACTCATGAAGAAAAGAGATCCCGGAAGCTTTCATATTCCCTGTATCATAAGAAAAACAAAAATCAAAAGAGGCTTGTGTGATCTAGGAGCTAGCATAAATGTGATGCCTCTATCTCTTATGAAGAAGTTGCATATCAACGAGGTGAAATCCACTGATGTAATCATACAATTGGTTGATAAAACTCAAAAGCATGCTGATGGAATAGTGGAAAATGTGTTGGTAAAAGTGGGAAACTACTTCCTCCCCATAGATTTTGTTATTCTGGATATGGAAGAAAGCTACTTCCATCCAGTTATTCTGGGGAGACCATTCCTAGTTACTGGTTGGGCACTCATTAATGTAGAACAAGGAGAGTTGATACTAAGAATACATGATGAGTAGCTTACTTTCTAGGCCTTCAAACCTGTGCATGAGCCTGAGCAAGAGAGCACATAATTAAAGAAAGGATACAAGGAGAGCTTTCTGAAGGAAAATAGCAATGAACCACGGGACAAGCATCTGGAGCTTTCCTTGATGGATAAACAAGAAGCTCAAGAGATGAAGCAACCAATAAAGTTCATGGGAGGGCCGAAGCCATAAGAATCAGGAAGAGCAGCCAATAAGGATCTAACTGACACAAGAGTCAAGGAAGCACTAATGAAAGAAGAGAAAAGAGTTGTGAAGAAACTGCCAAGGGGATGGAGAAACAAAAAGGTTCCTATAGAAGGTTTTTCCCCTAGAGACAAGGTGATATCAATCCACCATCCATAAATTCCACCCCATCTTCCAACCATTCCATATCAGTTACCTCAAGTGTTCACAATCAGAAAGATCCTTTACTTGGAACATGTAGAAATCGGCACAGAATCAAGTGGAGAAAGTTTCACTGCAAGAGGGGAAGATCTCAAGCACTACAATCCACCATAATAGAAAACCAATCGTCAAGCTAGTGACGCTAAAGAAGCGCTCCATGGGAGGCAGCCCATGATTTAATTTTCTTGTTTTTATTATTTCAGTATGAATAATAATAGTTGCTCTAACATAAATTCCAGTTCTCTTAGATAATTTTGACAATTATTCGTGACACTATGATCCAATTCTAAGTTTGGTGTGCCCAAAAGGCACACTAAGACACTTTTCAAGAGAACGGTGATCATAATGGCATGTGGACATATGTTTCTTGGAATGTGTAGCCAAACATTAAGTTGGGTGTTGTACATCCTGCAAGAACATGTCATGAAAGTCAAGGGTCTTTTGAGTGTTGAAATTCATGAAAGTACAACGATGCTTATAGTTTCAGTTCATAATTAAAAGTAGAAAGAAATAAAGCATTTCTCATGATGGTTTAGCCAAAAGTGACAATAATCTTGCTGTGATCTCAATAGCAATACTTGGAGGAAGTAACACTTTGGACCATATTACCAAACACTAAGTTTGGTGTCCTCGAAGATTATTTGCAAGAGCACCAAAGAGAGTCATGGTTGGTTAAACAAGCATAAGAAATGGTAGTCAAATTTTTAGTTTTAAACGTGAAGTGTTCTCTTGCCACCACGAGTTAGTATTTACTCCTTTTGTCTTGTTATGATGGTTAGGTGAGCAGAGAACTATTTAATGAAAGGGACAAGACAAGGAAGGATAAGATTGGCGTGAAGACAAAAGTGGATCACATGGCTTGAAGAGTGAATCTGGACACCCTTGGAAGAAGCACTTGAAAGACCGAAGAGATATACTTCATGAAGAGGCAACTTTTGTCTTTATTCAACCTTGCATGCACACCCTTCATCTACCACTTGTCCCAATGAATCCTAACCATCCATTCTTCATTAAAGCTACTATAAATAGCCTCACTTGAACCTTGCATATGAACCAAAATTTTACACATCTTGCACTCCAGATATTCAAACCTTGTGTTCTCTAAAACCAAAGGCCTAGAAACTGTGCCTTATGTGCAACAATGCGCCTTTGTTCACTTGCATCCATCATACCATCTTAACTTCAAACACTTTTCCTCCGTGAGTGCATCATATTAACCAATCTTCTTCATAAACCTTTAACCTCAACTCGGTCAACCAATTAAGGGAAGTGATGAGCGGATAATTTGTACGCTTTTTGGCATTATTTTTAGTATGTTTTTAGTATGATCTAGTTAGTTTTTAGTATATTTTTATTAGTTTTTAGTTAAAAATCACTTTTCTGGACTTTACTATGAGTTTGTGTGTTTTTCTGTGATTTCAGGTATTTTCTAGCTGAAATTGAGGGACCTGAGCAAAATTCTGATTCAGAGACTAAAAAGGACTGCAGATGCTGTTGGATTCTGACCTCCCTGCACTCGAAGTGGATTTTCTGGAGCTACAGAAGCCCAATTGGCGCGCCCTCAACAGCGTTGGAAAGTAGACATTCTGGGCTTTCCAGCAATATATGATAGTCCATACTTTGCCCAAGATTTGATGCCCCAAACCGGTGTTCAAAGTCACCATCAGAATTCCCAGCGTTAAACGCCGGAACTGGCAC
>NC_029777.3:47434245-47435666 GCF_000817695.3 Arachis duranensis | reverse complement strand
AGGATGGGAGGTAGCCACTGACAACGGTGAAACCCTTGCATACAGCTTGCCATGGAAGGAGCCTTGCGTGTTTGAAGAAGAAGACAGTAGGAAAGCAGAGGTTCAGAAGACAGAGCATCTCCAAAACCTCAACCTATTCTCATCACTGTAATTCAAGTACCTGTTTTATGTTCTTTTGCTTTTTACAATCAATCCTGATAATCTTTGATATCCTGACTAAGATTTACAAGATAACCATAGCTTGCTTCATGCCGACAATCTCCGTGGGATCGACCCTTACTCGCGTAAGGTTTATTACTTGGACGACCCAGTACACTTGCTGGTTAGTTGTGCGAAGTTGTGTTTATGCCATGGTATTGAACACCAAGTTTTTGGGTTTATCACCGGGGATTAATTGAGTTGTGAAAAGTATTGATCACAATTTCGTGCACCAAGTTTTTGGCGTCGTTGTCGGGGATTGTTGAGTTTGGACAACTGACGGTTCATCTTGTTGCTTAGATTAGGTATTTTTCTTCAGAATTCTTAAGAATGAATTCTAGTGTTTCAAGGTGATGTTTTTATCATCACCAAAGCTGATTGATTTTCATCAATTTAGCTCTTGAATGCAATGTTCTGCTGAAGCTTGGCTAGCCATGTCTAATTCTTTTAGACTGAAGCTTTAGACTAACATTGCATGATTCCTGGAATCCTCATTAAGAATTTTGATATCTTTATTTTCTCTTCCACTTAATTTTCGAAAAAGCACAAAAAAATTACAAAAGCATAAAATCCAAAAATTTCTTGTTTGAGTCTAGAGTCTCATTTTAAGTTTGGTGTCAATTGCATGTTTCTGTTCTTCTTGCATTCATGCATGTGTCTTCATTAATCTTCAAGTTGTTCTTGATGATTTACTTACTCTGATCTTTAAATTCTCTTGGCTTGAGTGTTTTGTTGTTTCTCATATGCATTCTCATTTTGTTAGTGTCAATAGTATACAAACTTCTAAGTTTGGTGTCTTGCATGCATTGTTTATTTGATTTCAGTTGCATTTTGATTATTACTCATTATCAAAAATCAAAAAAATATTTTTAATTTGTGTCTTTTCAAGTCAATAATACAGAGAATTGAAGATTCAAAACATACAGCAGAGGAATTACACAGAAAAAGCTGGGCGTTCAAAAACGCCCAGTAAGGAAGGCAAACTGGCGTTTAAACGCCAGCCAGGGTGCCTCGTTGGGCGTTTAACGCCCAAAAGGGTAGTAATTTGGGCGTTAAATGCCAGAATGTGCACCATTCTGGGCATTTAACGCCAGGATGGCACAAGAGGGAAGATTTTGTTTTCAAATCAAATTTTTTTAAGTTTTCAAAATCTTTTCAAAATCAAATATTTTTCAAATCAAATCTTTTCAATCAAATCTTTTTCAAAATCAATTTCTTTCTTT
>NC_029777.3:47433789-47434093 GCF_000817695.3 Arachis duranensis | reverse complement strand
TTAATTTTTAAAATCAAATCTTTTTTAAAATGTTTTTCAAATCATATCTTCTCAATCACATCTTTTTAAAACCAATCATATTTTCCTAATCACATCTTTTTCAAAATAGTTTTCAATCATATCTTTTTAATTTCTTATTTCAAAATATTTTTCAAAAATCACTTTACTTCTTTCTCAATCATGGTTTTCGAAAATCAATTAAAGTTTTTCAAAATGTTTTTAAAATCTTTTTAATATTTTCGAAAATTTCTTCCCCTCTTTTCACATCCTTCTATTTATGGACTAACACTATTCCTTAATGCAC
>NC_029777.3:47432079-47433078 GCF_000817695.3 Arachis duranensis | reverse complement strand
AATCAGAAGAAAGGAGTTCTTGAGATTGACACTCTGAATGCCATACTGGCTCAGAATAAAATATTGACTCAACAAGTCAATATGATTTCTCAAAGTCTGTCTGGGATGCAAAATGCACCAAGCAGTACTAAGGAAGCTTCATCTGAAGAAGAAGCTTATGATCCTGAAAACCCTTCAATGGAAGAGGTGAATTACATGGGAGAACCCTATGGAAACACCTATAATCATTCATGGAGAAATCATCCAAATCACTCATGGAAGGATCAACAGAGACCTCAACAAGGTTTCAACAACAATAATGGTGGAAGAAACAGGTTTAGCAATGGCAAGCCTTTTCCATCATCTTCTCAGCAACAGACAGAGAGTTCTAAGTAGAACAACCCTGACTTAGCAACCATGGTCTCTGATCTAATCAAAACCACTCAAAGTTTCATGACTGAAACAAGGTCCTCCATTAGAAATTTGGAGGCACAAGTGGGTCAGCTAAGCAAGAAAATTACTGAACTCCCTCCTAGTACTCTTCCAAGCAATACAGAAGAAAATCCAAAAGGAGAGTGCAAAGCCATCAACATGGCCGAATTAGGAGAGGAAGAAGAGGCAGTGAACGCCACTGAAGAAGACCTCAATGGACATCCACTGACTTCCAATGAGTTCCCCAATGAGGAACCATGGGAATCTGAGTCTCAAAATGAGACCATAGAGATTCCATTGGACTTACTTCTGCCATTCATAAGCTCTGATGAGTATTCTTCCTTTGAAGAGGATGAGTGTGTCACTGAAGAGAAAGTTGCTAAACACCTTGGAGCAATCATGAAGCTAAATGACAAGTTATTTGGAAATGAGGCTTGTGAAGATGAACCCCCTTTGCTCACCAAAGAACTGGATGACTTGTCTAGGCAGAAATTACCTCAAAAGAGACAGGATCTTGGGAAGTTTTCAATACCTTGTACCATAGGCACCATGACCTTCAAGAAGGCCTTGTGTGACCTAGGGTAAAGT
>NC_029777.3:47431743-47431917 GCF_000817695.3 Arachis duranensis | reverse complement strand
TTTGGTAAAAGTTGAAGACCATTACATCCCTGCTGATTTCATAGTCCTAGAGACTGGGAAGTGCATGGATGAATCCATCATTCTGGGTAGACCATTCCTAGCCACAGCAAAGGCTGTGATTGATGTGGACAGAGGAGAATTGATCATTCAAGTGAATGAAGAATCCTTTGTGTT
>NC_029777.3:47430780-47431550 GCF_000817695.3 Arachis duranensis | reverse complement strand
TAAGTTTGGTGTTGGGAGGTTCCAACATTGCTCTGAGCATCTGTGAGGCTCCATGAGAGCCCTCTGTCAAGCTATTGACATTAAAGAAGCGCTTGTTGGGACGCAACCTAATGTTTTATATTTTATCTATTTTCCTTTGCTATTTTATGTTTTTTTTTGTAGGTTGATGATCATGAAAAGTCACAAAATCAATTGAAAAAGCAAAAACAGAATGAAAAACAGAAAGAAAAATAGCACACCCTGGAGGAAGATCTTGCTGGTGTTTAAACGCCAGTAAGGCTAGCAGATGGGCGTTTAACGCCCAGTCTGGCACCATTCTGGGCATTTAACGCCAGAAAGGGGCACCAGACTGGCGTTAAATGCCAGAAAAGGGCAAGAACATGGCGTTAAACGCCAGAAGTCGGCACCAGCCCAGCGTTTAACGCCAGAATTGGCATGAAGAGCAATTTTGCTCGCCACTTGGTGCAGGGATGAATATTTCTTGACACCTCAGGATCTGTGGACCCCACAGGATCCCCACCTACCCCACCACTCTCTCTCTTCTTCACCCATTCACCAATCACCTCAACACCTCTTCTCCAAAAACCCTTCACCTATCAAATCCCATCTTTCTCTTCACCACTCACATCCATCCTTCATAAAACCCCACCTACCCCACCATTCAAATTTAAACCACTTTCCCTCCCAATCTCACCCTCCCATAACCGAACCATAACCCTCCCCCCACCCCTATATAAACCCATCTTCACTCCTTCATTTTCACACAACCT
>NC_029777.3:47429604-47430680 GCF_000817695.3 Arachis duranensis | reverse complement strand
GTTTCTTGCACTTTAAGTTTCAGTCATTTACTTTCTTGCTCTTTAAGATTCTGCAAATTTACAATTCTGTTTTTCAATTTACTGCACTTTTCCCTTCCCCTTTACATTTACTGTCATTTACTTCTTGTTAAACACTCAACCAAAACTTGATTCACTTGACTAAATCACCCACTAAACTAAAATTGCTCAATCCTTCAATCCCTGTGGGATCGACCTCACTCATGTGAGTTATTATTACTTGATGCGACCCGGTACACTTGCCGGTGAGTTTTGTGTTGGATCGTTTTCCACACATCAGATCCCCGGATATTCATCTTCTTTCAGATCAAATTTAACTTCCGGGATCACTGACCTCAGACCCATTATTTTGTGATAATGGTCTTCATGTTCTTTGGTTAAGAACTTCTCTTGATTCCAAAGATTCTTTGGATTAGTCTCTTTCTTTCCTCTTAAATTTGTTTGTTTTCCCTTAGGAGCCATGATCTTGATGAATCTTGGCTTAGTGATCACGGAAATAACCATGAGGGAGCCAAGCACTAAGGTCCACTACCGTGCCAAGAAGCCAAGAAAAAATTGTAGCGTGTTTGCCTCCTCCCAATTTCGAACACGGTCCATGAAGGAAAGGACCTTGCCCTGCCCTTGGCGCGGGCAGGGCAGCATTTGGATGGCACAAGAACTTGGCGCACCAAGCAACAAACCTGGCGCACCAATTTCCTCCCCTGGCAGCACCAAGCGCACGCACTCCCGTCCCTGGCGCACCAAACCGTTCCTGCCCTGCCCTTGGCGCGGGCAGGGCAGCGTTTTGCGTCCCTGGCGCACCAACTTTCCTCCTGGCGCACCAATTTCCCCCTCTGGCAGCACCAACGCACGCACGCCTCAACCCTGGCAGCACCAACTTTTCTGCCCTGCCCTTGGCGCGGGCAGGGCAGCATCTTGCCGCACCAGGACGCGCCAGACGCGTACCACGTCGCACCAACTTGCACCAAGGCCGCACCAAGCTCTTGCACCATGCATCAATTTTCTGCCCTGCCCTCCACAAGGGCAGGGCAGCCTCCTGGGAGTGAATTTCATGGGCC
>NC_029777.3:47427741-47428424 GCF_000817695.3 Arachis duranensis | reverse complement strand
GTGAGTTTTTGAACAAAATTTGGGAATGATTTGTGAGATTTGAAGAGTAATTTTGGATATTTGAAAATTTGAAAGTGAATGATGAGAGATTGGAATGTATTTTTGTAGAAAAATTTGGTTGAGAAAAGGAAAGTTTGAAAAAATTTGATTTAAAAACAAAATTGTGGTCCCCCCACCTTTCTGGCGTTAAACGCCCAGAATGGCACTCATTCTGGCGTTTAACGCCCATATGGCACCCCTTTTGGGCGTTTAACGCCCAGCCAGGTGCCCTGGCTGGCGTTAAACGCCAGAAATCCTTTAGCACTGGGCGTTTTTCTGAATGCCCAGGATGCTGCACACCTGGCGTTAAACGCCCAGAATGGTGCCCATTCTGGCGTTTAACGCCCAAAATGGCACCATTCCTGGCGTTAAACGCCCAGAATGGTACCCATTCTGGCGTTTAACGCCCAAAATGCCCCTTACAGGCGTTTTTTCGCCAGTAAGCTCATTTTCTCTGCTTTTTGAGCTGAATCCTTCTGTAACTCTGTGAATTCCTTCATTTTTGATAATTGCCTCTGTAAGAACTAATCATATAACCTCCTAATGACTGGGTTGCCTCCCAGCAAGCGCTTCTTTACTGTCTTTAGCTGGACCTTCACTGAGAATCACTCAAGCCTCAGTTTTGAGCACTCCTGCTCAAAATT
>NC_029777.3:47425767-47426030 GCF_000817695.3 Arachis duranensis | reverse complement strand
GTGGGTGTAGCAATTGCTTCTACCCACTTAGATACATAGTCCACTGCCACCAGAATGTAAGTGTTTGAGTATGATGGTGGGAATGGCCCCATGAAGTCGATTCCCCATATATCAAATAATTCTATCTCTAATATCCCTTGTTGAGGCATGGCATATCCATGAGGTAGGTTACCAGCTCTTTGGCAACTGTCACAGTTACGCACAAACTCTCGGGAATCTTTATAGAGAGTAGGCCAGTAGAAGCCACATTGGAGGACTTTAGT
>NC_029777.3:47422987-47423658 GCF_000817695.3 Arachis duranensis | reverse complement strand
GGTATTTGCTCAAGTGCCTCTGCAAACGGAATCTTTATTTCAAGAGTCCTTAGATAGTCTGCAAACCGGGCAAATTGCTTATCCTGCTCCGCTTGGCGGAGTTTTTGAGGATAAGGCATCTTGGCTTTATATTCTTCAACCTTAGATGCTGCAGGTTTATTCCTTACAGAAGTGGTTGAAGAAGCCTTGTTGGAGGGATTACTTTCAGCACTCTCAGGTGTCTGATTCTCCCTAGGCATCTGAACGCCAGGATTGGGTGGAAATTGGGCGTTTAACGCCAACTTTTCCCCCTTTTCTGGTGTTTGAACGCCAGAACTGGGCAAGGAATGGGCGTTTAACGCCAGCTTTCCTTCCCTTTCTGGCGTTTGAACGCCAATAACATTCCTCTCTAGGCTCTTACTGTCCTCAGAGGGGTTTTGAACAGTGGTTTGGTTGTCCTCTGTCAATTGTTCCTTGTTTGGCTTTTTACTCTTTTGAGCAATGTTATTCAGGGTCTTCCCACTCCTCAATTGAACTGCTTGACATTCCTCTGTTATCTGTTTAAATATTTGCTGTTTTGCTTGATTCAACTGCAGTTCTATGTTCTTGTTAGCAACTTTAGTTTCATGGAGCATTTCTTTAAAGTCTGCTAACTGTTCTGTCATCAGGAGCAATTGTTGATTAAGCTCAAT
>NC_029777.3:47421161-47421336 GCF_000817695.3 Arachis duranensis | reverse complement strand
CTGTCACAACATAGCGGAATTCATCTGTCGGTTCTCGGTCAGGCCGGAATAGAATCCAGTGATTCTTTTGCGTCTGTCACTAACACCCCGCCTTCAGGAGTTTGAAGCACGTCACAGTCATTCAATCATTGAATCCTACTCAGAATACCACAGACAAGGTTTAGACCTTCCGGAT
>NC_029777.3:47386840-47421004 GCF_000817695.3 Arachis duranensis | reverse complement strand
CCTAGGGTATACAGAAATGAGTAAATGACGTAAGAATCCACTTCTGGGTCCACTTGGTGTGTGCTTGGGCTGAGCTTTGAAGCATTTTCGTGTAGAGACCTTTTCTGGAATTAAACGCCAGCTTTCATGCCAGTTTGGGCGTTTAACTCCAAGTTTTATGCCAGTTCCGGCGTTTAACGCTGGAATTTCTGAGGGAGACTTTGAGCGCCGGTTTGGGCCATCAAATCTTGGACAAAGTATGGACTATCATATATTGCTGGAAAGCCCAAGATGTCTACTTTCCAATGCCATTGAGAGCGCGCCAATTGGGCTTCTGTAGCTCCAGAAAATCCACTTCGAGTGCAGGGAGGTCAGAATCCAACAGCATCTGCAGTCCTTTTCAGTCTCTGAATCAGATTTTTGCTCAGGACCCTCAATTTCAGCCAGAAAATACCTGAAATCACAGAAAAATACACAAACTCATAGTAAAGTCCAGAAAAGTGAATTTTAGCTAAAAACTAATAAAAATATACTAAAAACTAACTAAATCATGCTAAAAATATACTAAAAACAATGCCAAAAAGCATACAAATTATCCGCTCATCAGTACGCGCGGGTACAAAAGTAGCAATGGGTGCTGAAGTGCACAGTCCACGTACGCGTGAAAACGCCAACATTGGAGGGAACGTTGGTGGTCCAACGCTGAAGCCAACGTCCCCTCCTCTGTTTTAAGCTAGAAAATCAAATTCTTGCATCCAAGCACAAGCGCACAGTGCGCGTACGCGTGAATGAGCATTTTTGGCCTTTTGCGCAGAAGCGCACGGTACGCGTACACGCGGGTTGACTGACGTTGGCCCTCCAACGTTGAGTCAAACGCCAATGACAGCAACATTTTCTGGTTTTTGCTGGTCTGTTTGAAGTGGTGTTTGAGTCAACGATGGCCCTCAAACGTTGACTCAAACTTGAAGCATCAGTATTCAAACTTCGCACAGATCTCTTCTCAACACCAAGGGCAACCAATTGGAGCCATCCTCAACCCAATTCCATCAAGGCCAAACGCCAAATTCAAGGCTTGAAGATCAATGGAACATAGTGTATAAATAGATTAGAATTTAAGTTAGGGAAGACTTTTTACTTTTTGGGGGATATTTTTTCAGGGAAAACACTTTGATTGGGTTAGGGAGCTCTGTGTAATTCAATGGATCAATATTAGTCTTCATTCATCTTCTTTTTTCTTTTATCTTGATTTTACTAGAAGCTTTCGTTCTTCATTTAATTGGATAGTTATATTGGGAAAGAAGCTATTCATAATTATATTTTCTCAGAATATTGGGAGAGGAATGAGGAGATCATGCTAGAATTACTTTCTCACATTGAATTAGATTGGGGTTTGGATGGATATAGTGACATGTAATCCTACCAATACTTTAATCTATGAATTTGTGTGGTATAATCAGTGACAAAACTTCATCTCTTCTCATGAGCACTTAAATCAAGGAATTGGGCAATTGTTCATGCTTAGAGAGATTGTTGAGCTAAGGAATTGGGATCCGATCGCTTAAGATTGCCATGGAGATCAATGAATGCATTGATTGTGGAAGAGATGAAAATAAATTTGATCCGGAGAATTATACATCTCCTAAACCTAATGATTTCCCCATCTCTGATCTTACCCCTTCTATTTACTCTCTGCTCTTTAATTTCATGCTAATTCCCCATTCCCATTTAATTTCTTGCAATTTAAGCTTCCGCAATTTAATTCCCTGCAATTTAATTTTCTGCTTCTTTCATTTCTTGCAATTTAAGTTTCCCGCCATTATACTTCTGCAATTCCAATCTCAATTCTGATTTCGCTCAACTAGCATAATTCCTCAATTATAATTGCTCGATCTACCAATCTTTGCGGGATTCGACCTCACTCTATTGTGAGTTTTTACTTGATGATAATCCGGTGCACTTGCCGACAAGAAAATTGTTGAGAGACAATTTTTGGGTGAATCAATAACCTGCCTGATGAGTTGCTTGAATGGGATTTTTGATTCAACTTCTATGTCTGACCATCATAGCTTTTGATTTTCTTTCCATTCGGCATCGTCAGTTTCGAACTTATGCCAATTTTTTGTTGAATGTGAATGCTGCCTTAGATGATTTGGTTAATGCACTCTGTGTCCATGCTGAAACATCAAACTGAACTTGACTTTACCTTTGTCACTATCTTGTTTGATGTCAATTTTTGCTGTGCATATCATCCTTTAATAATTAACCTGCCAACTATGCATTTTATTGTTGATTTTGTTCTTAAAACCAAATTGGATTGAAATTTACAGCTTTGATCATTCTATTTGGCACTTTTAAAGTGCATAGCATGCTAATTGACAGCATTATATGCTGATAGCCATGCCTTTTTGTTTTAACACCAAACTAGCTTGAAACTTATACATCTTCAGATCTGCTTGGTGCCTTTTGCAGCCGTACATATAATGTTTGTTTGGTGAATTGACTAACTGCTTATTCATGTGTTCTTAAACATAAATGATCATGTACAATAAGTTGTCCCTTGTAAATATTTTTGAGCAATGAAACCTGATTTCAATTAACATTGCTTTTGGGAACAAGGATTGGCTATGTGACCATTTTACTACTTAGTTCAATGAATAAAGAGGGGCACAAAGTCGCCCTAAAGAGGAAACAAATGAATAAAGAATTGCATATGTAATGTTTTTGTGAGAAAATCATACATAAGTGTTAGTAAACAAGAAATGATGGAAGGTTAGGATTGTATTTTATTTGGAATTAGTTTATATGGGTTAATGTGGAGACTTAAACTAATCAAGGATTCAATAGCATTAGTCTACTTGGCCATATCTATTCCACCTTTACCCTAACCCCATTACAACCATATGAAGTCCTCATGATAATTGCATTCACGTATCACTTGTTGTTGATTGTTAGATGAAAACAAATCCTTGAATCATGATTGGAAGGAGATTTGAGTGATTTGACCCTAGACACCGAGTGATTAGAGTGTATACACACCTAGTGAGGGTTCAATTACTCATTTCTATGTTTTCACTTCTCTTATCAAGCATTCTTGCAAGTTACTTAATTTTGATGAGTTGAATCATTTCTCTAAATCTTGTTTGCATCGAGTTAATTCCCTGCTTAGCCCTATTTTGTCTATACTTGCTTGGAATTGGATTGTTTATTTTCACCAAATTAATAGGACAATATAGATAGATAGATATATAGCATATACATACTTGCATGCATATACATAGTTGCATTTAATAAGTTGGTTACCCGTTTGATCATTCTCCTTGTTGGTTTAGCATAAGGACATGCTATTGTTTAAGTGTGGGGGAATTGATGAGTCCATATTTAATGGTATATTTTGACTCAAATTGGATGGATTTTATCACATAAACCTATACTTAAGCACCCAAATAGCATACTTTTGTGTTTGATCCCTAAATTGAGCCTAAATGTGAAAACATTTATTTTTGTGCTTAAATTGAGCAATTTAATTCCACTTCTATATCATTCGATGCCGTGATATAGTTTGTGAGTGATTTCATACCTTAGAGGCAAGAATGGATGGCCAAAAGTGGAAGAAAGCATGTACAAGGGAGAAAACATGAAGAAAATAAGGAAAAGCACACACAGCGAAGTGTGTGTGCGCATAACCCTGCGTGCGTACGCACAAGCAAGAATTTCCATGTGTGCGTGCGCACAAGAACCTATGCATAGACGCACACGTCTGTGTGTCCGCACAGGTCCTTGCACGTGATTGCATTAATGAAACATGTGCTTCGCAATTTTTGAGTCCCCTAGGCCCATTTTGGAAGGCTGGAAGGCTGAATTTTGAGGCTATATCAAGGGAAAATCAACATATATGAAGACATTAGCTTTCATTACACTTTTTACATAGTTTTTCATAGTATTAGGAGTAGGAGTAGTGTAGAATAGAGAGCTCTCCTAGGGTTTATGTAGTTTTCATTTCCATTTCAATTGTAACATTTTATAGCAAGCTTTAATATGTGATTTTGCTTCCTTAATTGTAAGTACTCTCAATTCCCTCTTTAATTAAAGCACTTTTACCTTCATTTCCTGTGGTTTAAGTTACTTTGTTCATATTTGCAATTTTGTGTTTCTTGAAGTTTTGATTGATGAATTTTATGTTTCATGCTTCCTTTATGCTTGATTGCTTGTTTATATTTGCTTTTGTTGATAGTTGGTTATAGTTTTATAATTTTTCTTGCAATTTTCCATGCTTTACCTTTATGCACACAAGGTTTTTGTGAAAATACCAACTTTAGATTTTGAGTAGATTTTCACACCTTGGCTTATGGTTTGAGTACCTAGAATACTAGAGTCATAATGTCCGACATTTAGTGGTAATTCTTGGGTAGTTAGTTGACTATTGTTTCCATTGTCGCTAGCCTTCAACTAGTTTGGTAAGTTGGTTAGGACTTATGGATTAAGGTTAATTATGCTTGCTTGACTTACTCGTCGATGGTTGGGGTTGACTAGGTGAGATTGACTCATGATAATTTTCATAGTTGTGGTTATGGCAATGATAGGATTCCTTGGACCCTCAACCCCAAGTCATGGCTTCTTTTATCCACTTTCACTAGTTTTGATCTTGTTCCTTTTACTCGCATTAATTACTGATTTTGAGCATTCCTTAGCTCTTTTACCCTTTTGTCCTTTGGTTTTCCAAAAACCCCTTTTTGTCCTATCAACTGAAAGCATATAACACTCCAATTGCATATGAGGGAAGAACGACCCGGGAATCTTAATACTCTCGCTTTATATTTGTTTTGAATTTGACATTTGATTGTGGGAGTTCATCGTTGGTTTAGACTATGCTACTAATGAATTGATTCTTGTTTTTGATCGATTTTAGACCAACGTAAATTCTCACCTATCAAATTTGGCACCGTTGCGGGGGATGCAATTAGTGTTATATCTTAGGTTGATGTAAATATGTTAATAGTGTAAATAGCACTTTTTGGTTGTTTGTTTGCTTTTTCTGGTAGGTTTTTGTTTATAATTTCTTGATGACTTTTTCACACCATCACCACAATGCACCCCAATGGAGCCCAAACACTTACCTTTATAGTCACCAATCTTACACACCATCACCTCACTACGTACAAAATCGAAACCCTAATCCTCATGAGTTTAATTATCAACCTTCATCACCTCAATCCTCATCTTCATACATGGATCAAACCATACAAGAAGTACTTTTCATGCTCATTCAAGAACAACAAGAGTTCTGGAAGAAGCAAGAGCAAGTCATGTCTACCTTAGCAAATGCTTTGGATCATTTAGCTTCATTGTGTTTATGCCACAAGAAAGAAATTCTAGTGGATGAATGTGTGGGACCAAGTGAAAAGTATGGAGTGCAAGAAGAATCGCAAAATCAAGAAGAAGATGCCAAGTCACAACATGAAGTGCAAAAGGAGATAAATGAAGAGTCGGTAGGAATTGATCAAGAGGTTTCCATCATTCGAGATTTTTTGTCCAACTTGGGTAACTCCTTCGATGACCTTCATGAGTCTCCCTTGTTAGATTTAGAAGGAGATGTTGATGTGGACTTCACACAACCTCCAATTTTTGACTTGAGTGATGATGAAGAAGATAAAAAAAAAGGTTGAGAAAGTTTTTAGTTGCCAAGAGGTAAAAGCATTTGTGCAAGAGCGAATTGACTGGGTGAGGAATTCTCTAACAAGCTTTCTAGCTCCACATCAATATGCCATCTTAGAAATGGATGGTCAACTTCGAACCTTTCTTGGAGTAGTGGATGGTGGAGAGAAGAGTGTTGATTGGCCAAGAAATGGAAAATTCATCCAAGGAGCCAACCTAACATTTAGAGTTCAACTATGGTACAAGAGTCAATGTAGTGGATTCCGGGGAATGCACAAGTGTTCTAGTTGTCATTTGAGGCATTGTTCATCCAAGTGCAAGAGTGAAGATTAAGAAAAGGATGAACAAAAGACTAGAGTATGAGATCCAGGCATAAATTTCAAAAGTCAACAAAGTTGGATCCTGGTTGCTAGCTTGGAATCTCTCATGAGTTTGATGCAATCTAATTAGGACCCCGGAGGTCAAATCAATAGCCAACTTGGTTGGAGATTCAAGGAGGAATGGAAGCATAAGCCGCCCTAATAAGGATCTCCTCACCAAGCCCAACTCAGGACTATAAACAAAAGTGCTAGGTGGAAGACACCCCACCATGGTAATATCCTTCTAACTTTCTCTCTTTTACCTTTTGTTTCATGAATAATTGGCTATATTGATTGGTCGGTTAGATTTATTTTGATGTTTGCTATGTAATTTTAGTGAAATAATGTGTTTTTATGAGTTTTATGATGTTTTTGGGACTTGAAAACCTGTTTTAGATGTCAAGTTTGATGCCTTGGAGGAAAAATTTTTGTTGCAGGAACAGAGACCTGTGCGTGCGCACAGCCTTGTGTGTCCGCACAGATCCCCTGTTTTCCAGTTCCCGTGCGTACGCACAGCAATGTGCGCACGCACACCCTTAAACACACCCTCTGTTCCCAGCACGCGAACAGCTTGTGCGTGGGAACACTGCCCCTTTCCTACTGAGCGTCCGCACACCAAGCGTACGACCGCACACATCCCCTCTTCTGAAAAAAAAATCTCTTGTGCGTGCACATAGCACTGAGCACACACACACAGTCTTGAACAACCCTTCTGGCCGCAGCGCACACACAGCCTGTGCATGTGAACACCACCCTTTTTCCCCTTATGCTCGTAGCATCCGCACCTCCTTGTGCACACGCATACTCCCTTTCTTTCTCCTTGTGTGCGTCCGTACATGACCTTGTGCGTCCGCACAGGCCCCTTTTCGAACGTTAATTTGAAAAGGGGATGTGTCGTGCTTGAGTTTCCTAACCCCTCCAACCTTTTCTTTTCTCTTCGTCTCTAAGAGCACCACCCAACCCCTTCTCCCAGAACACCACCTCCGACCACCCCACGACCAACCACTCCCGGCGGCCACCACTGTCGCCGTCACACCCTATCTCTTTCTCTCCTTCTTTTTCTTCTTCTCCTCTCTTCTACATTTCCCCCTTCTCTCTCTTCTTTGCCTTCGCATCACAGCCCTAAGCCGCGCCTTTGAAGTTCCGACGACTAGCAACAAGTGGCGATGAGCTTCTGTGCCACCGTGATGTTCACCACCTCCCCATCTCCATCCGCTCCCTTTCTTCCTTCTGCATTATAGGTTTCATCCCTATTTCCCTGCTCCTGTTCCATTTCCACTATTTTATTTTACATGTTTTTAATTCTGATTTTTAATTTTATTTTAGTCATTAGGTGGTTATAGTTTAGTTGATTTCTGTTTTAGTAGATGGAACGTACATGTTGATATTGGCTGAGTGTTTTGGGTTGTTTTTTGGACTAAATGATGCAATGTATGAGCTATGAGTGCTGTTGTATATGAACTGTGACTGCTATTCCACAAATGCACATAACCTGCTTGATGAGTTGCTTGAATGGGATTTTTGATTCAACTTCTATGTCTGACCATCATAGGTTTTGATTTTCTTTCCATTCTGCATCGTCAGTTTCAAACTTGTGCCAATTTTCTGTTGAAGTGAGTGCTGCCTGAGATGATTTGGTTAATGCACCTTGTATTCATGTTGAAACATCAAACTGAACTTGACTTCACCTTTGTCATTATCTTGTTTGATGTCAATTTTTGCTGTGCATATCATCCTTTAATAATTAACCTGCCAACTATGCACTTTATTGTTGATTTTATTCTTGAAACCAAATTAGATTGAAATTTACAGCTTTGATCATTCTATTTGGTACTTTTAAAGTGCATAGCATGTTGATTTACTGCATTATGTGCTGACTACCATGCCTTTTTGTTTTAACACCAAACTAGCTTGAAACTTATACATCTTCAGATCTACTTGGTGCCTTTTGCAGCAGTACATATAATTTTTGTTTGGTTAATTGACTAACTGCTTACTCATGTGTTCTTGAACATAAATGATCATGTATAATTACTTGTCCCTTGTAAATCTTTTTGAGTAATGAAACCTGATTTCAATTGAGATTGCTTTTGGGAACAAGGATTGGCTATGTGACCATTTTACTATTTAATTTAATGAATAAACACATACTTTAAATTGCCAAGTTGATTATTGCTTTTTGTGCATAATTTTTCATAACACTTTGGATTCAAATGCAACAGGTCAATAATCAATTTCTTCCATTTCAATTCACTTACATAATGCACCTAAGTCATATACATGATTTCATTATTTGTTCACTCTTTCATTTGTTGGTTAGCTTGCTTGATCTTGGGAAAACAAATTTCTTTTGAACATTTCACTATTTTATACATAAAAGAAACAAATCATAGATCTGAAAATACCTCAAATTATATTAACCAAAGAAAATCATAATATGAATGGTCATTAAACAAATAAAAGAGAAAATAAATAAATTAGAACATTGAACCTGAGATGAAGAAGAAATAAACCCTAATTTCTAAAAATTCTAATCCTAAATCCTAAGAGAGAGGAGAGAGCCTCTCTCTCTAAAAACTACATCTAAATTATGAAAAGTGTGAATTATGAATGTATGATAATGAATTAATGCATTCCCCCACTTTATAGCCTCTAATCTGTGTTTTCTGGGCCGAAATCTGGGTCAGAAACAGCCCAGAAATCGCTGTTTACGAATTTAGCTACGCTGGTTTTTTGTCATTGCAATGCGTCCGCATAGATCACACGTTCGCATTGCCTAGCGGTATGGCCACTATGACAAATTATATATCAAATCAAAGCCTAAGACGTTAGCTTTCTAACGCAACTGGAACCGCGTAATTTGGACCTCTATAGCTCAAGTTATGACCGTTTGAGTGCGAAGAGGTCAGGCTGACAGCTTTGGCAATTCCTTCAATTTCTTGTATTCCTTCCACTTTTGCATGCTTCCTTTCCATCCTCTAAGCCATTCCTGCCCTGTAATCTCTGAAATCACTTAACACATATATCAAGGCATCGAATGGTAATAAGAAAGGATTAATATTAGCAAATATAAGGCCAAAGAAGCATGTTTTCAATCATAGCACAAAATCAGGAAGGAAAATGTAAAACATACAAATCATATGAATAAGTGAGTAAAGAGTTGATAAAAACCACTCAATTGAGCAAAAGATAAACCATAAAATAGTGGTTTATCAAGCAGCCGAGCCCATTGGCCAGATACTTGAGGAGCATCGAGCTGAGCCCGCACCACGGCCATCGAGCACCATCATTGTCTACCACCGCCATCATCACCCACCACCGCCAGGCGGTGGAGCTTCGTATTGTTGATCATCCCGGTCCGTTTTTTGGCACGGAAGACCGTGCATCATCTAAGTGTGGGGGAGGATCTACTATTTTTGGGTGTAAATATTCTCTCCCAAACACTTGTCATTTAGTTTATTTTCAGTCTTTGTAATGCTTTTTGTGGATACCTTTAGTACTTTGACTTATGCACATTTTACTTTATGATATATATATTAGTTGCTTCTTGTTATATCTAGTATTGCACTCTCATTTTGGTATATACATACATATTGCATTTTATATTGCATGGTACATTGTTTAGATATGGATTGTGATTGGATGATGTGAATAGCTTTTGCCTAGTCTATTTTGATCCTAATTGTTCATGTTACTTTTTGCTTGTTGAAAATTAGGAGAAGAACTAGGAAATTTTGAAAATTTGGCGTCCATCACAACATACATACATACATATATAGAAAATAATTTTGGTGAAAAACAACAAGGACTTTCCAAGAATTTTGGTCTTTCTATTGAATTGATTGGAAAACTATTTTTCAAACTTGCTTGAATGGATTTCTTATGGAACATAGAAGAGTAAAGAACGGTAAGCTTTTGGGCTATATTGAGTGGTTACACATTTTAACCACTAATTTTTGTTCATTGTGTGGTATATCTCTTCTATGATTGTACTTTTGGTTTTTTTTGATTTTTTATTTCCAATGATGGATGTTTTGAATTGCATTGAGCATTATTGAGGCCACCTTTGTTTAAAAGATACTTTTCCCATATAGCCTACCCTTTGCATTTACCATTGTTAAACCCCTTTGAGCTTTATTTACCCCATTGTTCTTAATATTAGCACATCACAACCCTAAGCGGAAAACCATGAATTACCATGGATTGTATCCTTGATTAGCTTAGGTTGAAGGAGTGTGTTACATTTGGGAAACTTTGGTAGTGAAAGAAAATGTTTAATTTGGGTATTCATTGAAAATTTTGGAAAATGGGAACATTCATGTATGAACTACTTAACCATATGCAATTCTAATTTGAAAAAAAAAGACGGGCTCAAAGTCGCCCTAAAGAGGAAACAAATGAATAAAGAATTGCATATGTAATGTTTTTGTGAGAAAAGAATACATGAGTGCTAGTAAATAAGAAATGATCGAAGGTTAGGGTTGCATTTTGTTTAGAATTGGTTGATATGGGTTGATGTGGAGACTTAAACTAATCAAGGATTCAATAGCATTAGTCCACTTGGCCATATCTATCCCACCTTTACTCTAACCCCATTACAACCATATGAAGTCCTCATGATAATTGCATTCATGCATCACTTGTTGTTGATTGTTAAAATGAAAAGCAAATCCTTGAAAGCATGATTGGAAGAAAATTTGAGTGATTTGACCCTAGACACCGAGTGATTAGAGTGTATACACACCTAGTGAGGGTTCAATTACTCAATTCTATGTTTCCACTTCTCTTATCATGCATTCTTGCAAGTTACTTAATTTTGATGAGTTGAATCAATTCTCTAGATCTTGTTTGCATCGAGTTAATTTTCTGCTTAGCCCTATTTTGTCTATACTTGCTTGGAATTGGTTTGTTTGTTTTCACCAGATTAACAGGACATTATAGATAGATAGATATATAGCATATACATACTTGCATGCATATAGATAGTTGCATTTAATAAGTTGGTTACCCCTTTGATCATTCTCCTTGTTGGTTTAGCATGAGGACATGCTATTGTTTAGGTGTGGGGGAATTGATGAGTCCATATTTTCTGATATATTTTGGCTTGATTTGAATGGATTCTAGCATATAAACATACACTTAAGCACCAAAATAGCTACTTTTTTGTTTGATCCCCAATTTGAACCTAAATGTGAAAACATGCGTTTTAATGCTTAGATTAGTAATTTTTAATTCCACTTCTATATCATTCAATGCCATGATATGGTTTGTGAGTGATTTCAGACCATAGAGGCAAGAATGGATGGCCATATGTGGAGAAAGCATGTACAAGGGAGAAAACATGAAGAAAACAAGGAAAAGCACACATAGCGAAGTGTGCGTTCGCACAACACTGTGTGCGTACGCACAAGAAAGAATTTCCATGTGTGTGTATGCACAAAACCCTGTGCATACGCACAGGTCAACTTTTAGCCGAGTGTGCGGATGCATACGTATGTGCGTCCGCACAGGTCCCTGCCCGTGATTGCATTAATGAAACAGGTGCTACGCGATTTCTGAGGCCCCTAGGCCCATTTTGGAAGGCTGGAAGGCTGAATTTTGAGGCTATATCAAGGGAAAATCAACATATATGAAGTCGTTAGCTTTCATTAGGATTTTTATATAGTTTTTCATAGTATTAAGAGTAGGAGTAGTCTAGAATATAGAGCTCTCCTAGGGTTTATGTAGTTTTTATTTCCATTTCAATTGTAGCATTTTATAGCAAGCTTTGATCTGTGATTTTGCTTCCTTAATTGTAAGTACTCTCAATTTCCTCTTTAGTTAAAGCACTTTTACCTTCATTTCTTTTGGTTCAAGTTACATTGTTCATATTTGCAATTTTGTGTTTCTTGAAGTTTTAATTGATGAATTTTATGTTCCATGATTTCTTTATGCTTGATTGCTTGTTTATGTTTGGTTTTGTTGATTGTTGGTTATAGTTTTATAATTTCCCTTGCAATTTTCCATGCTTTACCTTTATGCACACAAGGTGTTTGTGAAAATTCCATCATTAGATTTTGAGTAGATTTTCACACCTTGGATTGTGGTTTGAGTACCTAGGATACTAGAGTCATAATGTCCAACATTTAGTTGCAATTCTCAGGTAGTTAGTTGACTCTTGTTTCCATTGATGCTAGCCTCTTGTCAACTAGTTTGGTAAGTTGGTTAGGAGTTATGGATTAAGGTCAATTATGCTTGCTTGACTTACTCCTCGATGGTTAGGGTTGACTAGGCGAGATTGACTCATGATAATTACCATAGTTGTGGTTATGGCAATGATAGGATTCCTTGGACTCTCAATCCCAAGTCAAGGATTCTTTTATGCATTTTCACTAGTTTTGATCTTGTTCCTTTTACTCGCATTAATTACCACTTTTGAGCATTCCTTAGTTCTTTTACCCTTTTGTCCTTTGATTTTGCAAAAACCCCTTTTTGTTTAATCAACCGAAAGCGTATAACACTCCAATTGCATCCGAGGGAAGAACGACCTGGGAGTCTTAATACTCTCGATTTATATTTGTTTTAAATTTGACATTTGATTGTGGGAGTTTATCGTTGGTTTAGACTATGCTACTAATGAATTGATTCTTGTTTTTTTATCGATTATAGACCAATGTAAATTCTCACCTATCAGCAACTCAGCCTTACTCAACTTTATTTATTTCCTTTCATTTTGTTTTTCTTTTAGTTATTAGAGTCATGATTATATGCATCAGAACAAAGACATAATTTCACAGCAGTGAAAACAGAAAACTCTGGTTAGAGTGTTAAAATTGAACGCCAGTGAGGAACCCTTTACTGGGCGTTCAACGCCCCAAAAGAGGAGCATTGCTGGCGTTGCATGCTAGCCAGGGAGTAGCCCCAAAAGGGGAGCATTGCTGGCGTTGCATTCCCTAGCCTCTCAGGATCTGTGGGTCCCACCGCATCCCTACCTACCCCACTTAACCCCACCTACTTTCACACTTTCCGACACACACTTCCTTAAAAACCCTAGCCCAATCACATCCATCCCACTTTCCCAAACCATCATAACTCCCACCTACCCCCACCCACTTCAAAATCACATTTCCCACCCAAAACCCACCCTATGGCCGAAACCTAACCTACCCCTATCCTATAAATACCCCTCTCTATAAACCTTCATACACACACCTCTCATACCTTAATACACCCCACAAGGCCAAGCCCTTTTCTCTCTGATGAGTTTCTAATTCACACCCCATTCAAAAATTTAGTGAATCAGTTATTTTGGTAAGCGCACCAAAATTATCACCAAGTAATAACCCACAGTAGAGTGGGATCGTATCCATAGAGATTGGCGAATCTAGACAATTTTAATTGAATGATGAATCTGTCAAGCGGATCAATAAGATTGTGAAGTGCAGAATTGTAAATGGCATAAATGTAAATGACTAGAATATAAAGAAAATCAATAAAGTGCAGAATTAGAAATTGTAGAATGTAAAGTGCTGAATCATAAATGACTTGAATGTAAATAGGAATGGGGAATTGCTGAATGTAAAATTAAGCTATAAAGAAATGGATAGATAAGAATGGGGGAATTCATTGAGATTAGGAGATGTTGTCTCTTTGGATCAAATCTAGCTTATACCTTCTTCAATCATGCAACTCATTGACCTCTTGGAAATCTTGATTGATTGAGCCATGATGAGCAGATATTTTTATACGCTTTTTGGGGATATTTTCATATAGTTTTTAGTAGGATTTAGCCACTTTTTAGTATACTTTTATTAGTTTTTATGCAAAAATCATATTTCTGGACTTTACTATGAGTTTGTGTATTTTTCTATGATTTCAGGTATTTTCTAGCTGAAATTGAGGGACCTGTGCAAAAATCTGATTCAGAGGCTGAAGAAGGACTGCAAATGCTGTTGGATTCTGACCTCCCTGCACTCGAAGTGGATTTTCTAGAGCTACAGAACTCCAAACGGCACGCTCTCAATTTCGTTGGAAAGTAGACATCTAGGGCTTTTCAGCAATATATAATAGTCTATACTTTGAGCGCGTTTTGATGATGTAAAAGTTGGAGTTGAACGCCCAAACTAGCATAAAAACTGGTGTTTAACTCCAAGAACAGCCTATGCACGTGAAAGCTTCAATGCTCAGCCCAAGCACACACCATGTGGGCCCAATAAGTGGATTTCTGCACTACCTATCTTAGTTTACTCATTTTTTTAAACCTAGGTTACTAGTTGAGTATAAAAATACTCTTAGAGATTTATTTTATACCTCATGACAGTTTACATCTGAATTTGTATCTTCTATGGCATGAGTCTAAACCCCTTGGTTGGGGGTGAGGAGCTCTGCTGTGTCTCAATGGATTAATGCAATTACCACTGTTTTCTATTCAATCACACTTGCTTCCATTCTAAGATATTCATTCGCACTTAAACATGATGAATGTGATGATCCGTGACACTCATCACCATTCTCAACTTATGAACGCGTGTCTGACAACCACCTCCGTTCTATCTTAGATTGAATGTGTATCTCTTAGCCTCCATTCTGAAAGATCAAAGTCTTCGTGGTAATAAGCTAGGATTATTGGCGGCCATTCCTGGGAACGGAAAGTCTAAACCTTGTCTGTGGTATTCCGAGTAGGATCCAGGAGGGGATGACTGTGACGAGCTTCAAACTCGCCAGTGTTGGGCGTAGTGACAAACACAAAAGGATCACTGGATTCTATTCCAACATGATCGAGAACTGACAGATGATTAGCCGTGCGGTGACATCGCACATGGACCATTTTCACTGAGAGGATGGGAAGTAGCCTTTGACAACGGTGACACCCTACACACAGCTTGCCATGGAAGGAGCCTTGCGTGCGTTAAGAAGAAGACAGTAGGAAAGCAGAGATTCAGATGACAGAGCATCACCAAAACTCCAACCTGTTCTCCATTATTGAATCACAAGTACCTTTTATTTCATGTTCTTTTATTTTATTGCAAACAAAACCCCTTTCATTGATAATATCCTGACTAAGAGTTACAAGGTAACTAGCTTGCTTCAAGCCAACAATCTCCGTAGGATCGAACCTTACTCACGTAAGGTATTACTTGGACAACCCAGTGCACTTGCTGGTTAGTTGTTCAGAATTGCAAGTGTGATTGCAATTTCGTGCACCAAGTTTTTGGCGCCGTTGCCGGGGATTGTTCGAGTTTGGACAACTGATGGTTCATCTTGTTGCTTAGATTAGGAAAATTTTGTCTTTTAGGTCAAAGTCTTTTATTTTCTTTTCAAAATTTTTTAAAAATTTATTATTTTCCTTTTAGATTTTTCTATTTGAGTCTAGTTGCATGTTTTAAGTTTGGTGTTTTCTTGTTAGTTTTTATTTAATTTCCGAAAATTTATTTTTTGTTTTCTAAAAATTTTAAGTTTGGTGTTCTTTTTATGTTCTTGAGTCTTTCTTGTGTTTTGATCTTAAAATTTTTATGTTTGGTGTTCCTTGGTGTTTTCCTCAAATTTTAAAAAATTTTGCATTAAATTAGTCATCAATTTTTAAAAAATCAAATCTTTTTAAATTGCTTTTCAATCATATCTTTTCAATCATATCTTTTTTTTACTTTATTTTTTTTAGTTTCCAATATTTTTTTATTATTATTATTATTTCGAATATATATAATAAACTCTGGGGTCATATGCTAACCCCGCTACTGCTTCATATGGGAGTAGTATCTTGGTGCACGAAATTGCATTTATGACTTCGTACCACTAACCTGCAAGTGCACTGGGTCGTCCAAGTAATACCTTACGTGAGTAAGGGTCGATCCCACGGAGATTATTGGTTTGAAGCAAGCTATGTTTATTTTATTATTCTTATTCATGATATCAATTATAATTATCAGTTTGAATTATTAGAAGAAATAAAAGAGCGTGAAATAATTACCTGTTGTGCAGTAATGGATAATATGTTGGGGTTTTGGAGATGCTTTATCCTCTGAATCCCTGCAACATAATGCTTACTCACTTTCATAAATGCAAGGTTCCTTCCATGGCAAGCTGTATGTAGGGAATCACCATTGTCAATGGCTACTTCTCATCCTCTCAATGAGAATGGTCCAAATGCTCTGTCACAGCACGGCTAATCATCTGTCGGTTCTCAATCAGGTTGGAATAGAATCCAATGATTCTTTTGCGTCTGTCACTAACACCCAGCCTTCAGGAGTTTGAAGCTCGTCACAGTCATTCAATCCCGGAATCCTACTCGGAATACCACAGACAAGGTTTAGACTTTCCGGATTCTCGTGAATGCCGCCATCAATCTAGCTTATTCCACGAAGATTCTGATTAAGGAATCTAAGAGATACTCATTAAATCTATTGTAGAACGGAGGTGGTTGTTGATGTGTGGAAAACGATCCAACACAAAACTCACCGGCAAGTGTACCGGGTCACATCAAGTAATAAAACTCACGGGAGTGAGGTCGATCCCACAGGGATTGAATGATTGAGCAATTTTAGTTTAGTGGTTGATTTAGTCAAGCGAATCAAGTATTGGATGAGTGGTTTAACATTAACAGAAGCTAAATTACTTGGAATGTAAAGGGAGAGGGGAGAATTGCAGTAAATTAAAGAGCAGGAAAGTAAAAGATGCTGAATCTTAAAGAACAAGAAATTAAATGAGTGAAACTTAAAGTGCAAGAAATGTAAATTGCAGTAACTTAAAGTGCAAGAAATATAAATTGCTTGAATGGAAAAGGGATTTGAGGATTGGGAATTCAGAATTTCAGTAAGGGAAATTAAATTGCAACGATTAATGCAGCAGAAGATTAATTGGAAGCAACTAGAATCCAAACAGAAATGGAAATTAACTTGCAGCAGAGGTTCACAGAAGAACCAAAAAGGAAAATGGGATCTCAGGACTCAAGAGGCTAGATAGCAAAGTCTAGATCTCAATTGCCTTCCCAGATCCAAGTCCACAAAGTAATTAACAAGAATTTAAAGAAGAAGCAGTAAAGGAAATGAAATTGAACTCAATTATGCAGAAGAGGAATTAAAGAGACAGAATTTCCTCAATTCTTCACACCCAAAACTCAAACAAGAAAAATAAAAATGCTCAAGCAAGAACGAGGAAGAAGAGAGATCAATTCTCCTCCCCAATTCTCTGAAATCTCAGTGAAGTCTCCAAGAGAAAGTTCAAAAGTTCAAAAAAAAGTAAAGATTCAAAGCTCAAAAGAAAGATCAAAGTTCAAAAGTAAAAGAAAAGGTCCTAACTACATCAAACTATATCCTATTTATACACTTTCTATTCTTGGATCTTGGGATTTGGATGGGCTTTTGATTTGGTGAAGAAATGAATTAAATTGGATTTTTAATTCAATTTTTAGCCCAAAACAATTTGCTTCCGGGAGGCTGCCCTGCCCTTGTGGAGGGCAGGGCAGAGTTTTTTGGTGCGCCAGAATGATGCCCGTGCGTCCGTGCTGTTGTTGCCGAGATTTCCCTTGGTGCGCCAATCTGGTGCGCTGGCCGTGTTTCCAAAGTTGAAGCCCCGTGTTCGAAAACTCGGGCAATGCACACGCTGCTTATTTTTCTTGGTTTTCTTGGCACCAAAATTAGGCCTAGTTCCTTGCTTCCTCATGGTGCCGTGGTCGATCCTTGTGGCAAGCATTGGTGAGCTTTTTCTTTGGATTTCTTCCTTTGATGAGCCCGATATTGCCCTTGAGGAGGGCAGGGCAATGTTTTTGCTCTCCTTGATCCATGGCACCAATTTGTGCTCTGCCCTTGTCATGGGCAGGGCAGTGTTGCCTCTCAAGGCTTATTTCCTTATGTTGCCCTCCTAGAGGGCAGTGTGCCCTTGTGGAGGGCAATGCTTGCTTCCTCCTTTTATGCGCCACACTTCTTCTCTCTTGGGCCACGCTTTCTTAAGCCACGCTTCCTCTTTTCTTCTTTTCTTCACCTACAATAAACCAAAACAACCACTCAAAGTATCACTAAATTCACAAGGCTTATAAATTAATTAAAAATCAATTAAATTTAGCTTAAACCTCATGAGTTAGCATCAATTTAATGGTAGTTGCTTGATTTAAAGAAGTTATGCATTTTCATTCCAAATCACTTACTTAGGATGCAAGAAAGTGCATAAAGACTAGTAAAACAAGTGAAATTAGCTTAAAAAATGGGTATATGATGACTTGTCATCAGTTGTCAGGCACACGTTCATGGATTGAGGAAGGTGATGAGTGTCACGGATCATCACCTTCTCCATAATTAAGCGCGAATGAACATCTTAGATAGGAACACTCATGTTCGAAATGAAAACAGAAATAATTGCATTAATTCATCGAGACGCTGCAGAGCTCCTCACCCCCAAAAATGGAGTTTAGAGACCCATGCCATCAAAGAGTATAAAATTCAGATCTAAAAATGTCATGAGGTCCAAAATAAAGCTCTAAAAGTTGTTTAAATACTAAACTAGTAACCTAGGTTTACAGAGAATGAGTAGACTAAGATAATTGGTACAGAAATCCACTTCTGGGGCCCACTTCGTGTGTGTTGGGGCTGAGACTTAAGCTTCTCACGTGCTTGGGCTGTTTCTGGAGTTGAATGCCAGGTTGAAACGTGTTTTTGGCGTTCAACTCTGGTTCGTAGCGTGTTTCTGGCGCTGAACGCCAGACAGCAACATGGAACTAGCGTTGAACGCCAGTTTACATCGTCTATTTTCGCGCAAAGTATGGACTATTATATATTGCTGGAAAGCCCTGGATGTCTACTTTCCAACTCAATTGAGAGAGCGCCAATTGGACTCCTGTAGCTCCAAAAAATCCATTCCGAGTACAGGGAGGTTAGAATCCAACAGCATCAGCAGTCCTTTTTCAGCCTAAATCAGATTTTTGCTCAGCTCCCTCAATTTCAGTCAGAAAATACATGAAATCATAGAAAAATACACAAAGTCATAGTAAAGTCCAGAAATATGATTTTTGCCTAAAAACTAATAATATTTTACTAAAAACTAATTAAAACATACTAAAATCTACATGAAATTACCCGCAAAAAGCGTATAAAATATCTGCTCATCATATCTGTATACCCTCTATCGGAGTCAGTAGTTTTGAGTTGAATCCTCAGCTCATTATCATGGTGCAGCAAAATTGGCAGTATTCTGGTCTTTCACAGGAAGAACCTACTAAGTTTTTGGCACAGTTTTTACAAATTGCTGACACAGTACATGATAAGGAAGTAGACCAGGATGTCTACAGATTATTACTATTTCCATTTGTTGTAAAAGACCAAGCTAAGAGGTTGTTAAATAATCAACCTAAGGCTAGCATAAGGACATGGAAACAGTTGTCAGAAAAATTTTTGAATCAATATTTCCCTCCCAAGAGGATGACATAGCTAAGGCTTGACATCCAAGGCTTTAAACAAGAGGATAATGAATCCCTTTATAATGCCTGGGAGAAGTACAAAGAGATGCTGAGAAAATGCCTATTTGAAATGTTTTCAGAAAGGGTGCAGTTAGACATCTTCTACTATGGGCTTACAGAAAAAGCTCAGATATCTCTAGACCACTCAGCTAGTGGATCTATACATATGAGAAAGACACTTGAAGAGGCTCAAGAGCTTATAGATACTGTTGCTAGAAATTAGCATCTGTACTTGAGCAGTGAGTCCTCCATGAAGGAGGAGGCTAAAGCAGTATCTACTGACCTTAGTCCTCCAGAAAGAGCTGCTAAACTCAACCAGCAATTACTTGTTCTGACAAAACAGTTAGCAGAATTTAAAGAAATATTACAAGATACTCAGGATGCTATTAAGAATATGGAAGCACAACTTGACCAGACAAGACAATAGTTATCTAAACAAATAACAGAAGAATGGCAAGCTGTTCAATTAAGCAGTGAAAAAACATTAAATACATCAACTCAAAGCAGCAGAAAGCCAAGGAAAGAACAGCTGACAGAGGATGAACAGAATACTGCCCAAAATCCCTCTGAGGACAGTAAGAGCCCAAAGAGGAATGATTCTGGCATCTAAACGCCAGAAAAGGGTGACAAACTGGTGTTAAACGCCCAGTGGATGCCCAGTTATGGCGTTCAAACGCCAGAAAAGGGTGAAAAGTTGGCGTCAAACGCCAATTCCATGTTTAATTCTGGCGTTCAAATGCCAGAACATGGTAGGAATCTGGCATTAAATGCCAATCCAATGCCCAATCCTGGCATTCAAACGTCAGTAGAGGATCAGACACCCGCAAATGTTGATAATAACTTCCTCAAGAAGGCGTCTCAGCCTGCTTCTGTAGGAAATAAACCTGCAGCAACCAAGGTTGAAGAATATAAAGCCAAAATACCTTATCCTCAAAAACTCCGCCAAGCAGAATAGGATAAGCAATTTGCTCACTTTGCAAACTATCTTAGGATTCTTGAAATAAAGATTCTGTTTGCAAAAGCACCTGAGCAAATACCCTCTTATGCTAAGTTCATGAAAGAAATCTTAAGCCATAAGATGGATTGGAGAGAAACTGAAAAAGTTTTTCTCACTGAGGAATGCAGTGCAATCATTCTAAAAAGCTTACCAGAGAAGCTTAAGAGTCCCGGAAGCTTTATGATACCATGCACATTAGAAAGGATTTGCACCAAGACAACTCTATGTGATCTTGGGGCAAGTATAAACCTAATCCCTGCATCCACTATTAGAAAGCTTGGTTTGACCGAAGAGATCAAACCAACCTAGATCTGTCTTCAACTTGCTGATGGCTCCATTAAATACCCATCAGGCATAATCGAGGACATGATTGTCAAGGTTGGGCCATTTGCCTTCCCCAGTGACTTTGTAGTACTGGAAATGGAGGAGCACAAGATTGCAACTCTCATTCTAGGAAGACCATTCCTAGCAACTAGACACACCCTCATTGATGTCAAAAAAGGGGAAGTGACCCTGAGAGTCAATGAGGATGAGTTTATGTTGAACGCTGTCAAAGCTATGCAGTATCCAAACACACCAAAAGATTGCATGAGAGTGGATCTTGTTGACTATCTGGTAGAAGAAGTCAATATGACTGAGAGTCTCGAATCAGAGCTAGAAGACATATTTAAAGATGTTCAACTTGACCTGGAGGGGCCAGAGGAATTAGAAGGACCTCTAAAAATTCCTCAATTAGAGGAAAAGTTCCCCAAACCAGAGCTCAAACCACTACCACCATCCCTAAAATATGCATTTTTAGGAGAAGACAACACTTTTCCTGTGATCATAAGCTCCACCTTAAAGCCATAGGAAAAAGGAAGCACTAATTCAAGTGCTAAGGACACACAAGACAGCTCATGGGTGGTCCATAATTGATCTTAAGGGCATTAACCCAGCCAGATGCATGCACAAGATTCTCTTGGAGGATAATGCTAAGCCAGTGGTTCAACCACAAAGGCGGCTGAATCCAGCCATGAAGGAAGTGGTGCAGAAAGAGGTTACTAAATTACTAGAGGCTAGGATTATTTATCCAATTTCTGATAGCCCCTGGGTGAGCCCTGTCCAAGTCATCCCCAAGAAGGAAGGCATGACAGGGTGGCACATGTGTATTGACTACAGAAGACTCAATACAACCACCAAAAAGGATCATTTTCCTTTACCCTTCATAGACCAAATGCTAGAAAGACTAGCAGGTCATGATTATTACTGCTTTCTGGATGGCTATTCAGGCTACAACCAAATTTTAGTAGATCCCCAAGATCAAGAGAAAATAGCATTCACATGCCCATCTGGAGTATTTATCTACAGAAGGATGCCATTTGGGCTGTGTAATGCACCTGCAACCTTTTAGATATGCATGCTCTCTATTTTCTCTGATATGGTGGAGAAATTTCTGGAAGTCTTCATGGATGACTTCTCAGTATATGGAGACTCATTCAGCTCCTGTCCTGATCACCTGAATCTTGTTCTAAATAGGTGCCAAGAGACTAACCTGGTTTTGAATTTGGAAAAACGTCACTTTGTGGTGACTGAAGAGATCATCCTTGGGCACAAAATCTAAAATAGAGGAATAGAGGTAGATCAAGCTAAGGTAAAGGTAATTAAAAAATTACCACCACCTGCCAATGTTAAGGCAATCAAAAGCTCTCTGGGGCATGCAGGATTCTATAGGAGGTTTATAATGGATTTTTCAAAAATCACAAAACCTCTAAGTAATCTGCTAGCTGCTGACACGCCATTTATTTTTGACACAGAGTGTCTGCAGGCATTTGAGACCCTGAAAGCCAAGCTGGTTACAGCAGCAGTCATTTCTGCACTAAACTGGACATTACCATTCGAACTGATGTGTAATGCCAGTGACCATGCCATTGGTGCAGTATTGGGACAGAGGCATGACAAACTTCTGCATGTCATTTATTATGCCAGCCATGCTCTAAATGATGCACAGAAGAATTACACAACCACAGAAAAAGAATTACTTACAGTGGTTTATGCCATTGACAAGTTCAAATCCTATTTGGTAGGATCAAAGGTGATTGTGTACACTGATCATGCTGCTCTTAAATATATACTCACAAAGCAGGATTCAAAACCCAGGCTCATAAGGTGGGTGCTGCTTCTGCAAGAGTTTGATATAAAAATAAGAGACAGAAAAGGGACAGAAAACCAAGTGGCAGATCACCTATCCCGGATAGAACCAGTAGATGGGGCGTCACTCCCCATCACTGAGATCTCTGAAACTTTTCCGGATGAGCAAATCTTTGCCATTCAGGAAGTACTATGGTTTTCAGACATTGCAAAATATAAGGCTGTAAGGTCCATACCCAAAGAGTACAATAGGCAGCAAACAAAAAAAATAATTTCTGATGCAATGTACTACTTGTGGGATGAACCATATCACTTTAAGGGATGCGTGGACGGATTAATCCGTAGGTGCATACCTAGAGAAGAAGCGCAGAGGATCTTTTGGCATTGCCTTGGATCACAATATGGAGGACATTTCGGAAATGAGTGAACAACCATAAAAGTCTTCCAATGCGGCTTCTATTGGCCAACTCTCTATAAAGACTCCCAAGAGTTTGTATGAGACTATGACAGTTGCCAGAGAGCTGGTAATCTGCCTCATGGTTACGCCATGCCTCAGCAAGGGATCTTAGAGATTGAATTGTTTGACGTATGGGGTATTGACTTCATGGGGCCTTTCCCGCCTTCATACTCAAACACTTATATTCTGGTGGTAGTAGACTATGTATCTAAATGGGTAGAGGCAATTGTAACACCCACTAGTGATACTAAAACAGTGATAAAGTTCCTACAGAAACACATCTTCAGTAGATTTGGTTTCTCAGAGCAATAATCAGTGATGGAGGCACTCATTTCTGCAATAAACAATTTTACTCTGCTATGTTCCGGTATGGAATTAGCCACAAAGTAGCAACTCTATACCATCCACAAACAAATGGGTAAGCTGAGGTCTCGAATAGAAAACTAAAAAGTATCCTGGAACGGACTGTGATGGCTCGTAGAAAGGATTGGGTAAAAAGCTTGGATGATGCTCTGTTGGCATACAGAACAGCATTCAAGACTCCTATCAGAACTTCCCCATACCAACTTTTGTATGGCAAAGCCTGTCATCTACCTGTGGAACTGGAACACAAAGCCTAATGGGCAACTAAATTCCTAAACCTTGATGCTACATTAGCTGGAGAGAAAAGATTGCTCCAGTTGAATGAGCTAGAGGAGTTCAGGCTCAATGCTTTCGAAAATGCAAAAATTTACAAGGAGAAAGTAAAAAGATGGCATGAAAAGAAATTGTCATCCAGAGTCTTTGAACCAGGACAAAAGGTCCTGCTATTCAACTCTATACTCAAATTATTCCTTGGGAAATTAAAATCCCGGTGGAGGGGACCATATGGATATGTGGAGCTTCAAGATACTGACTCTGATAAAAAATTCATTGTTAATAGACAAAGACTCAAACACTATCTTGAAAGCAATATTGAGCAACAGTGCTCAAAACTGAGACTAGAATAACATTCAGTGAGGTCCAGCTAAAGACAATAAAGAAGCACTTGCTGGGAGGCAACCCAGCCACTGGTTAAGCATATCTATTTTCTAGTAATTATAAGAGTTTGATACAAAATTTATCTTTCATTACAGGAATTCACAGAGTTACAGAAGAATTAAGAGTGAAAAACAGAGAAAAGATGCTCACTAGCAGAAAAATGCCAGTAAGGAGCATTTTTGGGTGTTTAGAGAAATGCCCAATGACAAAAGAATTCTGGCGTCTAAATGCCCAGTAAGGAAGGTAAACACCCAGTAAGGAAGGCAAACTGGCATTTAAACGCCAGCCAGGATACCTGGCTGGGCATTTAAATGCCCACAATAGGCAGCAATTGGGCGTTAAATGCCCAAGACATGCTACTTATAGGCGTTTAACGCCAGGAACATGGAGGGGAGGAGGTTCTTGTTCCCAACTCAGATTTTTTTAATTTTCATATCCCTTTCCACATTTCTTGCATGAACATGTTACAAATCCTCATCTGTCAATTTCAATTTCAAAAAAAAAAACTCTTTCTATTTCGTTCAAAATCTTTGTCAAAACTCATATATCTTTCAAAATTCTTTTCAAATCTTTTTCAACCCATCACACTATCTTTTCAAAATTAGAATTATTTTTCCAAATCTCCTTCTTATCTTCTCAATTTTAAAATTACATCTTTTGCATATCATAATTATCTTTTCACAAATCATATCTTCTATCACATCTTTTTCACAAATCATATCTTTTGCACATCTTTTTCAAAATTTTCGAACCCACCCCTCCCCCCTTTATATTGCCATTCGGCCATCCCCTATCTCCCACCATTCGAAATTATCTCTCCCTCTCAATAAGACTATCTAAAATTCTGAGTTCCGATAGATGCCAATCATTCAAACCTTCAAAGGATAAATGGAGATGCCAAAACTGTTCAGAAGCAAAAAGCTGCTAGTCCCGCTCATCTAATTAGAATTTGAGCTTCATGTACACTTTGAGATGCTATTGCCTCTTGATTTTCTTTGGCCTATTTTGTTCATCTAGTTGCTTGAGGACAAGCAATAGTTTAAGTTTGGTGTTGTGATGAGCGGATATTTTATACGCTTTTTGGGGGTATTTTCATATAGTTTTTAGTAGGATTTAGCCACTTTTTAGTATACTTTTATTAGTTTTATGAAAAAATCATATTTATGAACTTTACTATGAGTTTATGTGTTTTTCTGTGATTTCAGGTATTTTCTGGCGGAAATTGAGGGACCTAAGCAAAAATCTGATTCAGAGGCTGAAGAAGGACTGCAGATGCTGTTGGATTCTGACCTCCCTGCACTCGAAGTGAATTTTTTGGAGCTACGGAACTCCAAACGGCACGCTCTCAATTGCGTTGGAAAGTAGACATCCAGGGCTTTCCAGCAATATATAATTTTTGGCATCAAAACCCCAGCTCTCTGCCCTTTTCTGACGTTAAAACGCCAGAGCTGGCATGAAAGTTGGAGTTAAACGCCCAAACTGGTACAAAAACTGGCATTTAACTCCAGAAACAGCCTATGCACGTGAAAGCTTCAATGCTCAGCCCAAGCACACACCAAGTGGGCCCAAGAACTGGATTTTTGCACTACCTATCTTAGTTTACTCATTTTCTATAAACATAGGTTACTAGTAGAGTGTAAAAACTACTCTTAGAGACTTATTTTGTACCTCATGACATTTTACATATGAATTTGTATCTTCTACGGCATGAGTCTCTAAACCCCATGGTTGGGGGTGAGGAGCTCTGCTGTGTCTCGATGGATTAATGCAATTACCACTATTTTCTATTCAATCACGCTTGCTTCCGTTCTAAGATATTCATTCGCACTTAAACATGATGAATGTGATGATCCGTGACACTCATCACCATTCTCAACTTATGAATGCGTGCCTGACAACCACCTCCGTTCTATCTTAGATTGAATGTGTATCTCTTAGCCTCCATTCCAAAAGATCGGAGTCTTCATGGTATAAGCTAGGATTATTGGCGGCCATTCCTGGGATCTGGAAAGTCTAAACCTTGACTGTGGTATTCCGAGTAGGATCCGGGAGGGGATGACTGTGACGAGCTTCAAACTCGCGAGTGAAAGGAGATGCGAATGTGAGTGTTGTAGGGGTTGTTGAAGTGGGAGAGGATATGGGGAGTGAGGCTTTTATAATGGGTGAATGATGTGGTTTGAAGGTGGGAAATAAAAGGGATTAAATATTTTCCCACTTTGGGAAGTAGCGCCTAGCGTGGGAAGAGGTGCCAACTCTTTTCTCAATGTGTTTTCTACGTGTGTTGAGTTCCAAAGTGCAAGTACACTTTGACTTCCCTATTTTGTGAGTTGTTTACCATGTGGGCCCCATCTTCTCTCCTGAAATTGAAACTGAACCCATTAGTGATGACAAAATAACCCCTTCACATTCCTTCTGATTAAGAATAAATTGGGTTGCAACTGATGGGTGTCCCTTGGGACACCAAACTTAATTCTTTGGCATCTTAATAAATTGATTTCATCATTGTGTATTTAATGTGTTCATAAGAGTGGAATAACATCAATCTTTTCATTTTCTTTTGATTCCAAACTCCTTTGAACTCATTAAATCACATTCATGTTCTTACCCAAAACATTAAGTGCTTTCAAATTGGATGACTTGGGCTGCTATGTTATCATTGGTGGTGGTCACACTAAACTTAATCTCTGGACTTACTCTTCAAAATCAAACTTGTTAATTATTTGTAAGCCTAGATTAAGTGGGTGAGAGGCCACACCAAACTTAGTTTTCAGCCCATTCACTCATCATTAGTTATGCATTCATCAAGTTGCAAATCCCAAATAAAAAGAAATAAAAGAGTGTAAAGAAGATCTAACTATCAAAGCTAACATCAAAATTCCTAATCTACAATTGTAAACTAATCCTAATTACTACAAATTAAGCTATATAATTCACAGAATTTAAACTACATCTAAGAAAAGCAATTAAATAAAAAAGGATAAAGTGTTGGGGTGCTTCCCAACTAGCGCTTCTTTATTGTCATTAGCTTGACATTCCTTTATCTTTAGCTGAGCTTGTAGCTCACTCTCTGCTCCTCCAAGGAGCCTCCCAAGTAGTGTTTGAGTCTATGGCCATTGACAGAAAAAGTTCTCTGAGTATTGTCTTCCATGAGCTCCACATGACCATAGGGAAACACTTTGAGTATGGTGAAAGGTCCTGACCATCGAGACTTAAGTTTTCCATGGAAGAACTTGAGTCTTGAGTTGTTGAGTAACACCTTCTGCCCTTTAGTGAACTCTCTCCTTGCTATCTTTTGGTCATGCCACCTTTTTGGTATTTTCTTTGTAGATTTTTGCATTCTCATATGCTTGATTTCTAAACTTTTCCAGTTCATTGAGTTGCATTAATCTCTTTTCTCTAGCAACTTGCTCATCAAAATTTAGTAGTTTTAGGGCCCAGAAGGCTCTGTGCTCTAGTTCAACTGGTAAGTGGCAAGCCTTGCCAAATACTAGTTGGTATGGTGACATCCCAATGGGAGTTGATGATCGGATAATTTATACGCTTTTTGGCATTGTTTATTGGTAGTTTTTAGTAAGTTCAAGCTACTTTTAGGGATGTTTTCATTAGTTTTTATGTTAAATTCACATTTCTGGACTTTACTATGAGTTTGTGCATTTTTCTGTGATTTCAGGTAATTTCTGGCTGAAATTGAGGGACTTGAGCAAACCTCTGATAGGAGGCTGACAAAGGACTGCTGATGCTGTTGGAATCTTACCTCTCTGCACTCGAAATAGATTTTTTGGAGCTACAGAACTCCAAATAGCACGCTCTCAACGGCTTTGGGAAGTAGACATCCAGAGCTTTCCAGAAATATATAATAGTTCATACTTTATTCGGGAATTGACAACGTAAACTGGCGCTCAACGCCAGTTCCATGTTGCTGTCTGGAGTAAAACGCCAGAAACACGTCACGACCCGGAGTTGAACGCCCAAAACATGTTACAACTTGGCGTTCAACTCCAAAAGAAGCCTCAGCTCGTGGATAGATCAAGCTTAGCCCAAACACACACCAAGTGGGCCCCGAAAATGGATTTATGCATCAATTACTTACTCTTGTAAACCCTAGTAGCTAGTCTAGTATAAATAGGATAATTTACTATTGTATTAGACATCTTTGGTCTCAGTTTTATTTTATTCTTTATCTGAGGAGACTATTGATCATGTTTTGGGGGGGGGGGCTGGCCATTCGGCCATGCCTGAACCTTTCACTTATATATTTTCAACGGTGGAGTTTCTACACACCATAGATTAAGGGTGTGGAGCTCTGCTGTAGCTCAAGTTTCAATGCAATTACTATTATTTTCTATCCAATTCAAATTATTTCTATTCTAAGATATTCATTGCACTTCAACTTGATGAATGTGATGATCCGTGACACTCATCATCATTCTCACCTATGAACGCGCGTGATTGACAACCACTTCCGTTCTACCCTAGATCGGGCGCATATCTCTTGGATTCCTTAAACAGAATCTTCGTGGTATAAGCTAGATTGATGGCAGCATTCATGAGAATCCAGAAAGTCTAAACCTTGTCTGTGGTATTCCGAGTAGGATTCTGGGATTGAATGACTGTGACGAGCTTCAAACTCCTGAAGGCTGGGTGTTAGTGACAGACCAAAAGAATCAAGGGATTCTATTCCAACCTGATTGAGAACCGACAGATGATTAGCCGTGCTGTGACAGAGCATTTGGACCTTTTTCACTGAGAGGATGGGATGTAGCCATTGACAACAGTGATGCCCTACATACAGCCTGCCATGGAAAGGAGTAAGAAGGATTGGATGAAGCAGTAGGAAAGCAGAGATTCGGGAGGAGCACAGCATCTCCATACACCTATCTGAAATTCCCATCATGGAAATACATGAGTAACTTTATCTTTATTTTATGTTTATTTACTATTATTTGATTTTCCAAATTCCATGTACTAGCTTGTCTTTCCTCTGTCCTAGGACAGCACCAACAGTAAAATCAGATGCATCACACATTAGTTCAAAGGAGAGATCCCAACTTGGTGGTGCTATAATAGGTGCAGAGGACAGTCTCTTTTTGAGTTCATCAAAGGCTACCATGCATTCTCTATCAAGAACAAAAGGAGTATTTGAGACAAGTAGGTTGCTAAGGAGTTTTGCAATCTTTGAAAAATCTTTAATAAGCATCCTATAGAACATAGCATGTCCTAAAAAGCTTCTGATTGATTTGACATTGCAAGGTGGAGGTAGTTTTTCAATTACTTCCACTTTTACTTTGTCTACTTCTATGCCATCTTTTGAAATCTTGTGACCAAGAACCACCCCTTCAGTCACCATAAAATGGCACTTCTCCCAGTTTAAAAATAGGTTGGTTTCTTGACACCTTTTTAGCACAAGAGAAAGATGGTATAGGCAATCAGAATATGAGTCCCCAAACACAGAGAAGTCATCCATAAATACTCCTATGAACTTCTCAATCATATCCAAAAAAATGGAGAACATGCACCTTTGGAATGTTGCAGGTGCATTGCACAATCCAAAGGGCATTCTCCTATAAGCAAATACACCATATGGACAAGTAAATGAAGTTTTTTTCCTGATCCTTGGGATCTACAACAATTTGGTTGTAGCCCGAGTATCCATCTAGAAAACAATAATACTCATGCCCTGCCAGTCTTTCAAGCATTTGGTCCATGAATTGTAGGGGAAAGTGATCCTTCCGAATGGCTTCATTAAGTTTTCGGTAGTCAATGCACATACGCCATCCAGTCACCGTTCTTGTTGGTATCAATTCATTCTTCTCATTTGCCACAACAGTGATCCCTTCCATCTTAGGAACTACTTGCACTGGGCTTTCCCAAGGGTTGTCTGAGATGGGGTAGATCACCCCTACTTGCCATAACTTCAATACTTCTTTCTGAACCACTTCATTCATAGTTGGGTTCAGCCTCCTTTGTTGCTGTCTTGAGGGTTTGGCATCCTCTTCAAGTAAGATTTTATGCATACACATTGAAGGACTGATCCCCTTTAAATTTGAAAGTGTCCAGCCTATGGCATCCTTGTGTTGTCTCAGAACTTAGATAAGTTCCTCTTCTTGTTCCTTACTCAAACTTGAATTTATGATTACTGGGTAAGTGTTGTTAGCACCCAGTTATGCATACTTCAAGCTGGGTGGTAAGGCTTTCAGCTCTAGTTTTGGTGACTCTGCATCTTTGTTGTCTGTGGTAGTTGGCATGATTGAGTTCCTCATAGTTGCTTGTGGTAGTTTTCCATCTGATGCTTACTCCAGCTCAATATTTTCTTCGCATTGTTCTTCTCCCATAACTTCTTGAACTATCTATTCCATGGTGTTTACCAGCGTGCATTCTCCTATGGGTTCCTTGGGTAACTCATTGCTTTGAAGACGTTGAAGACCATTTTGTCTTCATGTAATCTCAAGACTAATTCCCATTTTTACACATTAATGATGGCTCCAGCAGTAGCTAGAAATGGTCTTTCTAGGATAATTGATGTGTTGGCTTCTTCTTCCATGTCCAGCACAACAAAATCAGCAGGGAAAATGAACTCTCCCACGTTCACTAGCAAGTCTTCCACCACCCCATGTGGAAACTTAAATGTTCTGTCAGCCAATTGGAGTGCTATTCTTGTTGGCTTGGCTTCCTCAATCTTCATCCTTCTCATCATGGTTAGGGACATAAGATTTATGCTATCTCCCAAATCACACAAAGCTTTCTCAATAGTGATGTCCCCTATGATGCAGGGGATTTGAAAACTCCCTGGGTCTTTCAGTTTTTGAGGCAACTTCTTCTGTATGATGGCGCTGCACCCCTCAGTCAATATTATGGTTTCTTTTGCCTCCTAGTTCCTCTTTTTGGTTATAAGCTCCTTTAAGAACTTGGCAAAGAGTGGCATTTGTTCTAATACCTCAGCAAATGGTATGTTGATTTGGAGCCTCTTGAAGATCTCTAGGAACTTAGAGAACTGGCCATCCTTCCCATCTTTTCTCAATCTTTGTGGGTATGGTGCCTTTGGCACATAAGGCTTCAAAACTGGTTTTGGTGGAGGTGAAATTGGGGTCTTCCCTTCATCCTCGTTTCCATGTTTTAGTGCAACCTCTTCATGGTTATCTTTGCTTGGGGCTCCTTCCTCTACAACCTTCCCACTTCTTAAAGTTATGGCTTTGCATTCCCCTCTTAGGTTAGCCATGGAATCGCTGGGAAATATGTGTGTGGAAAGTGGAATTTTCTTGGACAAAATTCCCACTTGTGCTTCCAACTTTGAGATTGCTGCACTTTGATTTTTCAGATTTGACTTGTATTCCTCTTGATTAGCATCTATCCTTCTGTCAGTTTGTGCTTGTCTATCCATGAGGGAGGAGACTACCCCTGAAATCTGGGATGATAGTTGTGCTATTGCAGCCTCCATCCTCTCAAAGTTGCTCTTGATTTTACATGGTTGCATAGTTGAGGATGGTAAATCTTGATTGAGGTTGTTGTGTATGTGTTAGTTGTTATGGTAGGCTGTGTTTTGTGAGTTATGGTAGGGTCTATGGTTCCCTGTTTGATGGTTAGGGTTGTGGTTTTGTTGATTTGATGGATAAGGCTTGTTGTGGTCCTGGTTGTGGTTTTCTTGATTTCTCCACCCAAAGTTTGGGTGGTTCTTCCAACCTGGGTTGTATGTCCTAGAGTGTGGGTCATATGGTGTTCTGGATGAATTGTGCATATAATTGGCTTGTTCCCAGTCACCTTTAGATTCTGATGCATTTCCTTCTTGTTGAGGAGTTTGATCTTGAATAACTGAGGCTTGGTTGGCCTCCATCCTCTTGGTTAAGGTTGCTATTTGTGCTGCAATTGCCTTGTTCTGAGCTAACAAAGCATCTACAGAGTTGAGTTCTAGCACTCCCTTCTTCTGGGTCCTTTTTGAGGCATAGAAATACTCATTTTCAACTACAGTTTCAATGACGTCTATGGCCTCTTCAATGGTTTTCTTTTTATTGAGTGAGCCTCCTAAAGAGTGATCCACTGCCTTCTTTGCTTCATAGGATAGTCCCTCATAAAAGATATGTAGCTGTACCCACTCATTGAACATTTCTGGTGGGCATCTTCTTGTTAGATCTTTGAATCTCTCCCAGGCCTCATAGAGTGTTTCTCTATCTTGTTGTCTGAAAGTTTGCACCTCAGCTCTCAGCCTATTGATTCTTTGTGGAGGGTAAAATCTTACAAGGAATCTGTTCACGACCTCCTCCTATGTAGTTAGGCTATCTTTGGGGAATGATTCCAACCACTTTACTGCCTTATCTCTGAGTGAGAAAGGGAACAAGAGTAGTTTGTAGATGTCAGGGTGTACCCCATTGGACTTTACAGTATCACATCTTCTTAAGAATGTGCTGAGATGTTGATTAGGATCTTCTTGGGCACTTCCTCCATATGAGCAATTATTCTGAACAAGTGTGATGAGCTAAGGCTTCAGTTCAAAATTTTTGGCATAAATTGTTGGCTTTAGGATGCTGCTACCACAATTTCCAGGGATTGGGTTGATGTAGGAGCCTAAGACTCTCATTTCTTGCCCATCGTGATTGACTGGGCCTCCCCTGGCATGGTTATGAACTTCTTCCTCATGATGATTCTTCATATTCTCCTCCATGTTTGTTTCAAAATACTCTTACTCTTCCTCAGCACCAACAACTCTCTTCCCTCTTGCTTCCCTCCTTAATCTAAAGAAGGTTCTCTCAGGTTCAGAATCAAAGAAAGTTGAAGCTCCGCTTCTCTTACCTTTCATACAACCAATCAAGACAAAAAGCAAGAAAGAAAGTGGGTGAATGAATACTTTGTTAGAGTGGTTGTTAGTGTGAGTGGTGCAATTGATCAAACAGTTAGAAGGGTGGAAATGTGGATAATCAAAGAAGAAAGAAATAGAGCTCAAAAATAAAATAAAAAATGCTAAATAAAATAAATTAAAATAACAAGGAAATTAAATTGCTTAATCTAGCTCTCCAATCAATTTAATCACTGTCAAATTTAAGCCAATCCCCGGCAACGGCGCCATAAAACTTGATGAATTTCTAATTCACACCCCATTCAAAAATTTAGTGAATCAGTTCTTTTGGCAAGTGCACCAAAATTATTGCCAAGTAATAACCCACAGTAGAGTGGGATCGTATCCACAGAGATTCACAAATCCAAGCAGTTTTAATTGATTGATGAATTAGTGAAACGGATCAATAAGATTGTGAAGTGCAGAATTGCAAATGGCATAAATGTAAATGACTAGAATATAAAGAAAAGCAATAAAGTGCAGAATTAGAACTTGCAGAATGTAAAGTGCTGAATCATAAATGACTTGAATGTAAATGGGAATGGGGAATTGCTGAATGTAAAATTAAGCTATAAAAAAATGGATAGATAAGAATGGGGGAATTCATTGAGATTATGAGATGTTGTCTCTTTGGATCAAATCTAGCTTATATCTTCTTCAATCATGCAACTTATTGACCTCTTGGCAATCTTGATTGATTGAGCCCCAATTCCTTGGTGACTCAATCTCTCAGATCTTGATCAATAGCCAATTCCTTGGTCTAATTGCTCATGAAGAGAGATATGCTTTGTCCCTGATTATACCACACACACTTGTAGGTCTAGGTAGGGGGTGATGAGCGGATAATTTGTACGCTTTTTGGCATTGTTTTTAGTATGTTTTTAGTATGATCTAGTTAGTTTTTTGTATATTTTTATTATTTTTTAGTTAAAATTCACTTTTCTGGACTTTACTATGAGTTTGTGTGTTTTTCTGTGATTTCAGGTATTTTCTGGCTGAAATTGAGGGACCTGAGCAAAAATCTGATTCAGAGACTGAAAAGGACTGCAGATGCTGTTGGATTCTGACCTCCCTACACTCGAAGTGGATTTTCTGGGGCTACCGAAGCTCAATTGGTGCGCCCTCAACGGCGTTGGAAAGTAGACATCCTGGGCTTTCCAGCAATATATGATAGTTCATACTTTGCCAAGATTTGATGGCCCAAACTGGCGTACAAAGTCACCCTCAGGAATTCCAGCGTTAAACGCTGGAACTGGCACCAAAATGGGAGTTAAACGCCCAAACTGGCATAAAAGCTAGCGTTTAACTCCAAGAAGAGTCTCTACA
>NC_029777.3:47386472-47386720 GCF_000817695.3 Arachis duranensis | reverse complement strand
TTATAAGTAGGACCTTTTACTATTGTATTTTCATCTTTGGACATCTAGTTCTTAGATCAGATCTGGGTAGTTATCTTTGCTCTGATGCTATCTTAGATCATTGGGAGGCTGGCCATTCGGCCATGCCTAGACCTTGTTCTTATGTATTTTCAGCGGTGGAGTCACCATAGATTAAGGTGTGGAGCTCTGCTGTACCTCGAGTATTAATGCAATTACTATTGTTCTTCTATTCAATTCCGCTTGTTCTT
>NC_029777.3:47385688-47386392 GCF_000817695.3 Arachis duranensis | reverse complement strand
TTAGTGACAGACGCAAAAGAATCACTGGATTCTATTCCGGCCTGATCGAGAACCGACAGATGGATAGCCGTGCTGTGACAGGGTGCGTTGAATATTTCCACTGAGAGGATGGGAGGTAGCCACTGACAACGGTGAAACCCTTGCTTAAGCTTGCCATGGAAAGGAAGAAGAAGGATTGGATGAAGACAGTAGGAAAGTAGAGAGACGGAAGGGAAGGCATCTTCATACGCTTATCTGAAATTCGTACCAATGAATTACATAAGTATCTCTATCTTTATCTTTATGTTTTATGCGTTTATCACCATACCCATTTGAGTTTGCCTGACTAAGATTTACAAGGTGACCATAGCTTGCTTCATACCAACAATTTCTGTGGGATCGACCCTTACTCGCGTAAGCTTTATTACTTGGACGACCCAGTACACTTGCTGGTTAGTTGTGCGAAGTTGTGTTTATGCCATGGTGTTGAACACCAAGTTTTTGGTTTCATTACCGAGGATTATTTGATTTGTGAAAAGTATTGATCACAATTTCGCGCTATCAAGTTTTTGGCGCCGTTGCCGGGGATTGTTGAGTTTGGACAACTGACGGTTCATCTTGTTGCTTAGATTAGGTATTTTTCTTCAGAGTTCTTAAGAATGATTCTAGAGTTTCATGATGATCTGTTGAAATCTGGCTGGCTGTGAAGCCATGTCTAATTTCAT
>NC_029777.3:47385418-47385588 GCF_000817695.3 Arachis duranensis | reverse complement strand
CCTGGGATTCTCATTAAGAATTTTGATATCTTTTTCCACTTTATTTTCGAAAAAGCACAAAAAAAAAATTTTACAAAATCATAAAATCCAAAAATATTTCTTGTTTGAGTCTAGAGTATCATTTTAAGTTTGGTGTCAATTGCATGTTTTCATTCATGTGTCTTAAGGAT
>NC_029777.3:47382557-47383780 GCF_000817695.3 Arachis duranensis | reverse complement strand
AGAAGGAAGGAGAATCCCTCTATGAAGCTTGGGAAAGATACAAACAATTAATCAGAAAGTGTCCTTCTGATATGCTTTCTGAATGGAGCATCATAGGTATTTTCTATGATGGTCTCTCTGAACTGTCCAAGATGTCTTTGGATAGCTCTGCTGGAGGATCTCTTCATCTGAAGAAGACGCCTACAGAATGGGACTCTGAATGCCATATTGGCTCAGAACAAAATATTGACACTCTGAATGCCATATTGGCTCAGAACAAAATATTGACCCAACAAGTCAATATGATTTTTCAAAGTCTGTCTGGAATGCAAAATGCACCAAGCAGTACTAAGGAGGCTTCATCTAAGGAAGAAGCCTATGATCCTAAGAACCCTTCAATGGAAGAGGTGAATTACATGGGAGAATCCTATGGAAACACCTATAATCCTTCATGGAGAAATCATCCAAATTTTAGAAACTTGGAGGCACAAGTGGGTCAGCTAAATAAGAAAGTTACTGAACTCCCTCCTAGTACTCTCCCAAGCAATACAGAAGAAAATCCAAAAGGAGAGTGCAAGGCAATCAACATGGCCAAATTTTGGGAGGAAGGAGAGGCAGTGAACGCCACTGAGGAAGACCTCAATGGACGTCTACTGGCCTCCAATGAGTTCCCCAATAAGGAACCATGGGAATCTGAGGCTCAAAATGAGACCATAGAGATTCCATTGGACTTACTTCTGCCATTCATGAGCTCTGATGAGTATTCTTCCTCTGAAGAGGATGAGTATGTCACTGAAGAGCAAGTTGCTAAATACCTTGGAGCAATCATGAAGCTAAATGACAAGTTATTTGGAAATGAGACTTGGGAGGATGAACCCCCTTTGCTCACTAAGGAACTAGATAACTTGTCTAGGCAAAAACTGCCTCAAAAGAGACAGGATCCTGGGAAGTTTTCAATACCTTGTACCATAGGCACCATGACCTTCAAGAAGGCCTTGTGTGACTTAGGGTCAAGTGTAAACCTCATGCCTCTCTCTGTAATGGAGAAGTTAGGGATCTCTGAGGTGCAAGCTACAAAAATCTCACTAGAGATGGCAGACAATTCAAGAAAATAAGCCTATGGACTTGTAGAGGATGTTCTGGTTAAAATTGAAGACCATTACATCCCTACTGATTTCATAGTCCTAGAGACTGGGAAATGCATGGATGAATCCATCATCCTTGGCAGACCCTTCCTAGCCACA
>NC_029777.3:47381700-47382492 GCF_000817695.3 Arachis duranensis | reverse complement strand
GAGGAGAGTTGATCATTCAAGTGAATGAAGAATCCTTGGTGTTTAAGGCTCAAGGATATCCCTCTGTCACCATGGAGAGGAAGCATGAAGAGCTTCTCTCAAAACAGAGCCAAACAGAGCCCCCAGAGTCAAACTCTAAGTTTGGTGTTGGGAGGGCACAACCAAACTCTAAGTTTGGTGTTGAACCCCCACATTTCAAATTCTAAGTTTGGTGTTGGGAGGTTCCAACATGGCTCTAAGCATTTCTGAGGCTCCATGAGAGCCCACTGTCAAGCTAATGACATTAAAGAAGCACTTGTTGGGAGGCAACCCAATGTTTTATAATTAACTATTTTCCTTTGTTATTTTATGTTTTTTGTAGGTTGATGATCATGAGAAGTCACAAAATCAATGAAAAAATCAAAAATAGAATGAAAAACAGAAAGAAAAATAGCACACCCTGGAGGAAGAACCTGCTGGCATTTAAACGCCAGTCAGGCTAGCAGATGGGCGTTTAACGCCCAGTCTGGCACCATTCTGGGCGTTTAACGCCAGAAAGGGGCACCAGACTGGCGTTAAACGCCAGAAAAGGGCAAGAAGCTGGCGTTAAACGCCAGAAATGGGCACCAGCCCGGCGTTTAATGCCAGAATTGGCACAAAACGCAATTTTGTTTGCCATTTGGTGCAGGGATGACTTTTCCTTGACACCTCAGGATATGTGGACCCCACAGAATCCCCACCTACCCCACCACCCTCTCTCTTCTTCACCCATTCACCAATCACCTCAACACCTCTTCCCCAAAAACCCTTCAC
>NC_029777.3:47381072-47381448 GCF_000817695.3 Arachis duranensis | reverse complement strand
TTCTTCCTCATTTCTTCTTCTTCTACTCTCTTCTTTCTTCTTTTGCTCGAGGACGAGCAAACCTTTTAAGTTTGGTGTGGTAAAAGCATTGCTTTTTGTTTTTCCATAACCATTTATGGTATCCAAGGCCGGAGAAAACTCTAGAAAGAGGAAAGGGAAGGCAAAAGCTTCCACCTCCGAGTCATGGGAGATGGAAAGATTCATCTCAAGGGTGCATCAAGACCACTTCTATGAAGTTGTGGCCTTGAAGAAGGTGATCCCTGAGGTCCCTTTTTCACTCAAAAAGAGTGAATATCCAGAGATCCGACATGAGATCCGAAGAAGAGGTTGGGAAGTTCTTACCAACCCCATTCAACAAGTCGGAATCTTAATGGTT
>NC_029777.3:47379551-47380489 GCF_000817695.3 Arachis duranensis | reverse complement strand
GTTGGAGTTGACATAGAGGGAGACATCCCTATTGATGAGGACAAGCCCATCACTAAGAAGAGGATGGAGCACACAAGAGACCCCACTCATCATGAGATCCCTGAGATTCCTCAAGGGATGCACTTTCCTCCACACAACTATTGGGAGCAACTAAACACCTCCCTAGGAGAATTGAGTTCCAACATGGGACAACTAAGGGTGGAGCATCAAGAACACTCTATCATCCTCCATGAGATTAGAGAAGATCAAAGAATCATGAGAGAGGAGCAACAAAGACAAGGAAGAGATATTGAGGAGCTCAAGCACTCCATAGGATCTTCAAGAGGAAGAAAGAGCCGCCATCACTAAGGTGGACCCGTTCTTTAATTTCCTTGTTCTTTATTTTCCTATTTTTCGAAAATTAATGCTTGTGTTTATCTATGTTTGTGTCCTGTGATCATTAGTGTCTTAGTGTCTATGCCTTAAAGTTATGAATGTCCTATGAATCCATCACCTTTCTTAAAAAAAAAATGTTCTTAATTGAAAAAGAAAAGAATTGCATGAATTTTGAATTTTATAACAGTTTGATTATTTTGATGTGGTGGCAATACTTTTGTTTTCTGAATGTGTGCTTAAACAGTGCATATGTCTTTTGAATTTGTGGTTCATGAATGTTGGCTCTTGAAAGAATGATAAAAAAGGAGACATGTTACTGAGGATCTGAAAAATCATAAAAATGATTCTTGAAGCAAGAAAAAGCAATGAAAAAAAATTTCGAAAAAAAAAGAGAGAAAGAAAAAGAAAGAGAAAAAGAAAGAAAAAGAAAGAAATAAAGTTGTGATCCAAGGCAAAAAGAGTGTGCTTAAGAACCCTGGACACCTCTAATTGGGGACTCTAGCAAAGCTGAGTCACAATCTGAAAAGGTTAACCCAATTATGTGTCTGTGGCATGTATGTATC
>NC_029777.3:47367529-47377996 GCF_000817695.3 Arachis duranensis | reverse complement strand
TTGGTCCCTGATTATACCACACACCCTTGTAGAGCCAGGTAGAGGGGGGATTATATGTCACGTATCCCATCACCAAAACCCAGAATCTACTCAAGCGTGAGAAGGGATTTCAAGCATGGTTTCATGTTTCCTTTCCCAAGGTTCCATGAAACCCAATTGTATTCAATCTCTTTCCGAAGATAATTGAACACTAAGCATTAAGAACGAAATTCCTTCTAGCAAATCAAGAGAAGATGAAGAGAAGAAGAATTTCACTATTATCAATGCATCAGGTACAACAAAGCTCCCTCTCTCAATGAGAGGGAAGTTAGCTACTCATAGCTTGAAAAGTACTCAAAAGTGGAGTGTAAAAGTGGATCTAGAACTAACTGCTTGACCCCTCTTCAATACTCTTTGGGGGTATTTATACTACTCCTAGTGAAAATAAAGAAATTACAAAAGTGAAAAAGGGAAAATTACATTTTGGAGGGAAAGAAAACACTCAATAAATATGACTCCTTACCTGGCGTGTGGCTGGCGCTTCATCGGCGTGTCACGTGCCCTTCAAAATGGCTTGGCATGCCACGCTCAATCCTTCAAGTGGCACGCTCGTCCCTTGTCAACCTTGGCGTGCCACGCCTTCGAACTCAAGTGGCACGCCATAGTGGCATTCTTGTGTTGGCATGCCACGCCTTCGAGCTCAAGTGGCACGCCCTTTGATTTTTCCACTTCGTTTGCCTCTGGAAACTTGAACTAGCATGGTACGCCCAGGGTCTGGCGTGCCACACCCCTTTGTGAGTGAGTGGGTCCTCTGTTTGGCGTGCCACGCTACAAACTCAAGTGGCACGTCCCAATGATGCTTTGGCCTCTGAATGACACTGGCGTGCCACGCCTGGTTGCTCAAGTGGCACACCTAAGTGAAGAATAGTGATTGGCGTGCCACGCCTTCGATACCAAGTGGCACACCCCATGTAATTGGCCTCTTCCACCCTCTCTGGAAACTTATACCAGCGTGCCACACCTAAAGGTTGGCGTGCCACGCCCATGATCTTGTCTCGCTCCAGTAAGTGGCATGCCACACCTTGGCCTTCAAGTGGCACGCCAAAGTGACTTTTTGGAACTGGCGTGCCACGCCTTCTACACCAAGTGGCATGCCCAAGTGAGGTTGAGAGGTTGGCGTGCCACGCCTTCGACTTCAAGTGGCATACCCAGTCTTCAATTGCCTTCAACCCCTTCTCTGGATCATTGTACCAGCGTGCCACGCCATGCTGCTCAACTGGCACACCCAGTCTTCAATTGCCTTCAGCCCCTTCTCTGGATCATTATACCAGCGTGCTATGCCATGCTGCTCAAGTGGCATGCCCATGTATTTGTGCACTCTTTAAGCTTGGCGTGCCACGCCTGGGTCTTCAAGTGGCACGCTAAAAGTGACTTTTTGGAGCTGGCGTGCCACGCCTTCGACACCAAGTGGCACGCCGTAGTGGAGGTTCTTCTTGAGGTAGTGAGTTGGCGTGCCACGCCTTCGACTTTAAGTGGCACGCCCATAGTAATTGATGGGTCAGGCGTGCCGCCCAACCTGGCGTGCCACGCCCCTTTTGTTTCCTCCATTTTGCTCTCTGAAATTTTGTACTAGCGTGCCACGCCTAGTCCCTGGCGTGCCATGCCCACATGCATGCTTGGATCTCCCTTCTGGAATTTAGTACTGGCGTGCCACACCAGTACATTTTTGTGGCGTTTGCACCCAAGTGACATGCCAGTCTCACATGCCCAGCTTCTTGTTTGTCTTCTTCCCATTTTTGATACCTTTTTCACATGCAATTCAGCACAACTCATCTCAAAGTAGTGTATCATAATATTCATCAATTAATGCATGAATTATACTGATCAAATGAGATTTGTGCTCTTTCATGGTCTTCTTTATGCAAGAAAGAAGGGTAGATGATGCAAGTCATCACTTTCCCTCTCCATCCCTCGATTTTCTTCTTCTTCTACTCCATTCTTCTTTTTTCTTTAATTTTGCTCGAGGACAAGCAAAGTTTTAAGTTTGATGTTGGAAAAGCATAGCTTTTTTTCTGTCCATTACCATTCATGGCACCCAAGGTTGGAGACTCCTCTAGGAAAAGGAAAGGAAAGGCAGTAGCGAATCCCTTTGAATCTTGGGAGATGGAGAGATTCATTACCAAAGCCCACCAATACCACTTTTATTAAGTAGTGGCTGAGAAAAAAGTGATCCCTGAGGTCTCTTTCATGCACAAGAAGAATGAGTATCAGAAAATTTGAAGAGAGATCCGGAGAAGAGGTTGCAAAGTCCTAACCAATCCCATTCAAGATGTTGGGATTCTCATGGTGCAAGAGTTCTATGCTAATGCATGGGTTACCAAAAACCATGACACTAGTGTGAACCCAAATCCAAGGAATTGGATCACCATGGTCCGAGAAAGAATCTTAGATTTCAGCCCGGAAAGTGTGAGGTTGGCGTTCAACTTGCCTCTATTGCTAGGAAATCCTCATCCTTACACTGGGAGAGTAAGCTTTGATCAAAGATTGGATCAAGTGCTATCAGATATCTATGTAAAAGGCACACAGTGGAAAAGGGATTCCCAAGGAAAGCCCATTTAGTTAAGAAGGGTTGACCTAAAGCCCATAGTTAGAGGATGGTTGGAATTCATCCAAAGATCCATCATCCCTACTAGCAATCGGTTAGAAGTGACTCTTGACATAGCCATCATGATTCTTTGCATCATGATTGGAACTGAGGTGGAAGTACATGAAGTGATTCCTCTAGAATTGTACAAGGTGGCTGAGAAGCCTCACACCAAATGCAAGGTTGGTTTTCCACACCTCATCTGTCATCTATGCAATTTAGTTGGAATTGTCATAAATGGAGATGTCTCCATTGGGGAGGATAAGCCCATCACTAAGAAGCGAATAGAGAAAACTAGAGAGCATGCACAAGAGCCTGTGCATCCTCCTCATTATGAAATCCCTGAGATGCCTCAAGGGATGTTTTTTCCTCCTCAAAGCTATTGGGATTAATAGCAAACTTCTCTTGGAGAGTTGAGCACTAACATGGAGCAATTATGGATGGAGCATCAAGGGCATGCCACCACCATCAATGAAATAAGAGAAGATCAAAGAGCCATTAGTAACGACCAAGGGCTATGAGGGAAGAGTAACAAAGGCAAAGGGATGACATAGAAGAGATAAAGAAGCACATTAGATCCTCAAGGAGGAGTAGTAGACGCCACCATTAAAGGTGGACTCATTCTCTTTTATTCCTTTCCTTTATTCTTTTTCTATTTTCAGTCTGTTTTATTTTCTGTTCTCTTTTTCTAAGTTGCATGATCATTTGCATTGATGTCTTAAAGTTGTAAAATATTCAATATATCTCTCACCATGCTTAAAAGAAAAATTTATTTGGACGAATTAAGAGATGCATGAATTTCAACTATAAAATAGAGTAGTTTAATTATGTTGATGTGGTGGCATTGCTTTTGTTTTCTGAATGTGTGAATAAACAGCGCATATTTGAAGCTGTGATTGTAGAATGTTGGCTCTTAAAAGAATGATGATAAAAGTGTAGTATTATTGATAATCTGAAAAATCTAAAGTTTGATTCTTGAGGCAAGAAAAAGCAGCAAAAAGAAAAAGCTTGCATGCAAAAAAAAAAGTGGAGAAGAATAGAAAGAAAAATAAAAAGCAAGCAGAAAAAGCCAAAAGCTCTTTAAACCAAAAGGCAAAAGAAAAAATCCAATAACCCTTTAAACCAAAAGGCAAGAAAAAAAATCCAATAATCCTTTAAACAAAAAGGCAAAGATAAAAGGGCCCAAGGCTTTGAGCATCAATGGTTAGGAGGGCCCAAATGAATAAAATCCTAAGCTAAGCTGCTAAACCAAGCTGTCCCTAACCATGTGCTTGTGGCGTGAAGGTGTTAAGTGAAAAGCTTGAGACTGAACGGTTAAAGTCGTGGTCCAAAGCAAAAAGAGTGTGCTTAAGAACTCTAGACACCTCTATCTGGGACTCTGGCAAAGCTGAGTCACAATCCAAAAAGGTTCACCTAGTTAAAGTGTCTGCGGTATGAATGTATCCGGTGGTAATACTGGAAAACAAAGTACTTAGGGTCACGGCCAAGACTCTAAAAGCTATGCTCAAGAATCCAAAAGAACTTAACAAGGAAAATAAAAAATATCATCTAGATTCTAAGTTTCTAAAGATGCCAACATCTCTATGTTTCAATGGATAGTGAGATGCCAAAACTATTCATGAGCAAAAAGCTACTAAGTCCCGCTCATCTGATTTTAACTAAGCTTTATTTGAAACTAAGAAATTCATGGTATCTTAATTTTCTTTTTTATCCTACTGTGTTTTTAGTTTCTAGGGGACAAGCAACAGTTTAAGTTTGGTGTTGTGATGAGCAGATATTTTATACGCTTTTCGACATCATTTTCATATAGTTTTTAGTGTGTTTTGTTTAGTTTGTATTAAGTTTTTAGTGTATTTTTGGATTCTACATTTTTTAGTGTATTTTCTTGCTGAAATTAAGGAGCTGGAGTAGCAGTCTGATTCAGAGACAGAGAAAGCATTAGAGATGTTGTCCGGATCTGACCTGCCTGCAGTCGAAAATGGAGTGCTATCAACGGCTATTGAAATCTGAATTCCATATCTTTCCATCAATATATAATAGTCCATACTTTGCTTCGGATTAGAAGGTCCAAAACCGGCATCCAACGCCAGCTTTCTGTCGCCTTCCAGGCGTCCAGCGCCCAAAGAGCAGAAACCAATGTACAAACGCCCAGAGAGGACCCCCTTGCTGGCGTTCCACACCTAAGAAGCCTCATAGCACGTGGATCTCATCAAAGATCAGCCCAAATACTCACCAAGTGGGCCCCAAAAGTGGATTTTAGGACTAAATAGACTGTTTTACCCTTACTAGCCATCTATTTAGTATTTAATGGATTAAATTTATGTTATTCAAACCTTTAATCATCATCTTCGCATAGCAATTTATGTTTTACATTGTATTTTTACTTCAGTATGAGTTTCTAAACTTCCTAGGTTGAGGGGAGGTGCCCTACTGAGTACCATGAATTAATAAAAGTACTACTATTTCTCTTCGATCCGTGTTTGATTAATTCTAAGATGTATATTCGTACTTCATCATCATGAAAAGGATGATCTAACAAATTAGCTCTGTTCATCACATTAAGATGAACGTGCCTGACAAACACTCGCATCTACTTGGATTCAGAGTGCGTCTCACCGGACAATGATGAACCAACAGCTAGAATATACGTCTCTCAAACGGCTAATCCACGACTTCATTGGGGACTTCTCGAGATATTAGTTCAGCCAATTTCTGGGGAGATTAGGGTCTTTGTGGTAAAGGCTAGAACCCAAAGATGCAGCATTCTCTAATCCGGATGATCCGACCTTGTCTGTGGCGTTTTGAGTAGGATCATAAGGGAGACTGGACTGTACGCACTTCAGCCTTAAGTAGAGATGCATCCACACTAAACCTAGGGTTCAGATCCAGAGGAGTATTGGCAGTTGCTCAAACCAGTGTCAATCACATATAGCACGCCATTGAAGAGATCACTCACAAGCAAGGAGAGTGGTATTACCAGAGTTAATTCAGAAAGGCAAAGCAACTCCAATCCTCAATTCTATTCCTATCATTTATTCCAATTCGGTATTCCTTTCACAATCAAACTGCATGTAAACATAAACTTTCTGATTCCACCTGACTAAGACCTGCAAGATAACCATAGCTTGCTTCAGACCACAATCTCTGTGGGATCGACCCTGACTCACTCAGGTATTACTTGGACGACCCAATGCACTTGCTGGTACTGCTGTACGGAAGTGTGGAGATTCGTATCGTGCACATCAGTTACCATGGTGGGGTGTCTCCCACCTAGCACTTTGGTTTATTGTCCTTAAGTTGGACATTTTGAGGAGCTCACATGAAGGAGGCTTGTGCTTGAATTCTTCCTTGAACTCCCACCAATGTTAGTTTGCTTCTCTAACAGCCTCTGGGATCTGATATTAGTGTGCTTCTCCAATAGCCTCCGGGATCCCACACTTTATTTGTTAACACCCCTCCTTGTTGATCTTCAATCTTCCAATGGGGTGACCACATTCTTGAATTCTCACCAAGGCTCCAAATCCTCCTTTCAAAACCACTCAATTGTGCCTGGCACCACCCTTAGGATTCAAATATTAAAGGTGCAACCCTAGTTAGCCTTAATCCACCATGCTACCGAACATGGATCTCTTTCTCACTTAACACTCCACAAAGTACCCTAAGTTGACCGTTCGTTTCCAACAAAGCATATTCATGTGGGCAAATAAAGTTAAGGGATGAGATTGTTACCCACTTAACTAGTGTATTGGATGGTTACTTAGGAAGGGAGACTTCCAATAGCCTTGAAATTTCCTCTCCCTTGCTCTCCTCTTTGATCACCTACACCTCTTGTTCAATCCTCCCTTATTCTTCAACCACTTCTTCAACTTCAATAAGCTCAACTTCATCCACTTGTGGCAAATCATGCTTCAACACATCATCTTCCAATTAGGGTTTGATAAACTGAAATTTTACGGTTTATCTTGTGCCAATTTGAGTGATTTTTATCAAGCCTTTGCACACTTATTCATACTATTTGCATGGTTTTACATTTTCCCTTCCAAACTTTGTGCTATGATTGAGAACATACTTATTTGGCCTTAAATTTGCTATGTTTAAATCCCTTCTTATTACCATTCGATGCCGTGATATGTGTGTTAAGTGTTTTCAGAGATTACAGGCCAGGAATGGCTTAGAGAATGGAAAGGAAGCATGCAAAAGTGAAAGGAATACAAGAAACTGAAGGAACTGCTAAAGCTGTCCAGTCTGACCTCTTGGTACTAAATCGACCATAACTTAAGCTACAGAGGTCCAATTGGCATGGTTCTAGTTGCGTTGGAAAGCTAACATCTGGGGCTTCGCAATGATATATAATTTCCCACAGCTGTCCCGAAGATAGAACATGCGCACGCGTGTATCACGCGCACACGTGACCTGGGAAAAATTCAATCCACGCATACGCGTGGACGACGCGTACGCGTGACTTTGCTTCTAAGCTGTTTTTGACCCAGTTTTCGGCCCAGAAAACACATATTAGAGGATATAAAGTGGGGGAATGCATCTATTCATTGACACAACATTCATAATTCAGATCTTAGGTTTTAGATGTAGTTTTCTAGAGAGAGAGGCTCTCTCCTCTCTCTTAGGTTTTAGGATTAGGATTTCTCCTAGTTTTAGGATTATTTCTTCATTCCAGGTTAAATGTTCCTTTAATTTATGATCTCTTCTACTTTTATTTATTCTATTACTTTAGTTGTTTATTCTCTCAATATGGTTTATGAACTCTGATGTGTGGAAAACGATCCAACACAAAACTCACCGGCAAGTGTACCGGGTCGCATCAAGTAGTAATAACTCACTTAGAGTGAGGTCGATCCCACAGGGATTGATGGATCAAGCAATTTTAGTGGGTGATTAGTTTAGTCAAGCTAACATTGAGTGAATTGTGTGAAATTGTAGCTAACAGAAAGTAAATGACAATGAATTTAAAGTTGCAGAATGTAAATTGGCAAGTAACTTAAAGAGCAAGAAATGTAAATTGCAAGAATCTTAAATGACAAGAAATATAAATTGCATCAAATATAAAGGAGAGTGGGTGCTGGAATTTCAGAAATTAAACAAGAGAAAATAAATTGCAATAAACAGAAGAACTAAAGATGAATTGAATTGCAGTAGATCTTAAGCAAAAGAGTAAAATGCCTTGAAGAATTTAAAAACAGAAAAGCAATGCTTAATTTACAGCAATTAAAATGATGTTGAAGATCTCAGGAGTGGAAGAGACTAGAAAACAAGTCTAGATCTCAAGTCCTTCCTTGATCCAACAAGAGAGAAGTTCTAGAAAATTAAAAGAACAGATTGCAGAAGAAGAAGATTTAAAACAGCAAATGAAAATTGAGTTATGCAGTAAGAGAACAAGATGAATCTCAAATCAGGAATGAAACAGAATTCCTTCCTTCCCAATTCAAAATTCCAAAACAGCAATCAAAACTAAGAGAGAGAGCTCTCAAATCCTAATACTCCCTAGTGTGCTGGCCTCCTTCTCCGAGCTCTAATTGATGCCTTTATGTAGGCTTTACAAAATAAAAAATGAAAATAAAATGAAATTGAAATTAAAAACAAATTCACAAAAAATGAAATTCCTAATCTAGCTTCTCTGTGTGCCTTTGAGTCATGTTGAGTGGGCTTTNTGTGCCTTTGAGTGATGATGTGGGCTTTGCTTGCTTTGGATTTGAGGAGAAATGGGTTTTGGTTGGCCTTGATTCAATTTGGTGAGGAATTGAATTTATATGAAATTGAATTTTTGGCCCATGATTATTTGCTCCCAAGAGACTGCCCTGCCCTTGTGGAAGGCAGGGCAGGAAAGTGTGCGTGCTGGTGCTTGTGCGTGCGAGCTTGGTGTGTGAAGATGCTGCCCTGCCCTTGTGGAGGGCAGGGCAATGTTGCCTTGGTGTGTCTTGTGCGCGCACCACGTTCCTTGACCATGCCATGATGCGCTTGTGTGCGCCAAGCCTAAGCCTTTACTTCCTTGAAGGTCTTGTGTTCGAAACTTGGTGGAAGAAGTTGTTGCAATTTTTCCTTGAATTTTCCTGAATAGAACACGACATTGCCCTCCAAGAGGGCATTCTGCTCTCCTTGAGGGCAGACTTCCTTGGTTTCCTTGTGTCTCCCTCTTCAAGCCTTGGTGGAAGCATTTTGGTTTATTTTCGCTTGTTTTTTGCCCTTAAAGATGCCTTTCGTTCATGCCTCAATTGTACGCCAAATATGGATTGCTATATATCGTTGGAAAGCTCTGAATGTAAGCTTTCCAACGCAACTAGAAGCACATCAATTGGACGTCTGTAGCTCAAGTTATAGCCCTTTGAAGGAGGCATGGTCATGCTGTGAGCGCCCAGATTTTACCTTAGCGAAAATTTGCTTCAACCTCACTTTGTTTCATCATGATTCTGCCCTGCCCTTGGCAAGGGCAGGGCAGTGTGCGTGCTGGTCGTTTCCTTCTTTGATTTGGTCATGGGCCACGCTTTTAAAAGCGTGGCCTAAGGCTCCAAAGTGTACCCCAACTTCAAAGTGTACCCCAAAGCTCTTTTTTCTCCTTTTTTTGTGCTTCTTTGCTTCTTTTTCTTCTTATTTCCTACAAGATTTATAAAATTAAAAGATCAAGGAAATCTTCCGATTAAGTACAAAAGAATGCAATATTTAAGCACTAATCATCAATTTCTTGTATGAAAAAGCATAGAAAAATAGGTATATGATGACATGTCATCAAACTCTATGTTGAATTTGATTTTCTTATTTAATACACATTGAGGTATTTTAGATTTATGATTTCTTTCTTCTATTTAGGATATAAATAATTTGGATTTTTCCCCTCTTGGCTTCGGTTGAGTAATTGGTGACACTTTAGTTATCAAACTCCTTTGTGACTGATAATTGGAATTTGCTGATTAGTTTGGATCCCTCTAAAGCTAGTCTTTCCTTAGGAGTTGACTAGGAATTGAGGAATCAAATTGATTAGTCCACTTGACTTTTCTTTATTTAGTAAGGGTTAACTAAGTGGGAGCAGTGAACAATTCTCATCACCAGTGATAAGGATAACTAGGACAGGATTTTCAGTTCTCAGAACCTACAAAGAGCTTTATTAGTTATTATTTTAATTCCTTATTATTTTACATTACTTGTTCCTTATTTCAAAATCCCCAAAAAAGATACAATTTCATAACCAATTCTAAGCACACCTCCCTGCAATTCCTTGAGAGACAACCCGAGGTTTAAATACTTCAGTTATAAATTTTATTGGGTTTTGTTACTTGTGACAACCAAACTTTTGTACGAAAGGATTCTTTGCAGGTTTATAAACTATACTTACAACGTGATTATTTTTATGAAATTTTTTACTGGCAAAAGTCAGTTCATCAGGGTTCCAAACATTCCCTCATCCTATATTCTTCAATTGAGGTTAGTTCTTCACATTCATCCACAAAATTGCTTCGGTTATTGACAAACCCCAATTTGACGGTTTGTTGTGTATTGAATTTAGAGTATTTTGATAACCTTTTGTCACATTTAGCCTATGAATTAGCATGGTTTTGTTATCTCTCCCATATTTGTGCTTAAGTGTAAAAACATGCTTTTTAAGTCTTATCTTGATGAATTCTAATTTCTCTTTGATTCCATAAGATGCCTTGATGTGTTTACTAGTGATCTCAGGATGAAATAGGCTAGACATGGATCAAAGGAAGCAAGGAAGGAAGCATACAAGTGGAGAGAAGCATTAAAAGCCAAAAGAATCGATCCAGGCCATACACGCGCACGCGCACAAGGCGCTCGCGCGCACATTGCGAAACAGGCCAAGGACGCGCACGCGTACC
>NC_029777.3:47363608-47364610 GCF_000817695.3 Arachis duranensis | reverse complement strand
CCAAAGTTTTTTTTTTGGAAAAAAAAAAAAAAAAAAAGGGGGGTGGACGCGAGCGCACCATGCACGCGCAAGCGTCCTTGTGAGCATGCACCACGAGCCAAATACCCGAGCGTTGGGCCATCCTTGGGCAAACACTATGCTTTGAGCCCAACTCGATCCACGCGGACGCGTACAACGGGCGTGCGCGCCGTTTTTAAGAACATGGACGTTCACGCGGACGCGCACATGCCGCGTCCGTGCCGATTCGCTGCTGCAATTGATTGAGCCAAACCCCAGAGAGTTGGGCCATTTCTGGGCTAGCCTTAAGCCCCAGGCTCAACTCAACCTGCGCGAGCGCACACATCACGCTAACGCGCCACTTCACCATTCGTCACGCGCCACATCACCATTCGTCAATACACGCGGACGCGCACTTGCCGCGCGCGCGCCCATGGGTGCTGCCACCAATCTAGGCCACGGACCCGAGAGTTGGGCGTTCCTCGAGCCCACTCTAAGCCTCAGGCCCACACTAACGTACGCGTGCACGCACTGTACGCGCACGCACCCATATCTATCCTGCCACCCACGCTATAGCGCACTGCCCGCTCACGCGTGGATCTCCAATTCTTCTCACTGCGCGCGGACGCGTACGTGCCGCGTGCGCGCCGATCTGATGGCGCAACTTCCAGGCCATTCTCCAGAGAGTTAGGCCTGAGTTGGGCCAACTCTATGCCTCTAGCCCAACCTCATGCACGCGTGCGCACGCTGTACGCGCACGCGTCCCTTCCTAATGTGCTTACCCACGCTCGAGCGTGCCGCACGCGCACGCGTAGGTCATAAGTTTCATAAATGGACGCGGACGCGCAAGGTGCGCGCTCGCGTCGATTTAAAATAAGGATAACCCTAATACGCGACGCACACTGCGCAGTCGCGCACACCACCAACCTCCATCATCTTCTTCCTCCTCTCAACCTCCATACCACCGCGGCAGCAGCAACAGCCGTCACCACCGGCTACCCTCCT
>NC_029777.3:47358988-47363541 GCF_000817695.3 Arachis duranensis | reverse complement strand
TCACTCTCTCTCTCTCTCTCTCTCTCCCTCTGTCTCCCCGCTCACCACCGTCCCAACGCCGGTAGCGCTCTCCGCCACCACCCCGTCGCCACTGCCGGTAACCCACTCTCGCTCTGCCCACTCTCGCTCTGCTCTCTCATTCCCCTCTTCCATCATCACCAACCCACCCTTGCTCAGTTTCTCATTTTCTGGCCGAACCACCGCGCCGGCAGTCTCCACCGCCACCGTCCACGGCGGCGCAGTTCTTGGCCTCATTTCTCTCCCATTTTCCCCTTCCATTACTGATTCCCCTGCTCCCAGGTTCCTGCTCCGTTTCTGTATTTTTTTCTCTGTTTTCTTTTTATTGTTCATGTATGTTAGTTAGTATATTGCATGTTAGTTAGGTTGAATTCAAATTTTGTATGCTAGGTTAGATAGAAATAATTGCGGTTAGGTAGCTAGGGCTGGATAGCGGATTCCAGGCCTGATAAGTGCTCCGTTCGTGCTTCATTTGCTGTTTGCTGTTTGGATGTTGTATGCTGCTTTTGGACTATTTTTGTGTATTTCTTGCTGTCTGAATCCCATATCAGTGGTGCTGTACTATTTGATGTTGTTTTCTATGCTAACTGTGATCATTTGCTATCCGGGAACGTCCTGTTTTAAGCCGGAATGCTGCCCGATTTTCAAGGAAATTGGTTTCATTTTGATCTTTATTTCAAACTTGGGCAACTTTCTTTTCCTTTTGATTTCCCGGATTTGCACAATGTTTGTGAACATGAGCCACAACTTTTCTTTTCATTATGCATCAATATTATCATATCACTATTCCACTTTTCTAACCTCATTAATTTCTTTAACCGTCTAACTTCCGCTTACTCTTTAACAATTCTTTCAAAATTATGATGATATTCTTGCATTTTGAATATGAGTTGTTACTTTTAATGAAACTTGCTTTCTTGGTTTATTTGTTCACTTTTGCATATTCATTACAACATCATGGTTGTTTTTGTCATTTGTCTCATGCACATGCTTTCCTTGTTACATGCTAAATGTTTTCTATATTCTATCATATTTTTCAGGATGTCTGACAAAGGCAAAGCCATAGCCACTACTTCCAAAAAGAGAAAACACTCTACCCCTTCTCTTCCTTCCACATATAAGAATTATGCCAATAATCCACTGAATGATGTGGACAAAGAAAATCAGCAGTTACCTTCCACCAATCCGGACAAATTCCCTAATCTCTACTGTGAGCTCCGGTTTTCTAAATATCGGACTACAAAGCTCAACATTGAGAAGAAGCTGCTTCTCCCGATGGATGTGAGACGTTCTATTTCCGGTCGGATCATTGATTTGGGTATTGACTTTGTTGACCGGGATTTGGGAGATATCAATGTTTCTTGGGTGAAGGAATTCTACTGCAACTTCTTCCGTCCGACATTAGATTCGGTTCAAGTGAGGGGTAGGGAGATTATGATCACTGAGACTGCCATTGAGGAAGCACTACAGTGCCGGCATGTCCCTGATGAGCTGTGTGCCCATCAGCAGGCTGAGTTAGCCATACACAGCATGACCTTTGATTATGAGGCACTCAGGACTGTTATTGGGTTACCAGAGGCTACTTGGGTTATGGATGCCAACAACACCAAGCCGAAAGGGATGTTGTTTACTCATTTGACTAGAGAGGCCAAGACTTGGCAAATGATCTTTGCTTGCTATGTCCTTCCCACCACCCACTTCTCCGAGATTCCTATGGAGATGCTTCTACTTATTGGGTGTGTTATGGAGGGGAAGGAGGTCTCCTTCCCTAGACTGATCAGACAGTGTATGTGGCGGGCGCATATTCGTGGCCTACTCCCATTCCCTACATTGGTCACGAGTATGGCGGCCCTAGCTGAGGTTCCATGGTTGGATGATGATGTGCGACCACCGCCCCCTGACGATGATGACAGGGAGGTTACTATTCCCTGGGGTGGTTGGGTGCACGAGAGACCAGTTGCTAGACGCCGTTCTCGGGTCAGAGCTGTCGTGGGGACACCCTCACCATCAGCCCCTACAGCTGCCCCATCATCTTCTACAGCTGCAGCTCCTTCATCATCCACTGATCCACCAGCAGCACCTGAGCCTACATATCTCCTAGTCCAGCGTCTTTTCCGGTTCTTAGAGCGTGAGAAACGTCATATCAGACGCCGTTTGGACCGGATTGACCAGATGTTTGTGGTCCAGGGCCTTGAGCTACCCCCTCTTCCCGACTCTCCGGCCTCCGATGAGCAGGATCATCAGGAGGAGGCTGCGGAGCCACCGGTCCAGCAGGATGCCCCAGACACTGCAGAGCCACCAGAGACTCAGGAGGAGCCGGTCCCACAGTCAGAGCCTGAGCCTATCGTTGTACCTCCCACTGATCCTCCGGTTTAGCATCGAGGACGATGCTTGATCTTAAGTGTAGGGAGGGGACCAGTGAACTTTTCGGCTACTCTCCTAGTTATCTTATTTTGCATATCTTTTGTATATATTTTGATGCATTTTGAGTTTACTTTCGCACATTTTGTATATATTTGGATGCACTTCTAGTTTGCTTTGGATACTTTTATTGCTTATCTTGGATCCTAGATATTTTGATGCTTTTGGAGATTTTTAGATGTTTTGGATGATAGATTTCGTACTCTTAGTTGGATTCCTCCTTATACATTTTTGTTTATCTTTAGTTTTAGTTGTGGTTGTGATTAGAAATCATATTTTGGATTGCAAATATTTAGTCACCCTTTTTGCATAGGAAATTGGTTTAAAGTGAAAGAAAAAAAAGGAAAAGGGTGAACTAAGAAAATTTTTGAATTTTTCAATCACAACAATGCTTAGTCAAACATTGAAATTTTCCAAGAAGTTTAAATATAGGGCATTAACCCGATTGATTGAAAAGAAAATTTTTAATGTAACTTGCTTGAATTTCATACTTTGTGAAGCATGTATTGAACTAAGAACACAAGCTTGTGAGACTTGAGCCTATTGATGTGGTTACATTTTATAACCACTTATTTTCCATTCTTGTGTGAAATTGTTCTCTTTCTATGATTGTAATCCTTGATTTGCTTGATTCTATATGTCCATTTATTTCTTGTATTTATGCATTTATATGATTGAGGCCATTACTTCATTAGCCACCTACCCAAATAGCCAACCTTTCACTCTCCATTGTTAGCCAATTTTGAGCCTATGCTTAACCAACTTGTCCTCAAATTTAGCTCATTACAAGCCTAAGGCGGAAAACCAATGAAAAGTCCTTGTTTGGATCTTTGATTAGCCTAGGCTAATGAGAGTGTTTATTATTCAAAGTTGGTGAGGCTTGGGAACATTGGATGGAATAAAAGGGGTAGTACACTTTCATGTTTAGGAATTGGGTACATACTCATGTATTAATCAAATGAATAGACCTTATGCATTGATATTCTTGTATATAGTTTGACAAAAAAAAATGAAAAAAAAATGATGATGAAAAGAAAAGAAAGAGAATAGAAAAAAAAGAAAGACAAAAGAAAGAAAATAATAAAAAGGGGACAAAATGCCCCAAAGTGAAGTCAATAAAAAGGGATCAATGCATAGGTGTTATGAATCAAATAGGAAATGCATGAATATGTAAGAAAAAGTGAAGAATGGGTAGTTAGAATAGTTTGAACTTGTATAGGTCATTGCATAGGTAGGTGGGGAAGTCTATGCTAATCAAAGATTCAAATCCTAGTCCACTTAACCATAAATGATCCTACCTTGACCCTAACCCCATTACAACCTAAATGAAAGACCTCATGATGAGTGTATGCATGCATTGAATAAATGTTGATTGTTAGAAGAAAATCAAATTTCGGAAAGCTTGATTAGAAGAGAATTGAGTGAATTGACCCTTAAACACTTGAGTGAATAGAGCGGATACACAATCCGGTGAGGGTTCAAAAGTTCAATCACATGTGTTCACCCATATTATCTATATTCTTGCAAGTTTAAATTCTTGTTGATAATTCAATACAATCGTGGTTGGAATTAATTCCTATTGCCTAACCCTTGTGCTTACACATGCTCTCTTGGCAATTTGACATGTTTGAATTTAGCATTTGCATTCATCTTAGGGTAGTCGCATTTAGAGAGAACTCATATAGTTTAGTTGCATTCAATAAATGTCATAACCTTTGGTTCCTTCTTATTTTAGCATGAGGACATGCTAAGGTTTAAGTGTGGGGAGGTTGACAAACCCCAATTTGACGGTTTGTTGTGTATTGAATTTAGAGTATTTTGATAACTTTTTGTCACATTTAGCCTATGAATTAGCATGGTTTTGTTATCTCTCCCATATTTGTGCTTAAGTGTAAAAACATGCTTTGTAAGCCTTATTTTGATGAATTCTAATTTCTCTTTGATTCCATAAGATGCCTTGATGTGTTTACTAGTGATCTCAGGATGAAATAGGCTAGACATGGATCAAAGGAAGCAAGGAAGGAAGCATACAAGTGGAGAGAAGCATTAAAAGCCAAAAGAATCGATCCAGGCCATACACGCGCACGCGCACAAGGCGCTCGCGCGCACATTGC
>NC_029777.3:47357615-47357858 GCF_000817695.3 Arachis duranensis | reverse complement strand
ATGGGAATTGGTTCATAAAGGTGAGGATATTGAGGTGGTGTATATGAAGGTAGCTGGTCAATGTGACTATGGGAGTGGTGATGTTGGAGTGATGGTGGTTCATAAGGTGGGTTGTAAGATGGATATGAAAGTGGATCCCATGGAGGTATTTGGTGATGTAGTGAGTGTAAATCATGTTGCTTGTATGCGAAGTTTGTATTCGTAGGTTTTGATGAATGACAAACCAACAAACGACATGAAAGA
>NC_029777.3:47339712-47349332 GCF_000817695.3 Arachis duranensis | reverse complement strand
AGGGGGAATATCTCATCCTTGAGATTAATAGAGAAATTGAACTTAAAAAATTCATTGTTTTATGCATGCTTCTATGACACACTTCAAACTCCTTTCTTTTTGATAATGTCAAAAGGGGGAAGAGAAGTTTGACTCCTTTCTTTTTGATAATGTCAAAAGGGGGAAGAAAAGTTTGAGGATATTTAAAGTTTTTGAACTTTTGAAAAAGAAGAAGTTTGAGGATTTGAAAAGAAGAAATAAGTTTGCGAAACAATGATTTCAAAAAGACTTCCGCTAAGCAAAAACTTTGATATCTAAATCGTTTTCTTTGATAAACGCCCTTTAAGGGAACAAATGCACATATTTAGAGGGAACTCCTGCAAAATTTTTTTTGTGAAGTCTTCTCCAAAGCTTTCTATAAAACAAAGTGCATTATTGTTGCTTTCAAAATCATTTATAAATGTATATCCTCAAAATTAGTTTGTCATTATCAAAAAGGGGGAAATTGTAAATCATGTTGCTTGTATGCGAAGTTTGTATTCGTAGGTTTTGATGAATGACAAACCAACAAATAACTTGAATGAACAAGCATGTTGAAAGATCAACCAACATTCAACGTTGAGGAATGAAGAGTTGAAAGCAACACAACAACAACAAGAAACTCAAGTCCACAACATTTGAAGACAAGTATAGTGTCTTAGGACTTAGGTAACTTCTTGTTAAGAACCAATTGCTAAATCTCTCAACACACACTCACAAAATGTTTTGATTATCATATCATATGCACATCTTGTAATTCGATGCTAGCCAAATGGTTTAAAACTTGTTTTCAAAGGTACAAAAGCATAGGAATTAACTCCAATAAGTTTGAGATCAATCCTAAGTATTTTGAAGTGATTTTAAGCCATTCTTTAAGGTTTGCATCGATGCACACTCATCTTGCATCGATGCAAAGCATGCAACGACTTGTTGCATCGATGCAACCTAGCTGAAAATCCAAATTTCAGCTTCAAAGACACATTTGCATCGATGCAAAGTGTTATGCATCGATGCAAATGATTCAAAAACATAAAAAAAAAAATAGCTAGTTTTGACAAAAAGGCTCCATCCCACTAACTCCCCAACGTTTCTAAGGTTTGGGGAGTCTATAAATAGATGGATTGAAGCCTATTTCAGACTTGAATTTTTGAAAACTATCTTGTTCATATTCTTTCATTCTACACATTTTTAAGGTGTTATAATACACAATTTGAGAGAGAGCAATATCAGTTGGTTCAATAGTGCTAAACTTGTAATCATACACTCTTCTAGAGAGTACTCATTTCATCTCAACAATTCTTTGAGAATTGTTTTCTTGTACACTTTGTAAATTGGAGTGTGATCTCCAAGGTTGAGTCAAGAGTTATAAACACTATAGTCGGTGAGGATACCAAAGAGGTATACTAAGTACTCAAGGCAAATCTTAGAGAAGGTATCTCTAAGTGGAGTGGGTTAGTATACGAGTGGTGATCATATACCGTGAGGTGTTAGAAACTAAGGACTCGGATTGTAAAAGGTTTTGCGCGAGCACCTTGAAGCTTGGCAATAGTGGAACTTCTCAATTGCGATTGAGAAAGAAAGTGGACGTAGGACAAGGATTGTGCCGAACCACTCTAAATAGCGTTTGCATCTCTCCAAACTCATCTCTTCAATATTATTGTCTTTTACCTTTGAGCAAATAAATTGTGATCGAAAACTAGCTTCGTAAGTACTTAAGGAGTAGCTTAAGTCCGATTGGTGAAAAGCTTGATCAATTTATTTGAGTTGGTGTCTATTGGAAAGTAAAAGCTCCTTATAAATGCTTAGCAATTGAGTTAAGCTCTTGGAAAAATACTAGTACAATAACACTTTTGTATATTGTCTTTAACTTTTGCAAAAAGATTCATTGTTGTTGCAATACTCAATTCACCCCCCTCTTGAGTAATTGTGCATAGGTTCTACAGTGAGGCATGACGGTGCTATGGTTGAGGATATAGTTGAGGGTAGACTTCATAGAAATATGGTGGTTGGTATGCACTATAGGATAAAGTACGATCATAATGGCATGGAAGAGGAGATTGCCATGAGGATTAGCCATATGAATGTGGCTCCTCCCTCAGGTGATAGCTTAACCCTTGCTGCACACCATCATTAAACTTGCCATTTTCTATAACATCATAACAACCAAACTCCAAGCCAAAGAGGTGATAGCTCATAGAGAAAAATAGAAAATAAAAACAAAAAACATTAACTAACAAAAGAAACAAAATCCTAATTACTAACAAAAGCAAACAAACAACCCAAAAAGTATCTATTCACACTATTCACAACAACCAAAATTATAGCACTCATTGCACTACATCCCCGACAACGGTGCCAAAAACTTGATGAAGAGGGAAATGACGGTTCAGAAATTTAGCAAAACAATTTCTTCGTTGGTGGCATAGTACAACCTCAAGTAACACTTCCAATCAAAGTCTAATTCAAACAAAAGAAAAAACGAGAGTAATTAAACCTCGGATCGTCTTTCCTATAAACTAGTAACCAAGAGTGCACAATTTCGGTTTTGAAAGTCAAGGGCGTTTTCAATAATGAAGCAAACAATTATGAAATAAAAGAACAATCAAAATAGTAATTAATATACTAATAAAGGAATTAAAGAACTATCTATGTAATATGGACAAGTAAAGCTTTAAAAAGATGGAATTATGATTCAAAACATAAATGAAACTTTGACTTGGGATGAGTTATGGAATCCCTTCCTTGTCATAACCACAACTATGATAATTATAATGGATTAATCTCACCTAGTAAACCTTTAACATTGAAGAGTAAGTCAAGTGAGCATAATTGTTCTTAATCCACAAATCCTGGCTAACTTACGAATTACCTAAGTAAAAAGCTAGCGTTATTGGAAACAATGGGCGTGTGATGGAGCACAGAAAGTGGTGAATTAAAAATTATTAATTTAATAACGTTGCCAGTATAGTTCTTAACTCACCAAAAATCTGCCTATCAATTTAGAAGTATGTCACAGAGAATTTAAATTAAAAATTACTGGGAGTTTGAGTCCCAAGTCGTCTCCCAACGAGTTGCAGGAAAGTGTGCAATTTTATTAATTAGATGTTTCCAAAAAGTTGAGTTAAGTATATGGAAAATTAAGTTGAGGAAATTTGAATAATATAAATAAAAGCCTTGACTAGGAGTTGATTAGTTGGAATCTCTATTATTGATGGAGTGATTTTAGGATTAATTTATAATTAATGGTTGTCCTATTTAGTTATCCTTTACTATGTAAAGGAAAGTCAAACAAGTTGGAATGATAGATCTGTTCACGAGTTGCAACCCACTTAGTTCAAAGGGATTGGTGTTTGTGACAAGATAACAATCCAACAGTTAACCCAATTACAAATTCTCTTTCAATCCTTCCAACTCAAGATTTCCTTTCAATCAACTCCCCATCAAGTGAGGAGAACTACTCGCTCATTGTAAATAATAAATCCATAACATATGAAAGGGAATTAAAAGAAGACATGATTATTGGAAGGTAGAATGGATTAAAATGAAAGAAATAATTCTTGTATTAAATAATCATAAAAGTATTCAAATGAAAAAATTGAACAAAGCAAAGTACATGGAAGAAATAAACCAAGTTAAGAGAACGAACTATAATGACGAAGTCTTGATGAGGAAAATAGCTCTTCTCAATGTTCCAATGCTAAGACCAATTGAAAATTAAATTCCAAAACCTAAAGAGAAAAACCTAGAGGAGGAGTGAAAACTAGATCTAAAACTGAAAACTGTGTAGAATGAATGTTGTGTTCTGTTTCTGCATGTTCTCTGGCTCTAGTCTGTTGTTCCGGGCCGAAAACTAGGTCGAAATCAGGTCCAAAATCGCCTCCAGCGAATTCTGCAGATTATGCAGATCGCACATGTCACGCGATCGCGTCACCCATGCGGACGCGTCACTCGTGCTTTTCCATGCCACGCGTCCGCGTCGTCTACGCTACCACGTCGCTTGAGCTTTTCCAATCTGCGCGGCCGCGTGAGCCATGCGGCCGCGTCACTGCGATTTGCTCCCCTTCGCGCGGTCGCGTGAGCCATGCGACCGCGCACTTCTCGCTGGTTATCTCCTCAAAACTCTTGTGTTCCTTCCATTTTTGCTAGCTTATTTTCCAATCTCCATTTCATTCATGCCCTGTAAAGCCTAAAACACTCAACACACAGATCACGGCATCGAATGGAATAAAGGAGAATTAAAAATACATAATTAAAGTCTCTAAGAAGCAGTTTTCAAAACACACAGATCACGGCATCTAAATGCATGCTAATTTAATGAATAAGTGGGTAAGGATCATGATAAAACCACACAATTAAACACTATAAACTATAAAATAGTGGTTTATCAACCTCCCCACACTTAAACATTAGCATGTCCTCATGCTTAATTGAAGGAGATAAAGTAGACAAGTATGAACATGTAGAAACTCATGAAATGCAATGCAATCCTATATATGTAAATAAATGCAACTATATGATTCTTGCTCACTTGATCAAAAGTAAATAAGCTCTTCGAAACAATTACAAATCAAATTCCAGTAATTCTACCCTTATATAGTAAAACAGATAAAAATGCAAGAGGATAGCCTATGAAAGCAGGGAACATGAAAATTCAAGCATTGAACCCTCACTGATAATGTATGTACGCTCTAATCTCTAGTGTATAGGGTAATCACTCTATCCTTCTCTAATCATGCTTTGTAACTTTTGTTTTTCTCCTAACCAATCAACAACAGTTAATATACCAATGCAAACATCATGATGTCTTTTCAAGGTTGTAATGGGGCCAAGGTATAGGTAGGGGTATACATATGGTTAAGTGAGCTGATAAATTGAATCTTTAATTAACCCAAGCTTCAACCCAACCTATATATTTTTAATGTAATCTTAAAGTTCATACCTAGCTACCCAGAATTTCTTTTTTTCAATCCATACTCATGTATCACTTTGTATTTTGATTCTATCATACGTGCATTAATCTTTGAATTCTGAATTCAACATTGGGGTAATTTTGTCCCCTTATTTATTTATTTATTTATATTTTTTTATTTTTTTTACACATTAAAATAAATATAGCTTATCAATGCACATAGATTTTTTATTCTTATAGTTTCACATGGGTAGGTATCCAAATTCCCATTAAATTTTCATGACACATTCCCTTAACAACTTTTGTTCCCACAATTTCCCATACCTAACTAGCACACACAATTCTATCTTAAGCTAACCAAAGATTCAATTTGGGATATACAATTATTTTTCAGCTTAAGGTTAGTAATGTGGTAAAATATAGAACAAATGGGATTTAAAGGCTCAAAGTGGTTAACAAAGGTAATTAAAAAGGGTAGGCTTAATTTGGATAAGTGAGTTTAAACAAATAATGGCCTCAATCATGTGCAAGCATGTAAATATAATAAATATTGGACATATAAGATAAAACAAAATATAGATTACAATCATAGAGAAGTAAACACACAAGAATGAAATAATTATGGTTAAATAACGTAACCATACATAAAGGCTTAAATCTTTCACAGGTTGTGTGTTCTTTAGCTCAAACATCATGTTCCAAATACAACTCAAGCAATTTTATCATAAAAATTTTGAAAAATTAGTGAAATTTTGTTCCAAAGATAGAGTCTTAGAAGAAACTTATTGTCTTTTCAATCAAGTAGAACATGCATGCAACTATCCTAACCTATGCAAATTATTCTATTCTATAAAAGAAAGAAAATCTAACTAAAATATACTAATTATTGGTGCTAGAGAAGAGAAATTACCTCCGGAAGTCAGGTACTGACCGACCTCCCCACATTTAAGGCTTTGCACCGTCTTCGATGGCATCTGTCAGGAACAGGGGTGGTCTGGAAGCAGTATCTCCACAATCGGGACCATCATGGCTCCCTGTGCTGGTAAAAGAAGTGGATTCCGGGGTGTCCGAGTCTTTGCAATCTCCTCTAAGTAGCTCCCTGAGGTGTTTGAATCTTCGGTTGTTGCAGCGCTCTCTCAACTTAGCTTTGTGTTCTTGCCGATCCAACCTTTTGATTATCTGCTGGAGCAATTCATCAGTTGTAGGTGCTTGTGGGGTTGAAGAAGGATTATCTTCAACTGGAGCAATAGGAAGACTTGTAGTGGCTGCTGGAAGTCTGAGGTATTTCCCGTTAGGGACATACTGATCATCCTGTGGAAGCACGGCTTTGGTGTCCCTAGCTCTGTAGGAGACTCCGGCTGCTGAGACAAGATCTGAGTCCAAGGCAGGAAAAGGTAAATTGCCCGCAATTTGTATGTATCCCATAGCATTCCGGATATGGCATGAGAAATTCAGAGGTTGGTCTGTAAGGATGCACCATAGTAGAACGGCCATGTCCGCAGTGAAGGAGGACTCGTGAGTACTCAGAAAGACGTAATGGGACATGATCTGTGCCCATACACGAGCCTCCAAAGTAAGTGCTGAAGCCAAGATTCCCTTAGGGCGGGTACGGTGGTATCCGTATATCCAACGGCTGCCAAGTAATGCGATAACTCTGAGAACGGAGTCCCAGTCAAATTGGTACCTCTGGCGCTTAAGTGCGGCTTCTTCGAAGGCGTCCATTCCTTCTGGAATAGGGCGAAGACTCAGAGCTTGCTGAATGGCCTCTTCTGTAATGAGGACTATCTTCTGCCAGACATAAACAGACTGTAGGGTTAGCATGTAGAAGTTAGAGTAGAACTCAACTACCCAAGAAAGATTGACTTGTCTCGGCTGTCTCCGTAGGAAACCCCATTGTCTTTGTTCAATTTGTGACTCAACAAAGGTAGCAATATTGGACGGGAGGATAAGAAGGTATTCATTGTTATAGTTCCTTTCTGCCAGGATGGGAAACATCTGCTCACAGTAGCGACTGGGAAATCGCGCGGTGTCCTTTGCTGGAAAGGCTTTCTCCTTTTCATCAACCTTTATTATCCTTTTAACTCTCTTTGTTGAGGGCATAACAGCGGTTGAAGGGGGGCTCTACCACTAATGCTCTTTTAGTTCTGGTGCACGAAATTGTGATCAATACTTTTCACAACTTCAAATAATCCCCGGTGATGTATCCAAAAACTTGGTGTTCAATACCATGGCATAAACACAACTTCGCACAACTAACCAGCAAGTGTACTGGGTCGTCCAAGTAATAAACCTTACGCGAGTAAGGGTCGATCCCACAGAGATTGTTGGTATGAAGCAAGCTATGGTCACCTTGTAAATCTTAGTCAGGCAAACTCAAATGGATATGAATGATGAATAAAATATAAAGATAAAGATAGAGATACTTATGTAATTCATTGGTGGGAATTTCAGATAAGCGTATGGAGATGCTGTGTTCCTTCCGTCTCTCTGCTTTCCTACTGCCTTCATCCAATCCTTCTTACTCCTTTCCATGGCAAGCTATATGCAAGGGTTTCACCGTTGTCAGTGGCTACCTCCCATCCTCTCAGTGGAAATGTTCAACGCACCCTGTCACGGCACGGCTATCCATCTGGCGGTTCTCAATCAGGCCGGAATAGAATCTAGTGATTCTTTTGCGTCTGTCACCAACGCCCAACCCTCAGGAGTTTGAAGCTCGTCACAGTCATTCAATCATTGAATCCTACTCAGAATACCACAGACAAGGTTTAGACCTTCCGGATTCTCTTGAATGCCACCATCAGTTCTAGCTTATACCACGAAGATTCCGGTTAAAGAATCCAAGAGATATCCATCCAATCTAAGGTAGAACGGAGGTGGTTGTCAGGCACACGTTCATAGGTGAGAATGATGATGAGTGTCATGGATCATCACATTCATCAAGTTGAAGAGCAAGTGATATCTTGGAATAAGAACAAGCGGAATTGAATAGAAGAACAATAGTAATTGCATTAATACTCGAGGTACAGCAGAGCTCCACACCTTAATCTATGGTGTGTAGAAACTCCACCGTTGAAAATACATAAGAACAAAAGTGATTATTGGCTTCGGCCCCAGAGAGGGAACCAGAAGAACCAAGATTCTCTTGGAGTTAAACGCCAGCTTTTATGCCAGTTTGGGCGTTTAACTCCCATTTTGGTGCCAGTTCCGGCGTTTAACGCTGGGATTTCTGAGGGTAACTTTGAACGCCGGTTTAGGCCATCAAATCTTGGGCAAAGTATGGACTATCATATATTGCTGGAAAGCCCAGAATGTCTACTTTCCAAAGCCGTTGAGAAAGCGCCAATTGGGCTTCTGTAGCTCCAGAAAATCCACTTTGAGTGCAGGGAGGTCAGAATCCAACAGCATCTGCAGTCCTTTTTAGTCTCTGGTTCAGATTTTTGCTCAGGTCCCTCAATTTCAGCCAGAAAATACCTGAAATCACAGAAAAACACACAAACTCATAGTAAAGTGCTAAAACTTGCCAATTTCACCCAAAAATCACCTAAAATCGTAAGAATAACATAAAAACTCAAAGTAGCATCCAAAATATGTTTTTTGCACTAAAACATACTAAAACATAATACAACTTGATAAAATATAACTAAAAACACTAAAAAAATAGTTCCAAAAGGGTATAAAATATCCGCTCATCAGAACACCAAACTTAAATTGTTGCTTGTCCTCAAGCAACTGAAAATCAAACAAGATAAAAGAAGAGAATATGCAATGAATTCCAAAAACATCTATGAAGATCAATATTAATTAGATGAGCGGGGCTCTTAGCTTTTTGCCTCTGAATAGTTTTGGCATCTCACTCTATCCTTTGAAATTCAGAATGATTGGCTTCTTTAGGAACTCATAATCCAGATAGTGTCATTGATTCTCCTAGTTAAGTATGATGATTCTTGAACACAGCTACTTATTGAGTCTTGGCTGTGGCCCAAAGCACTCTGTCTTCCAGTATTACCACCGGATACATACATGCCACAGACACATAATTGGGTGAACCTTTTCAGATTGTGACTCAGCTTTGCTAGAGTCCCCAATTAGAGGTGTCCAGGGTTCTTAAGCACACTCTTTTTGCCTTGGATCACAACATTATTTTTTTCTTTTTCTTTCTTTTTCTTTCTTTTCATCTTTTTTTTCTTTCTTTTTTTTTTCAAATTTTTTTTTTGTATTCATTGCTTTTTCTTGCTTCAATAATCATTTTTATGATTTTTCAGATCCTCAGTAACATGTCTCCTTTTTCATCATTCTTTCAAGAGCCAACATTCATGAACCACAAATTCAAAAGACATATGCACTGTTTAAGCATACATTCAGAAAACAAAAGTATTGCCACCACAGCAAAATAATTTAACTGTTATAAAATTCAAAATTCATGCAATTCTTCTCTTTTTCAATTAAGAACATTTTTCATTTAAGAAAGGTGATGGATTCATAAGACATTCATAACTTTAAGGCATAGACACTAAGATACTAATGATCACAAGACACAAACATAGATAAACATAAGCATAATTTTCGAAAAACAGAAAAATAAAGAACAAGGAAATTAAAGAACGGGTCCACCTTAGTGATGGCGGCTTGTTATTCCTCTTGAAGATCCCATGGAGTGCTTGAGCTCCTCAATGTCTCTTCCTTGTCTTTGTTG
>NC_029777.3:47337948-47338861 GCF_000817695.3 Arachis duranensis | reverse complement strand
GGCCTTGGATGCCATAAATGGTTATGGAAAAACAAAAAGCAATGCTTTTACCACACCAAACTTAAAAGGTTTGCTCGTCCTCGAGCAAAAGAAGAAAGAAGAGAGTAGAAGAAGAAATAGAGGAGATGGAGATGGCTTTGTGGTTCGGCCAAAGGGGGAGAAGTAGTGTTTAGGTTGTGTGAAAATGAAAGAGTGAAGATGGGTTTATATAGGAGTGGGGGGAGGGGTAGGGTTCGGCTATGGGAGGGTGGGTTTGGGAGGGAAAGTGTTTTGAATTTGAATGGTGGGGTAGGTGGGGTTTCATGAAGGATGGATGTGAGTGGTGAAGAGAAAGATGGGATTTGATAGGTGAAGGGTTTTTGGGGAAGAGGTGTTAAGGTGATTGGTGAATGGGTGAAGAAGAGAAAGAGTGGTGGGGTAGGTGGGGATCCTGTGGGGTCCACAGATCCTGAGGTGTCAAGGAAAAGTCATCCCTGCACCAAGTGGCGAGCAAAAAATGCCCTTTGTGCCAATTCTGGCGTTAAACACCGGGCTGGTGCCCATTTCTGGCGTTTAACACCAAGTTCTTGCCCTTCACTGGCGTTTAACGCCAGTCTGGTGCCCCTTTCTGGCGTTAAACGCCCAGAATGGTGCCAGACTGACGTTAAACGCCCATCTGCTAGCCTTACTGGCGTTTAAAAGCCAGCAGGTTCTTCCTCCAGGGTGTGCTGTTTTTCTTTCTGTTTTTCATTCTGTTTTTGCTTTTTCAATTGATTTTGTGACTTCTCATGATCATCAACCTACAAAAAACATAAAATAACAAAGGAAAATAGATAAATTATAACATTGGGTTGCCTCCCAACAAGCGCTTCTTTAATGTCAATAGCTTGACAGAGGGCTCTCATGGAGCCTCACAGATGCTCAGAGCAATGTT
>NC_029777.3:47332360-47334636 GCF_000817695.3 Arachis duranensis | reverse complement strand
TGTCACAGATTTGCAAGAATTCAGCTAAAAACTGATGAGGATCTTCCAATGGAAGTCCATGAAACTTGCAATTCTGTTGCATTAGAGAAACTAATTGAGGCTTAAGCTCAAAGTTGTTTGCTCCAATGGCAGGGATAGAGATGCTTCTCCCATAGAAGTCGGAAGTAGGTGCAGTAAAGTCACCCAGCACCTTCCTTGCATTGTTGGCATTGTTGTTGTTTTTGGCTGCCATGTGTTCTTCTTCTTTGAAGATTTCTGTTAGGTCCTCTACAGAGAGTTGTGCCTTAGCTTCTCTTAGCTTTCGCTTCAAGGTCTTTTCAGGTTCAGGGTCAGCCTCAACAAGAATGCTTTTGTCTTTGCTCCTGCTCATATGAAAGAGAAGAGAACAAGAAAATATGGAATCCTCTATGTCACAGTATAGAGATTCCTTGAGGTGTCAGAGGAATAGAAAAATGGAAGGAAGAGTTAGAAAATTCGAACTTATCAAGAAAGATAGATTTCAAATTGTGCATTAAGGAATAGTGTTAGTCCATAAATAGAAGGATGTGAGAAGAGGGGAAGAAATTTTCGAAAAATACTAATTGATTTTCGAAAACCATGATTGAGAAAGAAATCAAGTGATTTTTGAAAAAGATTTTGAAATTAGAAATTAAAAAGATATGATTGAAAACTATTTTGAAAAAGATGTGATTAGGAAGGTATGATTGGTTTTAAAAAAAATGTGATTGAGAAGATATGATTTGTAAAACATTTTAAAAAGATTTGATTTTAAAAAATAATAACTTGGCTAACAAGAAAAGATATGATTCAAACATTAAACCTTTCTCAACAGAAAAGGTAACATACTTGATATGTTGAATCAAATCATTATTGATAGCAAGTATCCTTAAAAATAGAAACAAATTGATTTTGAAAAAGATTTGATTGAAAAGATATGATTTGAAAAAGATTTGATTTTGAAAACTTGAAAAAAAATCTGAATTAAAATAGAATCTTCCCTCTTGTGCCATCCTGGCGTTAAACACCCAGAATGGTGTACATTCTGGCGTTTAACGCCCAAACTACTACCTTTTTGGGCGTTAAACGCCCAGCCAGGCACCCTGGCTGGCGTTTAAACGCCAGTCTGCCATCTTCACTGGGCATTTTGAACGCCCAGCTTTTTTTCTGTGCAATTCCTCTGCTGTTTGTTCTGAATCTTCAATTCTCTGTATTATTGACTTGAAAAGACACAAATTAAAATTTTTTTTTTAATTTTTTATAACAAGGAATAATTAAAATGCAACTAAAATCAAATTACAATGCATGCAAGACACCAAACTTAGCAGTTTGTATACTGCTGACACTAACAATGAGAATGCATATGATAAACAACAAAACACTCAAGTCAAGAGAATTTAAAGATCAGAGCAATGAAATCATCAAGAACATCTTGAAGATTAATGAAGACACATGAATGAATGCAAGAAGAATAAAAACATGTAATTGACACCAAACTCAAAATGAGACTCTAGACTCAAACAAGAAATATTTTTGGATTTTATGATTTTGTAAATTTTTTTGTGCTTTTTCGAAAATTAAGTGGAAGAGAAAACAAAGATATCAAAATTCTTAATGAGAATTCCAGGAATCATGCAGTGTTAGTCTAAAGCTTCAGTCTAAAGGAATTAGACATGGCTAGCCAAGCTTCAGCAGAACATTGCATTCAAGAGCTAAATTGATAAAGATCAATCAGCTTTGGAGATGATAAGAACATCACCTTGAAACACTAGAATTCATTCTTAAGAACTCTGAAGAAAAATACCTAATCTAAGTAACAAGATGAACCGTCAGTTGTCCATACTCGAACAGTCCCCGGCAACGGCGCCAAAAACTTGGTGCATGAAATTGTGATCAATACTTTTCACAACTTCAAATAATCCCCGGTGATGAATCCAAAAACTTGGTGTTCAATACCATGGCATAAACACAACTTCGCACAACTAACCAGCAAGTGCACTGGGTCGTCCAAGTAATAAACCTTACGCGAGTAAGGGTCGATCCCACAGAGATTGTTGGTATGAAGCAAGCTATGGTCACCTTGTAAATCTTAGTCAGGCAAACTCAAATGGTTATGGATGATGTATGAATAAAACATAAAGATAAAGATAGAGATACTTATGCAATTCATTGGTGGGAATTTCAGATAAGCGTATGGAGATGCTGTGTTCCTTCCGTCTCTCTGCTTTCCTACTGTCTTCATCCAATCCTTCTTACTCCTTTCCATGGCAAGCTGTATG
>NC_029777.3:47324440-47331691 GCF_000817695.3 Arachis duranensis | reverse complement strand
AGCGTTTAACGCTGGGAATTCTGAGGGTGACTTTGAACGCCGGTTTGGGCCATCAAATCTTGGGCAAAGTATGGACTATCATATATTGCTGGAAAGCCCAGGATGTCTAATTTCCAACGCTGTTGAGAGTGCGCCAATTGGGCTTCTGTAGCTCCAGAAAATCCACTTTGAGTGCAGGGAGGTCAGAATCCAACAGCATCTGCAGTCCTTTTTAGTCTCTGGATCAGATTTTTGCTCAGGTCCCTCAATTTCAGCCAGAAAATACCTGAAATCACAGAAAAACACACAAACTCATAGTAAAGTCCAGAAAAGTGAATTTTAACTAAAAACTAATAAAAATATACTAAAAACTAACTAGATCATACTAAAAACATACTAAAAACAATGCCAAAAAGCGTACAAATTATCCGCTCATCAAGTTCCTCTTCTTGCTGGGAGTTTAGGAGTTGCTTTCTCCTTTCCTTTTTTGGTGGCCATCCTGAAAAAGGGAGGGGAAAGTAAATTAAGTTCAAATAGATATATAGCAAGGAAGAGAACGGAAGAATGGTGATGGATGCACATTAAGATGTAATTGACATTAACACATGCTCTCTAGTACATATCAAAAGCCATAAATGAAAAATAGTGAGTGCATCGAAACATAAGTGGATGCAAGGTGTTTATTAGCATGCCGGAAAAGGGCATGAGTAGCATAGACCAAGCATCAGTTGTAACAAGCCAAAATGTTTGTATTGACAATTAAATTCAATTAAAACAATAGTAAAGAGAATTTATAAAAAGCAAGCATTGAATGGTAGAGTAAAGTAATGTAGAAAAGTGCATAATGCTATTTGGGCTTTTTCACAAACACATGGCATGCATGGTAAATAAGATATAGAAAGTATGAAGGTGAACATGCAAGCAATCCCTTAAAAATAATAATAATAATTGTCAAACAATTTGTAACAATTCACAAGCATATAATGAGGAATAATGACTCCAATAAATTTCTAACACCATGTAAAAAGGAAAAGAAGAAAAAAAGAAAATAAGAATAACGAAAAGAAGAAGAAAAGAAAAAGAAAAGAACATATAAAATAACAATAATGATAAAAAAAGAAAAGAAGGGGGAAGAAAATAGAACCTTGGTAATGGAGGTGGGAGAGAGAAAGGGATATGTGAGATAGAAGGAAGAAGGGAGAAAGAAGAAATAAGGAGGGAAAAGAAAAATTCGGATTTGGAGGAGAGAAAGATAAGATATGTCGCAATTTTAGGTTGAGCTATGCGGCGCATGCGACGTGGCCGCATGGGGCACGCGTTCGCATGGATGCGCTTTAAGTATGGTCACGCGATCGCGTCGGTCACGCGACCACTTCTGGCGCGAGTGCAGCCTCGCGCCAGCACAACTCTCTGTTCAAATTAATTTATTTGCCAAAATATGGTCATGCGATCGCGCGAGTGTGCTTCAGAAAATGGAGGACGCGGCCGCGTCGGCGATGCGGTCGCGTGATAATGATTGTGCTTCCAGCACCAATCTAGCACCACTTTCACACAATATTTCATTGTGCACCCTTTTACGTCGAAAACTCAGGGCACGCAGCCGTGTGGGGCACGCGGTCGCATGGGAGGCCATGATTCCCATGCGACGCGAACGCGTCAGGGACGCGGTCGCGTGGGTCGATTTGTGCCAGTCTCACGCCTCCAGCCACGCTCCAGCGTGACTTTCTGTTCACTTTTATTTTTCTTTACTCTCCAAGCGACGTGGACGCGTCGCTGCTGCGATCACGTCGCGTAGCGAAATTTTTTTTTTAATGAAAAATAAAAACATGTAAACGCAAATGCACGAAAGTTCTAATAAAGAGAAGAGTTATTGAATAGGAAAAACTAAAAATAAAGAAAAGAACGATCATACCATGGTGGATTGTCTCCCACCTAGCACTTTGCTTTAACGTCCGTAAGTTGGACGCACCACTAGCTCAATCTTCTGCTATGTGGGGATGTTCCAAGAGGAAGATCTCAAGCTCCTTGTTTCTCTACATCTTCTCGCCATGGTATAGCTTCAGGCATTGTCCATTAACCTTAATAAGTTCAGAGCTTGAAGGATGGCTTAGGTAATAAACTCCATACGGTTCGGCCTTCTCTACTCTGTATGGACCTTCCCATCTTGATCTCAACTTACCTAGCATGAGCCTTAGTCGAGATTTGTAAAGGAGGACTAAATCCCCAGGTTGGAACTCTTTCTTCTTGATGTTTTGATCATGTACAACCTTCATCTTTTCCTTGTATATTCTTGAGTTCTCATAAGCTTCTAGGCGAAGGCTCTCCAGTTCTTGCAGTTGCAACTTCCTTTCAACTCCGGCTTTCTCAATTCCCATGTTGCACTCCTTAACTGCCCAAAAGGCTCTGTGTTCTACTTCAACTGGGAGATGACAAGCTTTTCCATAAACCAAGCGGAAAGGACTCATCCCAATGGGTGTCTTGTATGCTGTTCTATATGCTCAAAGTGCATCTTGTAGCCTGGTGCTCCTGTCTTTTCTATGTGGCTTTACTATCTTTTACAAGATACGCTTAATTTCTCTGTTTGACACCTCGGCTTGCCCATTAGTTTGGGGATGGTAAGTTGTTGCAACTTTATGAATTATCCCATGCTTCTTCATTAATCCTATTAGTCTCCTGAAAATGGCTGCCTTGATCGCTCACGATTGCTCGTGGTGATCCAAAGTGACATATAATATGCTTTCTCACAAAGAAAACAATAGTGTTAGCATCATCAGTACGGGTAGGAATTGCTTCCACCCATTTGGAAACATAATCCACAGCTAACAATATATAAAAATATCCATTGGAATTTGGAAATGGACCCATGAAGTCAATGCCCCAAACATCAAAAATTTCACAGAAAAGCATAATTTGTTGAGGCACCTCATCCCTCCTGGATATATTACCAAATTTCTGGCATGGGAGACAGGATTTACAAAACTCAGCAGCGTCTCTAAAAAGAGTAGGCCACCAGAATCCACAGTCTAAGATTTTTCTAGCCGTTCTTTGAGGGCCAAAATGTCCTCCACTATCGGATGAGTGACAGGCCTCTAAAATGGACTGGAATTCTGATTCAGGCACACAACGTCTAATTACTTGGTCAGCGCCACATCTCCATAAATATGGGTCATCCCATATATAATATTTAGACTCGCTTTTAAGCTTGTCTCTTTGATGCTTATAAAAATTTGGAGGAAATGTGCTGCTAACTAAATAATTAGCAACAGGTGCATACCAAGGGACTACCTCAGATACTGCTTGCAGGTTATCAAAAGGAAAATTATCATCTATAGGAGTAGAATCATCCTTAATGTGCTCAAGGCGACTCAGGTGGTCTGCTACTAAATTCTGATTACCACTCCTATCCTTTATTTCTAAATCAAATTCTTGTAACAGCAGTATCCAACGTATAAGTCTTGGTTTGGACTCCTTATTAGCTAATAGATACTTTAAAGCTGCATAGTCTGAATACACTACTACTCTAGTACCAAGTAAATAAGCCAAGAATTTATACAGAGCAAAAATAATAGCAAGAAGCTCTTTCTCAGTAGTAGTATAATTGGACTGGGCAGTGTCTAAAGTCTTAGATGCATAAGCAATAACAAAAGGATCCTTACCTTCACGCTGAGCCAGTGCTGCTCCTACTGCATGGTTGGAAGCATCGCACATGATTTCAAAAGGCTGGCTCCAGTCTGGTCCTCTCACAATTGGAGCTTGAGTCAGAGCAGTCTTCAGCTTATCAAACGCTTGTTTGTAATCGTCACTGAACTCGAACTCAATATCCTTCTGCAGTAATCTGGATAAGGGAAGTGCTACCTTACTAAAGTCCTTAATAAATCTCCTGTAAAAACCTGCATGGCCAAGGAACGAACGGACCTCCCTCACAGAAGAGGGGTAAGGTAAACTAGAAATAACATTCACCTTTGCTGGGTCTACAGAAATGCCATTATTAGATACCACATGTCCTAATACAATTCCTTGTTTTACCATAAAATGACATTTTTCAAAATTTAATACAAGGTTTGTATTAACACATCTATCTAATACTCTAGATAATCCATCTAAGCAAAGGCTAAAAGAATCACCATAAACGCTAAAATCGTCCATAAAAACTTCCATACAATCCTCAATAAGGTCAGAGAAAAGACTCAGCATGCACCTTTGGAAAGTAGCTGGTGCATTGCACAAGCCAAAGGGCATTCTCCTGTAAGCATAAGTCCCAAAAGGACATGTAAAAGTGGTCTTTTCCTGATCCTCAGGAGCTATATGAATCTGGAAATAACCTATGTAACCATCTAAAAAACAATAATGTGATTTACCTGACAGGCGCCTGTAATCAATGCAAACTCTCCAAGCATTCTGAACTTTAGTTGCTATGAGTTCTCCATGCTCATTATTCACTATAGTGACTCCAGACTTCTTGGGCACCACTTGTACTGGGCTTACCCATTCACTGTCTGAAATGGGATATATGATACCTGCTTCCAATAGTCTGGTCACTTCCTTTTTGACAACTTCCAAGATGGTGGGATTCAATCTTCTTTGGGGTTGACGGACAGGTCTTGCTCCCTCTTCTAAAAATATTCTGTGCTCACATACTTGAGGGTTGATGCCTACTATGTCTGCCAAACTCCACCCAATTGCCTTCTTATGCTTCCTCAGCACATCAAGTAACTGCTCTTCTTGTTGAGAAGTAAGTTCCCTTGCAATGATAACTAGAAACTTCTGCTCATCTTTAAGATAAGCGTATTTGAGATGTGGAGGGAGGGGTTTCAATTCTAACTTTTGATCATAGGCAGGCTCTGGATTATCTGGAGCTTGTGAAAATGACGAAGTGCCCTCATTGTCAGTTAAGAGGGTCCCCACACTTTGACCTTGTCCAGTGTGCCTCTCTTCTAACTCTTCCTTGTGAACTTCAGCTATACTTTCATCTATGACATCACACTGGAAGATAGAATGATCTTCTGGAGGGTTGTTAATGACTCCATTCAGATTGAAGATTACTATGCGGCCATCTATTTCAAAGGAGTATGTCCCTGAAAAAGCATCCAATTTGAATTTTGATGTCTTCAGGAATGGTCTTCCATGTAGGATTGATGATGGCTTATCTGAATCATTATGGGGCATCTCCAAGATATAAAAATTAGTGGGAAATGTAAGCCCTTTAATATTCACCAAAACATCTTCAGCAACTCCAGCCACTGTAATAATGCTTTTATCTGCTAACACAAAATGAGCTGCCGACCTTTTTAAGGGAGGGAGCCTCAAAATATCATATATAGACAAAGGCATTATACTAACACATGCTCCTAAATCACACATGCAATCATAAATCACTACACCACCAATAGTACAGCTAACTATACAAGGACCTGGATCACTATATTTTTCAGGTAATCCTCCCATTAAAGCAGATATAGAACTACCTAAAGGAATAGTTTCTAATTCATTAATTTTGTCTTTATGGATACATAAGTCTTTTAAGTCTTTATGGATACATAAATCTTTTAGAAACCTTGCATATTTAGGTTCTTACTGGATAACATCAAAAAGAGGAACAGTTACCTCGACCTTTTTGAATATTTCTACCATTTTAGGATCGTGTTCCAGCTGCTTCCTGGGCTTCCTTGCAAGTTGTGGAAATGGAATAGGCGTAGTGTTTTCTGTAGTGTCTGTGCCTTTTGGTGCTTCCTTCTGTGGTTGAGCTATTTCTTCTTCAGCTATGTCTTGTATATCCTCTTCTTCTTCAACATCTTCTATTTCTACCACCTCTTCAGCTGAGGCGTGTTCCGGTGAGCTTGGCTCCTCCTGATTCCTCTCCTGCAGTGTGGTTCCGGACCTTAGGGTGATGGCATTAATGTCTCTCTTTGGATTGGGTAATAGTTGAGAGGGGATTCCAGTGGAGCTTGAAGGTTGGTTACTGGAATTTCGTGTTACTCCAATCTGTGAGACAACTGCTTGCAAAGTAGAGGTCAGACCATTCAGACTGGCATTAAAACTATTCATGATGTTATTTTCCATGGTCTGTTGTCTTCGCTCAAAAGATTGTAGTAACTCTTCATTATGAGATAAAGAAGAATGAGTGAATTGAGAGGTCTGCTGTTGATTATTCTGTGGTCCTTGGTTTTGCCTCAGGTGAGGTGCTCTGTAAGGTTGATTCTGCTGCCTGTTGTTATTATTATTCCACCTCTAATTTCCCTGATTATCTCTGCCTCCTCTGTTATTGTTGTCCCTCCAATTCTGGTTAAAATTGTCCTGCCATCCATGGTTATTACTTCCACCTTGATTGTACCCTTGGTTGGGGCGGTCATAGAAATTATGAGTGGATGCCACCATGTTGTCTTCTTGTTGGAGCTGCGGGCATTCATCAATATAATGGCTATAATCAGCACAGATTCCGCAAACTCTCTGTGGGACTAGCTGTTGGTTTTGCTGTGGTGGAGGAGGATGAGCTTGTTGTTGATTCATTTGCATCTGCTTCAACAAGTTGGTCATCTCACATATACTCTGAGCTAGAGCCGCAGTCTCTCTGTTAGAGGATACTTCTGCAATGGCTTTTGAACGGCCTTGTCTTTGCCTGTGGTTCCTAGTAGATTCAGCTAAATCACTAATCAATTGCCATGCCTCATCAGTGGTCTTGTACTTCTTCATAGACCCATTGCAAGCACTTTCCAATGTGGCCTTATCTTAGGGCCTCATACCCTGTGTGATATAGTTGAGTAACACCATCTTATCAATTCTATGGTGGGGGCATGTGGTATGCGAAATTGTGATCAATACTTTTCACAACACAAATAATCCCCGGTGATGAATCCAAAAACTTGGTGTTCAAAACCATGGCATAAACACAACTTCGCACAACTAACCAGCAAGTGTACTGGGTCGTCCAAGTAATAAACCTTACGCGAGTAAGGGTCGATCCCACAGAGATTGTTGGTATGAAGCAAGCTATGGTCACCTTGTAAATCTTAGTCAGGCAGACTCAAATGGATATGAATGATGATATACGAATAAAACATAAAGATAAAGATAGAGATACTTATGTAATTCATTGGTAGGAATTTCAGATAAGCATATGAAGATGCTTGTCCCTTCCGTGTCTCTGCTTTTCTACTGTCTTCAGCCAATCCTTCTTACTCCTTTCCATGGCAAGCTTATGCAAGGGTTTCACCGTTGTCAGTGGCTACCTCCCATCCTCTCAGTGGAAATGTTCAACGCACCCTGTCACGGCAC
>NC_029777.3:47306007-47324120 GCF_000817695.3 Arachis duranensis | reverse complement strand
AGCTCCACACCTTAATCTATGGTGTGTAGAAACTCCACCGTTGAAAATACATAAGAACAAGGTCTAGGCATGGCCGTGAGGCCAGCCTCCCAATGATCAAAAGATCTAAAGAACAAAAGATTCCAAAGATCAGAAGATTCCAAAGATCAGAAGATCCAAATACAATAGTAAAAGGTCCTATATATAGAGAACTAGTAGCCTAGGGTGTACAGAGATGAGTAAATGACATAAAAATCCACTTCCGGGCCCATCTGGTGTGTGCTTGGGCTGAGCATTGAAGCATTTTCGTGTAGAGACTCTTCTTGGAGTTAAACGCTAGCTTTTATGCCAGTTTGGGTGTTTAACTCTAGCTTGTATCCTGTTCCTGACGTTTAACGCCAGAATAGGGCAAGAAGTTGGCGTTTGAACGCCAGTTTGTGTCGTCAAAACTCAAGCAAAGTATAGACTATTACTATAAAGCCCTAGATGTCTACTTTCTAACGCAATTGAGAGCGCGCCAATTAGGCTTCTGTAGCTCCAGAAAATTCATTTCGAGTGCAGGGAGGTCAGAATCCAACAGCATCTGCAGTCCTTTTTAGTCTCTAAATCAGATTTTTGCTCAGGTCCCTCAATTTCAGCCAGAAAATACCTGAAATCACAGAAAAACACACAACCTCATAGTAAAGTCCAGAAAAGTGAATTTTAACTAAAAACTAATAAAAATATACTAAAAACTAACTAGATCGTACTAAAAACATACTAAAAACAATGCCAAAAAGCGTACAAATTATCCGCTCATCAGCATGCTTGCAGAAGATTATTGAAGCGCTCACAGTATTCAAAGAGAGACTCATTGTCATCTTGAACAATGGTGGAGATATCCTTCCTCAGTTTATCAGTAACTTCAGATGGAAAGAATTTCTCCAAAAACTCCTTTCTGAGTGTATCCCAGTTGGATACATTTGCTAGAGATTGAATGTAGTACCACTCTCTTGCTTTTCCTTCAAGAGAAAACGGGAAAGCTTTCATCAAAATTGAAGTTTCATCAGTACCATCACGCCTGATAGTAGAACAGGCTGCCTAGAAATCTCTAAAGTGCTTGATGGGCTCTTGAGCAGGTAAGCCATGAAACTTGGGCATCAAATTTAGCAGTGCGGTCTTTATTTGAAATCTGTAGCTACCGCTGGATGATGCGCTTGAAACGGTTGCATCGTAAAATCAGGAGCTCCTTCCTCCTGGATGGTAACTCTCCTAGCTGCCATGTTATCTGCACGTAAAACAACCGAATCAGTAGAACAGGGGCTGGTTTCTTCCTCAACTAACGGTTCAGATTCGTCCTCAAAGAGGACTAACCGACGCTTAGCTCACCTTATTTGTGAAATAGTCCTTTCAATTTCAGGATCGAATATTGGCAAGTTGGGGTCAGGGAGTGAACGCGTCATTTGACAAAAGAAATACGAAGCTCATAGTAAAAATAATAAAATAAAATGCAAATAAATAAATTCTAATTAATAACTTTAGTACTCAATTGCAACTCCCCGGCAACGGCGCCAAAAATTGATGGAGCACAGAAAGTGGTGAATTAAAAATTATTAATTTAATTACGTTGCCAGTATAGTTCTTAACTCACCGAAAATCTGCCTATCAATTTATAAGTATGTCACAGAGAACTTAAATTAAAAATTACTGGGAGTTTGAGTCCCAGGTCGTCCCCCAACGAGTTGCAGGAAAGTGTGCTATTTTATTAATTAGATGTTTCCAAAAAGTTGAGTTAAGTAGATGGAAAATTAAATTGAGGAAATTTGAATAATATAAATAAAAGCCTTGACTGGGAGTTGATTAGCTGGAATCTCTATTATTGATGGAGTGATTTTAGGATTAATTTATAATTAATGGTTGTTCTGTTTAGTTATCCTTTACTAGGTAAAGGAAAGTCAAACAAGTTGGAATGATAGATCTGTTCACGAGTTGCAACCCACTTAGTTCAAAGGGATTGGTGTTAGTGACAAGATAGCAATCAAACAGTTAACCCAATACAAATTCTCTTTCAATCCTTCCAACTCAAGATTTCCTTTCAATCAACTCCCCATCAAGTGAGGGGAACTACTCGCTCATTGTAAATAATAAATCCATAACATATGAAAGGGAATTAAAAGAAGACATGATTATTGGAAGGTAGAATGGATTAACATGAAAGAAATAATTCTTGTATTAAATAATCATAAAAGTATTCAAATGACAAAATTGAACAAAGCAAAGAACATGGATGAAATAAACCAAGTTAAGAGAACGAACTAGAATGACGAAGTCTTGATGAGGAAAATAGCTCTTCTCAATGTTCCAATGCTAAGACCAATTGAAAATTAAATTCCAAAACCTAAAGAGAAAAACCTAGAGGAGGAGTGAAAACTGGATCTAAAACTAAAAACCGTGTAGAATGAATGTTGTGTTCTGTTTCTGCATGTTCTCTGGCTCTAGTCTGCTGTTCCGGGCCGAAAACTGGGTTGAAATCAGGTCCAAAATCACCCCCAGCGAATTCTGCAGATTATGCAGATCGCACATGTCATGTGATCGCGTCACCCATGCGGACACGTCACTCGCGCTTTTCCATGCCACGCGTCCGCGTCGTCCACGCTACCACGTCGCTTGAGCTTTTCCAATCCGCGCGGCCGCGTGAGCCATGCGGCTGCGTCACTACGATTTGGTCCCCTTCGCGCGGTCGCGTGAGCCATGCGATCGCGTCACTTCTCGCTGGTTATCTCCTCAAATTCTTGTGTTTCTTCCATTTTTGCCAGCTTCTTTTTTGATCTCCCATTCATTCATGCCCTGTAAAGCCTGAAATACTCAACACACAGATCATGGCATCGAATGGAGTAAAGGAGAATTAAAAATACATAATTAAATTCTCTAAGAAGCAGTTTTCAACCATGTAATAAATTCAGGAAGGAAATCTAAATGCATGCTAATTTAATGAATAAGTGGGTAAGGATCATGATAAAACCACACAATTAAACTCAATATAAACCATAAAATAGTGGTTTATTAGCGTGGCACGCCAACTACACTTTCCAGAAAAAAATCCTTGAACCTCACAATGGGCGTGGCACGCCAGAAATTTTGGCCAAAGAGGGGATTTTGAAGAATTGTGGCGTGGTACGCCAGTTCTATCCTCCATGCTGGGCATGGCATGCCAGTTCAAATGGCCAGAGAAGGAGCTTCTCATATTCACAAAGGCATGGCATGCCAGTACTATTGACCAGAGGAGAAGGGAAGAAGTGGCACCAATGGGCGTGCTACTTGGTACTTTGGGCGTGGCACGCCAAGCTTGTGAGTTCAAACCATCATCATGGGCGTGCGACCAGAGTCCTGGGCGTGGCATGCCAGTTCACATAACCTGAAAGGGAGATTAAAGACTCCTCGAGGGCATGCCACTTGAGACTATGGGCGTGGCACGCTAAGCCAACCATCAATAGGCGTGCCACTTGGTGTATTGGGTGTGGCACGCCAGTTCACTGGACCAGTGACGTTTGGATTTTCTATCGGTAAAGAAATATAAAAATATGATCGCGTTGTAAGTATAGCTTCTAAACCAACAGAAAATCCTTTCGTACAAACGTTTGGTTGTCATAAGTAACAAACCCCTTTGGAATTGATAACCGAAGTATTTAAACCTCGGGTCATCTTCTCAAGGAATTGTAGGGAAGTATAATTTATTATTGGTTATGCAAAGGTATATTTTGGGGTTTTGAAAAGGTTTTAAATAAGAGAAATAAATTGCGGGAATTAATAAATTAATAACTAATAAAACTCTTGACAAGGTATGAAAACTGGAAGTCCTATCCTAGTTATCCTTATCAATGGTGATGAGAATTATATTTTTGCTACCACTCAGTTAACCTCTAACTATGAAGGTAAATCAAGTGGACAAATCAATTTAACACCTAAAGTCCTAGTAAACTCCTTAAGGAAAGACTAGAGTTATAGAATCTAAAGTAATCAGCAAGAATAATAATTATCAATCACGATGAGTTTGACAACTCAAGAGTTACCAATTAATCAACCAAAGCCAATAGTAAATAATTTAAATTATAAATAAGGAAAAACAATCATAAGTCTGAAATACCTCAATGTGTATTAATTAAAAAAATCAATCCAAACATGAAAAGTTCATAAGCCAAATAGCAACATAAGTAATACAAGCATTAAAGCATATGAAAGTAAAAGAGAAATATAAAGTAAAAGGAATATTGAACCTGATGAAGAGTTGAAATCCTAAATCCTTTAAGAGGAATCCTAATCCTAAATCCTAAGAGAGAGGAAAGAGCCTCTCTCTCTCTAAAACTACATATAAATTATGAAAAGTGAATCATGAGTACTGAGATCTGGTATTCAACGAATGGATGGACTCCCCCACTTTCAATTATAACACAAAATTAGGAAGGAAAACGTAAACTCATGCAAATCATATGAATAAGTGTATGAAAGATTGATAAAATCCACTCAATTAAGCACAAGATAAACCATAAAATAGTGGTTTATCAACCAGGAAGGGACATTTGTGCACCAACAAGGGGGTGGCGTGCCAAGTCTGGGCGTGGCACACGAGTTGAACCCTCAAGAGATGAAGATTGAAGATTTCAATGAGGGCGTGGCACGCCAGTTCAAATTTCCAGAGAAGAAGATTGAAGATTTCAATGAGAGTGTGGCACGCCCGTTCAAATTGGGAGAGAGGGAGATGGAAGACTACACCATGGGGCATGCCACTTGAGACTTGGATGTGGCACGCCAAGTTAGCTCGCATCATGGGCATCCCACTTGAGTTTTAGGCATGGCACGCCAAGCCAATCACCATCATGGGCATGCCATTGGGTTTTGGGCATGGCACGCCAAGTCAGCTGCCACTCACACGCCACTCACATGTCATCAAGGAATGGTTATTTCCCTTTAGTTTTCAAATGTAATTTTCTTTTCTTTTTTTAATTTTTCATTTCTAGTAATAGGAGTTGTATAAATACTCCTTGGAAAGTACTGAAAAGGGGCTTGGAACTTTTACTTCACTTACTTTCATCTTCTTCCTTCTCTTCTAATTTTCTCTAAGCTATGAGTAGCTAAACTTCCTCTCATTGGGGGAGGAAGCTCTATTGTATGTGATGGATTAATGATAGTGATTTTCTTCTTCTTTTTATCTCCCTTTGATTTGCTAGAAAGAATTTTGTTCTTCATGCTTAGCATTCAATCATCTTGGAAAAGAGGTAGAATGCAACTTGGATTTCATGGGAGCCTTGGAAAAGGAAACATGAAATCATGCTCGAAATCCCTTCTCACATTGAGTAGATTTAGGTTTTGGGATCAGATATGGTGACATGAAATCTACCCACTACTTGGATCTATGAGGATGTGTGGTAAAATCAAGGACCAAGCTTATCTCTATTCATGAGCAATTAGACTAAGGAATTGGCTGATTATCAAGATTTGGGAGATTGAATCACCAAGGAATTGGGATTCAATCAATCATGATTCCCAAGAGTTCAATGAGTTGCATGATCGAAGATGAGATGATCTGAATTTGATCCAAAGAGAGTAACATCTCGTAATCCTAATGAATCTTCCCCATTCTTATCTTCCCTATTATTTATAGCTTTCTTTAATTTTTGTTCATCAACCCATTCCCTTTTATGATTCTGTCATTTACAATTCAGCAATTTACCTTTATGCTCTTTACATTTCTGCACTTTATTGCTTTCCTTTGTTTTTACAATTCTGTCATTTAGATTTCTACAATCAACATTTATTCCTGATTAGCTTAACAAAGCATCCCGCTAACTAAAATTGCTCAATCAATCAATCCTTGTGGGATTCGACTTCACTCATTGTGAGTTTTTACTTGATGATAATTTGGTATACTTGCCAAGGGGAGTCTATTTTAGTGATACAGTTAATTTCCAGTTATCAAGTTTATGGAGCTGTTGCTGGGGATTGATTCTAAATTGACAATGATTAAGTTGATGGGTATCTAGATTAAGCATTTTCTTTACTTGTTAAGCATTTTAGTTTCAGTCTTTATTTTCTTTACTTCTTCTAGCACTTGAATTTTCAAATTATTCATTATATATACTGTCATTTTAACTAAGGCACACTAACTATTTGATGCTTTGCATCACCCAGATTAACCCACCCAACCTTTTCTAACAAGGGGGTGTTCACTTTTGCTTTAGATTGTGCTTGTGCTGTGTATGACAGGCAGAAAAGGAGCTGCAACCTCTTATGATTCTAAACTAGAAAGCACATTCCTAAGGCTAAGAAGAGAAGCAGTGGCAAGAGAAAAAAAGGTAGTTGGTGAAGAAGAAGAAGAAGAAGAGGAGAATCCAACCCAAAACATGGAGGGTGAAGCACACAATCATCAAGAGGAGGTTGTGGGCAACCATGCCCCCCCCCCCACAAGAAAAGAGAGTACTAGACTCTTTTATCAATCCCAATTCTGGGAATTGTGGGAGCAGAATTTTGAGACCCACCATACATGCTAACAACTTTGAGCTCAAACTACAGCAAATCACCATTTCAAAACAGTTGTTTATTTGGAGGAAATGCTCAAGAAGATCCAAATCAACACTTATCCACCTTCCTGAGAATATGTGACACTGTGAAGGCTAACGGGGTTCACCTTGACACTTATCGGCTGCTTTTGTTTCCCTTTCCTCTTAGGGACAATGCATACAAGTGACTTGAGTCCTTCCTGTTCCAAGGGTTACCTAAAACTGGAGGTCGATCTCAGATGAGATCTGTGGTGGTGGCCAGAGCTGTCGTGTCCGACTTGTTGAACTTGGTGGTGTTATTGATCCTTCGTCACCGAGGGTGGTGGTACCTGCAAGAGACTCCGATGCTTAAGTTAGCACGTGCTTTAGGCAGGTTTTTAGTAGAATTAGAGTATGAGTTATACCTGGGTGCTCCAGTGTATTTATAATAGCAGGGAATGACCTTTTTCCAGATAAGTTAGTTATCTTATCTTAACTTTGAGTGAATTCATCGTATCTTCAAGGGGAACCACCTTTATCTTTCTAGGCTTTGGCTGCCTTTAGATTGGGCTGTGTTCCTTTGTTTGGTCCTGCTTGGGCCTCTTATGGCGATTTGCCTGAACTTTTTTAAAGAAGAGGTCGGGGGACCTGTCCTGAGGAGATTGGTTGCTTTGTCTTCAATCAGCCCGGGTTGCATAGCTCGACCCTGGGTATGAACAGTGCCCCTGCTTGAGCTCGGTCTTTCCCTTAAGGTCGTGTCTTTAGACTTCGACCCTTTGAGGAAGTCGAGTTTGAGCATCTTGCTTTGGGTTGATCTCCTGTTGAGACTCTTTGAATGTGAAACATTTCTCTTCCCTTTTTAATTGTAGCGCGTGTTGCGCTTTTCTTGGAAACGTGCGAGGGTTTTAAAGCTCATTAACTCCTCTTTCATGCCCCAAAGTGTTCCGTTTTTTCTACTTGGGAGTGTTTTGTCGGTGCAAATTTTGATTGTTGCTTCTTCTTTTGTGCTTGCTTCCTCTTTCTTTACAGGTTCGTAACTCTTCCTCCCTTTTTTACTTTGATGATTTCCTTGGTATTTGCATGTCTGTGAAATTTTGGTTCTCACCGAGTCTGTTTTGAAAAGCTTGATCCTTTTTGCCAAAGATTTCATCTTTTATTTTTGATTAATGCTAAGATTCCCTTTACTTGCTCCTGTTTGAGGAAAATGCGTTCTTTTTGGTAATCTTGCTTTCCGTAGGGTTTTTGCTTTGCCGCATAGTTTTTGTTTGAACTTATTTGGTAGAAAAGGCTATAGCTTTGATGATGAACTGTTGGTGGAAAAAAGGTTGTAGCTTTTTTATGTTTTTGGCATGGTCTATGATGATGATGGTTTTTGTCCCATTTTTTGCGTTCTTAGTCCCGTTGTTACCTCCAAAGGGTGCCCCTGGACTTTAGTGTAGGTCTTGGGGTTTCCCTTTTTGCTGCCACATCTGACACTTGTCTTCTTGCTTTTGTTATTGTCTGAGTTATTTTCTAATTACCCGAGTTGGTTGGTAGTGACCCCTCTTTTTTCTTCTTCTTACTGTAGGGATAGTTGGCCTTATGTCTTCGCGAAAGAATATTGTTGAGATGTCTTCGAAAGTAACTGCTGGTATGGCCGGTTGGCTGGATTCAATAGTTCTTATGTGTGTTACTATGGTCGATCCGGAGTACTGTGAGAAGCTTAAAAGATTTTGTAGAATTTGTAGCAATAGGGATGATGAAAAGAACTATGAACTAGTGTCACCCGACCCTGAGGAGAGGGTTTGTTTTCCTTTAACTCAAGGGGAACGTCCCTTTTTCTATGCGTATGACTACTTTTTTAGTCAGCTGAGTATTACCATCCCATTTTCTGCTTTTGAAACCGACCTGTTGTGGTCCTGCAGTGTAGCCCCGTCTCAGCTCCATCTGAACTCATGGGGTTCCATAAAAATTTTTCAACTGTTGTGCAAAGAATTGGGTGTCCGACCTTCTCAAACTCTTTTTTCTGCATCTTTTTTTGTTGACTAAACCTAGGGTAGCCAAGAAGAAAGCCTCTTGGATTTCTTTCCGGGCTACCCAAGGAAAGAAAATTTTTTCGATGTATGACGAATCCTTCCGCGACTTCAAGAACTATTATTTCAAGGTCTGAGCTATTGAGGGAGTTCGCCCTTTCTTTTTAGATGAAAATGATGAACCTACTTTTCCTTTATTGTGGCAATGGAATGTGGTAGTAGTCAAATATCTCTGGGAGAGTTTGAGTGAGGTCGAGCATGCTTTTGTTAGTGTGTTAGAAGAAAACTGGGGGGAGCCTCCACATCTCGACATGAAGAGGTTTCTAGGAGATTGGTGCACGAAATTGTAAATCACACTTTTCACAACTGGTACAACTAACCAGCAAGTGCACTAGGTCGTCCAAGTAATAGCTTACGTGAGTAAGGGTCGATCCCACGGAGATTGTCAGCTTGAAGCAAGCTATGGTTATCTTGTAACTCTTAGTCAGGACGTCAATAATAATTCTTAGTTTGATTGGTAATAAGTAAAAGAACATGAAACAAATAATACTTGTTATGCAGTAATGGAGAACAGGTTGAGGTTTCGGAGATGCTCTACCATCTGAGTTTCTGCTTTCCTATTGCCTTCTTCTTCAATCACGCCTGCCTCCTTCTATGGCAAGCTTTATGTTGGTGGATCACCGTTGTCAATGGCTACCATCCATCATCAGTAAAAACATGTCTGCTACGGTTTCCCGCACGGCTAATCATCTATCGGTTCTCACTTGTGTTGGAGTAAGATCCATTGATATTTTTGCACACTGTCACTGTGCCCAACAGTCACGAGTTTGAAGCTCGTCACATTCATCCCTTCCTAGATCCTACTCGGAATACCACAGACAAGGTTTAGACTTTTCGGATCTCAGGAATGTGCCAATTGAGTCTAGCCTATACCACAGAGGTTCTGATCTTACAGAATTGAATGCTCTGTTGTCAGGAGAGACAATCAAATTACTGAATCAGGAGCCCAAGAGATACACACTCAAGCTGTTGTAGGTAGAACGTAAGTGGTTTTCAGGCACGCATTCATGTGTTGAGAATGGTGATGAGTGTCACGGATCATCACATTCATCACATTGAAGTACGAGTGAATATCTTAGAACGGAAGCAAGCGCGATTGAATATAAAACAATAGTAATTGCATTAATTCATCGAGACATGATAAACCCATGTTTCATGAGTTCTTTTGTGCTTAATTTGAGTGATTTATTCAATCCTTCACCTACTTATTCACATTAATTGCATGATTTTACTTTCCCTTCCTTATTATGTCATATTGTGAAAAACATGTTTCCTAAGCTTTAAAATTAATTGTTTTAATTACCTTTATTTCCATTCGATGCCGTGATTAGTGTGTTGAGTAGTCTCAGGTTTTCTAAGGCTGAATGACTTAAAGGATGAAAAAGGAAACATACAAAAATGGAAGGAGAAGGAAAAATAGAGCTTTAAGGAAACTAGTATCCACGCGATTGCATGGACGACGCGATCGCGCGCCAGAAGCGAAGAAGCAGCGACGCGGCCGCATGACTGACGCGATCGCGTGCCTCAAGTAGAACACCCACGACACGGACGCGTGACCGACGTGATCGCATGGCAAGGAAAAGCTCCAGACGACGTTACCGCGTGACCCACGCGGACGCGTGACAGAGGCCACGTATCAGAATTCACAGAATATGCCCCCAGCGATTTCTGAAGCCCTTTTTGGCCCAGATCCAAGCACAGACAGGATAGATTAGAGGTTATAAAGTGGAGGAATGCATCCATTCAGGGAGAGCTCGCCAATTTCTAGTTTTCATGATTTATATTTAGTTTAGAGAGAGATTCTCTCTCTCTTTAGGATTTAGGATTTCTTCTTGTTTTGAGAGTAACTCTGGATCCAGGTTTAATGTTCTTTTATTTTCAGTTTAATTTTATTTGTTTATTTGCTTTTAATATTTGAATTGATTTATGCATTATTCCATGTTACAGATCTCTATTTTGAATTAATGATATTTGAAGTATTTTCAGTTAAGATTGTTCTCTTTGATTTAAGTTACTATTGCCTTCCATCTAAGGTCACCTCTATTATTCTAGCAATTTTACTTTTTCTCTTTTTGGTTTTGGTTAAGAAATCAGTAACTCAACAGTTATTAAACTCAACATATTTGATAATCGTTATCTTGCTAATTGAGCTGAACGTAAGTAATCCCAACCTTTTCTTAGAAAATAAATAGGATTCAAAGTTCAATTTAATTAGTCCCTTGACTTTCCTTTGCTTTAGTAAAGGTTAACCAAGTGGAGTTTAGATTCAACTTTCCTTAGTTGAGAGAGATAACTACGTTGGACCTCCAATTTCTCATACCTTGCCCAAAAGTTTGCTTTACAGTATTTATTCATTTTTAATTGCCATTTAAATTATTTGTCATATAACATGTTCCCACCTTACTTCCAAAACCCCAATTTACAAACTCAAAACCAATAATAAGAACATACCTTCCTCGCAGTTCCTTGAGAAGACGACCTGAGGTTTAATACTCGGTTATCAATTTTAAAAGGGGTTTGTTACTTGTGACAACCAAAACGTTTGTACGAAGGGATTTCTGTTGGTTTAGAGACTATATCTACAACGCGACTGTTTTTATGAAATTCTTTACTGGCAAAAATCCTAACATCAAGACACAACAGAGCTCCTCACCCCCAACCATGGGGTTTAGAGACTCATGCCGTCAAAGGTACAATAAGCAATGTAAAAATGTCATGAGGTACAAAATGAATCTCTAAAAGTAGTTTTTATACTAGACTAGTGACCTAGGTTTACAGAGAATGAGTAACTAGATGCAGAGAGTGCAGAATATAAATTATCCGCTCATCACAACACCAAACTTAAATTGTTGCTTGTCCCCAAGAAACTGAAGATAAAATGGAATAAAAAGAAGAGAATATACAATAAATTCCAAAATATCAAAGAAGCTTAGCTCCAATTAGATGAGCGGGACTAGTAGCTTTTTGCTTCTGAACAATTTTGGCATCTCACTTTATCCTGTCAAGTTCAAAATGATTGGCATCTATAGGAACTCCTAGTTCAGTATGTTGATTATTGAACACAGTTACTTTATGAGTCTTGGCTGTGACCCTAAGCATCTTGTTTTCTAGTATTACCACCGGATGCATAAATGCCAAAGACACATAACTGGGTGAACCTTTTCAGATTGTGACTCAGCTTTGCTAAAGTCCCCAGTTAGAGGTGTCCAGAGTTCTTAAGCATACTCTTTTTGCTTTGGATCAAGACTTTAACCAACCAGTCTCAAGCTTTTCACTTGGACCTTCATAACACAAGCACATGGTTAGGGACAGTTTTATTTAGCCGCTTAGGCCAGGCTTTTATTCCTTTGGGCCCTCCTATCCATTAATGCTCAAAGCCTTGGATCCTTTTTACCCTTGCCTTTTAGTTTAAAGGGCTATTGGCTTTTTCTACTTGCTTTTTCTTTTTCTTTCTTTTTCTTTTTCACCATTTTTTTCTTTTTTTTTTTTGCAAGCTTTGTTCTTCACTGCTTTTTCTTACTTCAAGAATCAATTTTATGATTTTTCAGATTATCAATAACATTTCTCTTTTTTCATTATTCTTTCAAGAGCCAAAAATTTTAACATTCAAAAATATGCATTGTTCAAGCATTCAAAATAATTAAACTAATTTTCAACATAAATTTTGAAATTATGCACTTCTTGTTCTTTTGTAATTAAAAGTATTTTTCATTTAAGGAAGGTGAAGGATTTATTGAATTATTCATAGCTTTAAGACATAGATACTAGACACTAATGATCATGTAATAAAGACACAAACATAGACAAACATAAAGCATAAAAATTGAAAAATAGAAAAACAAATAACAAGGAGATTAAAGAACGGGTCCACCTTAGTGATGGCGGCTAGTTCTTCCTCTTGAAGATCCTATGGAGTGCTTAAGCTCCGCAATATCTCTTCCTTGCCTTTGTTGCTCCTCCCTCACGGCTCTTTGGTCTCGTCTGATTTTATGGAGGATAATGGAGTGCTCTTGGTGCTCCATCCTTAGTGCTTTTAGTGCTCCTTCCTCTTTCTAGTGATGAGTTTTTGACATGAATCTCTCCATCTCCCATGACTTAGAATTAGAAGCAACTGCCTTCCCTTTCCTCTTCCTAGAGGTTTCTCTGGTCTTAGGTGCCGTTAATGGTTATGGAAAAATAAAAAGCAATACTTTTTCCACACCAAACTTAAAAGGTTGCTCGTCCTCGAGCAAAAGAAGAAGAAAGGAGGAGAAGAAGAAATAGAGGAGATAGAGGTTTGTGAAGGGTTTGGCCATGTGGGGTTGGGAGTGTTTTGGGAGGGGAATGGTTTAAATTTGAGTGGGTGGGTGTAGGTGGGAAATAGTGGATGGATGTGAGTGGTGAAGAGGGTGTTATGGAAAGGTGTGAAGAAGGGGGAGAATGAGTTGGGGTAGGTAGGGATCCTGTGGGGTCCACAGATCCTGAGGTGTTAAGAAGTTCTAATCCATGCACCTTTCTGGCATTTAAACGCCCTCTGTGTGCCATTCATGGAATTTAAACGCCAGGCTGCTGCCCTTTTCTTGCATTAAACGCCAGTCTACCTGCTAGTTCTAGCGTTTAAACACCCAGAATGGTGCCAGGCTGGGCATTTAAACGCCCATTTTTCTACCCTTACTGGCGTTTAAATGCCAGTTTGCCTGCCAGTTCTGGCGTTTAACACCCAGAATGGTGCCAGGCTGAATGCCCATTTTGGTATCCTTACTGGTGTTTAAACGCCAATAAGCTTGTCCTCCAGGGTGTGCCATTTTTGATGCTGTTTTTGATTTTTGCTTTAATTCTGTAGCTATTTTTGTGACTTCACATGATCATCAACCTAAATAAGACATAAACTAACACTAGAAAATAAAAATGAGAAAGTGATTAATGTAGATAAATACGATTGGGTTGCCTCCCAATAAGCGCTTCTTTAATGTCAATAGCTTGACAATGAGCTTTAATCTAGTCTTAGCTTTGAGCATTCTTGCTCACATTGCCTTCAAGATAATGTCTGACTTTCTGCCCATTAACAATGAACTTTTTGTCAGAGTCGATATCTTGAAGCTCTATATATCCATATGGTGACACACTTGTAATCACATATGGTCCCTTCCACCAGGATTTCAGTTTTCTAGGAAACAATCTGAGCCTAGAGTTAAATAGTAGAACCTTCTGTCCTGGCTCAAAGACTCTAGATGACAGCTTTCTTTTATGCCACCTTTTTGCTTTCTCCTTGTAAATTTTAGCATTTTCGAAAGCATTGAGTCTGAACTCCTCTAGCTCATTCAACTGGAGTAATCTCTTCTCTCCAGCAACCTTGGCATCAAGGTTTAGGAACCTGGTTGCCCAGTAGGCCTTGTGTTCCAATTCCACTGGCAAATGGCAGGCCTTTCCATACATAAGCTGGTATAGAGAGGTCCCTATAGGAGTCTTAAATGCTGTTCTGTATGCGCACAGAGCATCATCCAAGATTTTTGCCCAATCACTTCTAGAAGCACTCACAGTTCGTTCCAGGATTTGTTTTAGTTCTCTATTTCAGACTTCAGCCTGCCTATTTGTCTGTGGATGATACGGAGTCGCCGCCTTGTGGTTAATTCCATATCGGACCAAAGTAGAGTCAAGCTGTTTATTGCAAAAATGAGTGCCTCAATCACTGATCAATATTCTAGGAACACCAAATCTGCTGAAGATATGTTTCTGGAGGAACTGCAGTACTGTCTTAGTATCATGGGTGTTGTAATTGCCTCTACCCACTTGGATACATAGTCTACTGCCACCAGAATGAAAGTGTTTGAGTATGATGGTGGGAAAGGTCCCATGAAGTCAATACCCAATACATTAAATAATTCAATCTCTAAGATCCCTTGTTGAGGCATGGCATAACTGTGAGGCAGATTACCAGCTCTCTGGCAACAATCACAGTTACGCATAAACTCTCAAGAGTCTCTATAGAGGGTAGGCCAGTAGAAGCCACATTGGAGGACCTTATTGGCTGTTCGCTCATCTCCGAAATGTCCTCCATATTGCGATCCATGGCAATGCCATAGGATCTTCTGTGCCTCTTCTCTAGGTACACATCTATGGATTATTCTGTCTACACATCTTTTAAAGAGATATGGTTCATCCCACAAATAGTACTTTGCATCAAAAATCAATTTCTTTGATTGCTGTTTACTATACTCTTTGGGTATGAATTTTACCGCTTTATAGTTTGCAATGTGTGCAAACCATGGTACTTCCTGAATGGCAAATAGTTGCTCATCCAGAAAGGTTTTAGAGATCTCAGTAGGAGGGAGGGACGCTCTTGCTACTGGTTCTATCCGGGACAGGTGATTAGCTACTTGGTTCTTTGTCCCTTTTCTGTCTCCTATTTCTATATCAAACTCTTGCAGAAGCAATACCCATCTTATGAGTCTGGGTTTTGAATCTTGCTTTGTGAGGAGATATTTAACAGCAGTATGGTCAGTGTACACAATCACTTTTGATCATACTAAATAAGATCTGAACTTGTTAATAGCATAGACCACTATAAGCAACTCCTTTTCTGTGGTTGTGTAATTCTTCTGTGTGTCATTCAAAACACGGCTAGCATAGAAAATAACGTGCAGAAGTTTGTTATGCCTTTGTTCCAATACTGCACCAATGGCATGGTCATTGGCATCACATATTAGTTCAAATGGTAATGTCCAGTATGGTGCAAAAATTACTGGTGCTATGACTAGCTTAGCTTTCAGAGTCTCAAATGCCTGCAAGCACTCTGTGTTAAAGACAAAGGGTGTATCAGCAGCTAGCAGATTGCTCAAAGGTTTTGCAATTTCTGAAAAATCTTTTATAAACCTCTTATAGAATCCTGCATGTCCCTGAAAGCTTCTAATTGCCTTAACATTGGTAGGTGGTGGTAATTTTTCAATTACCTCTACATTAGCTTGATCCACCTCTATTCCCTTGTTTGAAATTTTGTGCCCAAGGAAAATTCCTTCAGTCACCATGAAGTGACATTTTTCCCAGTTTAAAACAGGTTAGTCTCTTGGCACCTTTTTTCAGAACAAGTGCTAGATGGTCAAGGCAGCAGATGAATGAGTCTCCAAATACTGGAAGTCAGCCATGAAGACTTCCAAAAATTTCTCTACTATATCAAAGAAAATATAGAGCATGCACCTCTGAAAGGTTGCAGGTGCATTGCACAGACCAAAAGGCATCCTTCTGTAGGCAAATACTCTAGATGGACATGTGAATGCCGTTTTCTCTTGATCCTGTTGATCCACTGCAATTTGGTTGTAACCTGAGTAGCCATCCAAAAAGCAGTAGTAATCATGACCTGCTAATCTCTCTAGCATTTGGTCTATGAATGGTAAAGGAAAATGATCCTTTCTGGTGGCTGTGTTGAGTCTTCCATAGTCAATACACATACGCCACACTGTAACTGTTCTTGTGGGAATCAGTTCGTTCTTTTTATTATGAATCACTATCATGCCTTCCTTCTTTGGGATGACTTGGACAGGCCTCACCCAGGGGCTATCAGAAATAGGATAAATAATCACAGCTTCCAGTAACTTAGTGACTTCTTTCTGCACCACCTCCTTCATGGCTGGATTCAGCCGCCTCTGTGGTTGAACCACTGGCTTAGCATCATCCTCCAATAGGATCTTGTGCATGCAGCTAACTAGGCTAATGCGCTTAAGGTCACTTATGGACCACACAAGAGTTGTCTTGTGTGTCCTTAGTACTTAAATTAGTGCTTCCTCTTCCTGTGGATTGATGACAAGTCATCATATACCCATTTTTCAAGCTAATTTCACTTGTTTTGTTAGCATTTATGCACTTTCTTGTATCCTAAGTAAGTGATTTGGAGTGAAAATGCATAACTTTTCTAAATCAAGCAACCACCATGGAATTAATGTTAAATCATGAGGTTTAAGCTAATTTTAATTGAATTTTAATTGATTTATAAGCCTCTTGAATTTAGTGATACTTGGAGTGTTGTTTTGGTTTATTATAGGTGAAGAGAAAAAAAGAAAAGGAAAAGCGTGGCCTAAGAAGTGTAGCCTCAGGAAAGGAAAGCGTAGCCCAAGGAAAGGAAAGCGTGGCCAAGGAGAGAAGAAGCGTGCCGCAGGCAAAGGGGGAGGCAACATTGCCCTCCACAAGGGCAGACTGCCCTCTAGGAGGGCAACACAAGAGAACCAAACAAGGAAGGCAAATCTGCCCTGCCCACTACAAGGGCAGAGCACAAAATGTGCCTTGGGACCAAGAGAAAGAGAACCTTGCCCTGCCCTTGTGGAAGGCAGAATCGGGCTCTCTAAGGAAGAAATTCAAGGGAAAAAGGTCACCCATGCATGCTACAAGGTTCGAACAAGGAACCATGAGGAAGCTAGGACTTAAGGAAGAGTGCCGTGCCAAGAAGCCAAGGAAATTAATTGAATTTGTGCTTCCTCCGTGTTTCGAACACGGGACGTGGAAGAGGGAACTCTGCCCTGCCCTTGGCGCGGGCAGGGCAGCATTTGGATTGGCACAGCACCTTGCGCACCAAGAAGCAAATCTGGCGCACCAAATCCTTCCCTGGCAGCACCAGCGCGCACCACGATCCTCTCCTGGCAGCACCACAACTTTCTGCCCTGCCCTTGGCGCAGGCAGGGCAGCGTTTTGCAATCCTGGCGCACCACGCACGAATTCTGGCGCACTAATCTTCGACCCTGGCAGCACCAACGTGCAACGCTCGTCCCTGGCAGCACCACAACTTTCTGCCCTGCCCTTGGCGCGGGCAGGGCAGCGTTTTGCGTTCCTGGCAGCACCAAGGCCGCACCAACTCGCGCCAGACTCGCACCACGCCGCACCAGCTCACACCACCATGCATCAATTTTCTGCCCTGCCCTCCACAAGGGCAGGGCAGCCTCCTGGGAGTGATTTTTAATGGGCCAAAAATTCAAATTAAAAATCCATTTGAATTCATTTCTTCACCAAATCAAAAGCCCATCCAAATCCCAAAATCCAAGAATAGAAAGTGTATAAATAGAAGTTAGTTTGATGTAATTAGGACCTTTACTTGACCTTTTACCACTTTGATTTTTACCTTTACTTTTGAATTTTACTTTCACCTTTCTTTTGAGCTTTTGCAATTGTTCTTGAGAAACTTGTCCGAGCACCAAGAGGATCAAGGGAGAATTGATTGATCTCCTTCCTCATTCTTACTTGGGCAATTCTACTCTTCTGTTTTTGAGTTTTGGGTGTGTGAAATTGAGGAAATTCTGTCTCAATTCCCATTCAAACTCTTTTCAATTTGTTTTCTGCATAATTAAATCTGATTTATGTTCTTCTACTGCTTCTTCTTCAATTTATTGTCAATTGCTTTGTTAACTTGGATCTAGGAAGGGAAATAGAGATCTAGGCTCTGCTACCTAGTCTCTTGAGACCTAAGACCCAATTTTACTTTTGGTTCTTCTGTGAAACCTCTGCTACATTTTATTTTCTTTCTGTTTGAATGCTATTTGCCTCTGATTTAAATTCTGCTCAATCAATTGCTGCAATTTACTTCTTCTTT
>NC_029777.3:47301322-47302998 GCF_000817695.3 Arachis duranensis | reverse complement strand
AACAGATGCAAGAAGAAAAAGGGATTCACAAGGAAGCAGGGGTGATAAGCAAGAAGGAAGGTATCACAACCCAAGTAACTGTCAAGAAAGAAAGATCAACAAGAAAGAAAAAGATGAAGAGCAAAAAAAAGACTCACAAAGGGTGGAAGAACAAGAAAATCCCAACTGAAGGATTCTCTAAGGGTGATAAGGTGCAACTAGTATATCAACAGCAAGGAGCAGAAGATTATTACACTGTCAACCAAATTCTTTCTCTTGAGCATATGGAAATTGAGCATCAAAGCACACAGAGAAAGCTGACAGTCAGAGGTGACAAGTTGAAACATCATCAACATCAACCACCCTAAAGGGAGGTCAATGTCAAGCTAATGACAATAAAAGAGCGCTTCATGGGAGGCAACCCATGGTTTAAGATTTCTGTCTTCTCTGTTATTTAATAAGCTATGATTCCTCTGAATATGATTTTGAATTTTCATGCCTGGTAAATGCATATATCATTTTGAAGCACATGGCAAACTTCTAAGTTTGGTGTACCTTAAGGCACACCCAAGTTCATTGTTCAAAGAAGAGGATTATCTTTTAGAGCATATGCATAAGTCTTCTGATAAAGCATGTGACCAAACACTAAGTTTGGTGTCTGCATGTGCAACAATGTTCAGAGGATCATTTTCCAATCATGGACTCAAAACCATACAGAAAAGGGATCATACATCAATTTTTAAAAAAAAAAAATTGAATCACCAATTCATGAAATTTAATTACCAAAGGGATCATTTGGAACCAAGAAATTGAATCACCAAGAGATTGGGATTCAATTACCCACTTGCCATGGATCTATACCCATGATTGAGAAGGACTTGACTAACATCAATTCATGAAAACTTGCATCTCTGATCCCTAATGATCCTCTCCACTATTAATTCTTATTTCTTTTGCTTCTAGTTGTTTGACTACCCATAACCCAATTCCCTTCTACATTCTGTCAATTTACTATTCTTGTTATCTACATTCTGTTCCTTTAGTTCTTGCTATTTACTCTTTTGTTCTTTAAATTTCTGCAACCTTTAATTCCTTGTAATTTATCTTTGATGTCATTTAAGTTTCTTGCATTTTAAGTTTCTGTTATTTACTTTCATTTTATTTCTCTCTTCTAGTTCTTTAAATTCTTTGCCATTTAAATTCTTGCAATTATGTTCAAAAATCACAAACCTCATGAAATCAAAACCATGTTTGCTTGACTAAATCTACCATTTAACTAAAGTTGCTTAATCTACCAATCTCCGTGGGATCGACCTCACTCTTTGTGAGTTTTATTACTTGATACGACCCGGTATACTTGCCGGTTATACGTGAAATCTCATTTTTACGTATCAAGTTTTTGGCGCCGTTGCCGGGGATTGGAAAAGATTGACAATGATTAAGTGAATGGTAGTTTAGATTAAGCATTTTCTTTGTTTTTGCTTTGTACAGTTCTTTTAATTTTTTTTTTTTTTTATTTTCTTTTTGACACTAAGGTGTTTGAGTTATTGCCTCACTAAGAAATTCTTATCTGAGACATGTATTTCAATTGCTTTGTCATTGTGTTCTACAAAACTTAAATGGAGTTTATCTCATCTTTTGATCAAACAAACTTTCTGGGATATCACCCACCACCACCAATCTCTAATGGTGGCTGG
>NC_029777.3:47299130-47300240 GCF_000817695.3 Arachis duranensis | reverse complement strand
CTTGCTGAGGAGAGGCCAAGACAGGGGACACTAGCTGAATCTCCTTTCTCCTTAAGGTCATTCCTGTTAACAAACTGGAAGAAGAGGAAGAAAGTGAACAACATGTCAACCATCGGTATAATTTCTCTTCTCTGCTTTGTTTTCGTTCTTTGTTTTATTTAAATTCAATAAATTGGCATATGGTTACATTCTAAGTTTGGTGTTGCCTTGCAACAAATTGTTTTCAATCTTTCTGGATGATTGCATCAAATCAAAAATGAGAGTGACACACCAAGATTCTAAGTTTGGTGTGCCATTTATTTTCTATGCAATTTATTCAAGCAACACTACTTGTCTGCATAATCATAATGCCTCTGCAGTTTTAGTTTTCTCTTTTGATTTGACACTTTTGCATTTTACTTGCTTTAGTTATTTTTCTATCTTTAAATGCTTTCATTTAGTTTGCTTATTAACTGTTTTTGTTAATACATTACCAAGAGATCCTTATTCATGACGGATTCTTAGCTGGGTGATTGTATTTAACATACAACAGTTTCATTTGCTTAGTTTTAATTCAAATAAACTGACATATGATTGCATTCTAAGTTTGGTGTTGCTATGCAACAAAATTTATTTCTAATCTTTACTGGATACTTGCATTAATTCCAAGTGAAAGTGTCACACTAAGTTTGGTGTGCCACTTATCTTTTATGCAATGTATTGTGCTCACCTTCTTAAGTTTGCAATCAAAATGTCTCTGTCTCTTGTGCCTTAATTGTTATCTTTAATTTTGCTTACTTGAAACACATGTGCTACTAATGTTTCATTGTGTAAGACATTCATGATCTATCTTAGCCCCATAGCCACGGTTCTAATTGTTGCTTGAGGACAAGCAATCATTCTAAGTTTGGTGTGGGAAGTGGGAGAATAGGAGAAAAAGGACAACAATAGAGAAGATAAATTACAAGGTTGTAAAGTTCTTTCTTTCTCTCATTTGTTTCCAGCACTTTAAATTGCATGATTGTCTTATTACCTTCTCTGTATACATGTGAGATATGAATGGGCATAGTTGATTTCTAAATTGCAATATGCTGCTGTGGCATTATGACTACCAACTTGAGTTTTGTGAAT
>NC_029777.3:47296264-47297497 GCF_000817695.3 Arachis duranensis | reverse complement strand
AGAGCTTTCCAACCATATATCATAGTATGGGATTGGCATTCATTTAAAGCTTCAAATGCTGGCTTCATTTAGAGCTTCAGAATCTGAGCACGTTGGCAACGCTGGAAACAAGGGCGTTTTCACCAAAAACGTGTGCGATTTTGGCAGCCTGACCCTATCTCCTTCAAACGAGCATAACTTGAGTTATAGAGATCCAAATTGAGTGCTTCCAGTTGCGTTGGAATGCTGACATTCAGAGCTTTCCAACCATATATAATAGTCTATAGTGGAGCATGAAATTGAAGCTCGAATCAGAGTCATCTTTAGGCCCCAAAAACAAGGAAATGAGGTTGAAATTCAAGGAAGCATGAGTAGGCCAAGGTGGGGGAGTCGAACACGTTGCCAAGGGTAAAATAGCCTGGCGTGTTCCTTGGCAACTTGGGCAACAATTCCCAGGCCAAGAAATCTGGGCTAGAGGCGTTGTCATGGGCGTTATTGGTGGAGTGTTTGGCAAAAACGCCCAACCAGGGCAGCCTGACCTTGCCCTCTTCAATGGAGCATAACTTGAGCTAGGAAAGTCCAAATGAGGTGATTCCAGTGGCATTGGAAAGTAGACATCAAGAGCTTTCCAATGATATATTATAGTTCATATTTAAGCAAAGGATTGAAGCTCAAAGTTTAGGCAACATTAAGCATGAAAAGTGAAACCAAGAAGAAGAGCCAAGTGTTTGGCAACAACTTGGGCTAGCAACGCCCATCACCAAGCCCCAGCCCAGGAAACCCATGAGCACGTTGCCAACGTGCAATAACATTGGCGTGTTTGCCAGTAACGCTCGTTCACTGGGCCAGAATTGATGTAAACAAGCTTTGCTTCCTCTGTTTTCCTTAAAAGGGCATCAACTCCACTCATGAGCTAGCTAACCTCAAGCAAGCAAAACCCATAAATCTCAATCAATCAAGGCCACAAGAATCATCTAGAATAGTTGATTTTCATTTAATTGTAATTTGCTTTTAATTTCATTTCAATTTGTAATTTAGGAAAGCCTATATAAAGGCTATAGTTTCATAGAATAAGGGGTTGGATTGAAGGGGGGGACGGAGGAGACCAATTTGAAATTCTGTGAATTGGCACACTCCATTGAGAGTGGGTCTTCGGACCCCTCCCCTTCATACACTCTTCTTCACTTCCCCTTCTCTTCTTCCTTAGTAGTAGTGTAGTTTAATTTGTAGTTTTCATTTATGAATTCTTGAATT
>NC_029777.3:47287704-47289338 GCF_000817695.3 Arachis duranensis | reverse complement strand
GCATCAATTTAATGGTGGTTGTTTGATTTAAAGAAGTCATGCATTTTCATTCCAAATTACTTACTTAGGATGCAAGAAAGTGCATAAAGGCTAGTGAAATAAGTGAAATTAGCTTGAAAAATAGGCATATGATGACTTGTCATCACAACACCAAACTTAAATCTTGCTTGTCCCCAAGCAAGCACTAAACATAAGAGAAGATAGAATGAAATAGAGAAGTATATATGTCCTTATTAGGCAGATTGTTGAATTTGGTTTATGGGGTTTTATGCAGATCAATAGTAGTTCATTTATTACTTGCTGTCAAAACAAACAATGTCTCCTAAAGGGTTCACCAAGGTTGCTGCTACAATACCTTACTTTTTGTTTATTTCCCTTGTTAGCTTTTGATGCCAGGGCATCCTGGCTAGTTTTACTAGCCATTTTTTGTATGCTTTAGGTTGGTTTCATGCATTTTCTTAGGCAATAAGCAAGTATTTGGATGAGAATTATATGCATGACTTGATTCAATCAAACATTGTTAAATATGTGCATTTTTATGAGATTTATGCAAGAATTGTTTGATGTTATGAATGATGCAAAATCTTGTGATTTAGCAAGGCTTTGATGCATGTGTTTGGTTGATGATAGGTGAAGCAAAGAGCCCTGGAGCAAGAAGGAAGTCACCAAGGGCGTTGCCAACTCTAGAAGGGCGTTGCCAACGCCAATGTGTGAAGCAATGAAGTGAGGAAGCCCTGGATGATAAGAGGCAGAGTGCACGTTGCCAACTTGGGGAAGGAAGGCGTGTTTGCCTCTAACGCCAGCATGCTTGGCAGCCTTGGAAGGCATAGCACGTTGCCAACTTAGCTTTCCATTGGCGTGCTCATTGGCAACGCAGCAAACTTGGAGCTATTCCAAAGCCTCGAGCACGTTGCCAGTCTAGAGATGAGGGGCGTGTTTGAGGACAACGCAGGCAAACAATGCTGAATAGAAGACTTGGCCCAGGAAAGGGAGATGCACGTTGCCAACGCCAAGTTCTGAAGGCGTGTTCCTTGGCAACGCATCATACAAGCAAGCTAGGCAACCTTGGGAATGAAGAGCACGTTGCTAACTTGGGAATGCATTGGCGTGCTCATCAACAACGCAGCAATGCTTGGAGCTAGGAAGCATAAGTTAGCACGTTGGCAACTTGAAAGAACAAAGGAGTGTTTGCCAAAAACGCTGGTGAGCTGGACAGCCTGACCTTACCTCCTTCAATGGAGTATATCTTGAGCTACAAAACTCCAAATGAGGTGATTCCAACGGCATTTGAAAGTAGACATCAGGAGCTTTCCAACCATATATCATAGTATGGGATTGGCATTCGTTTGAAGCTTCAAAAGCTGGCTTTATTTGGAACCTCAGAAACTAAACACGTTGCCAACTTGGGGAAGGTGAAGGCGTGTTTGCTAGCAACGCCTGCGAAGCTCAGCAGCCTTAGAAGATAACCCACGTTGCCAACTTGAGAATGTGAAGGCGTGTTTGTCAAAAACGCCGGCAACCTTGGCAGCCTGACCTTGTCATCTTCAAACAGAAATAACTTGAGTTATAGAGATCCAAATTGAGTGCTTCCAGTTGCGTTGGAAAGCTGACATTCAGAGCTTTCCAACCATATA
>NC_029777.3:47264683-47281863 GCF_000817695.3 Arachis duranensis | reverse complement strand
GGGGGAGGCAACATTGCCCTCCACAAGAGCAGACTGCCCTCTAGGAGGGCAACATAAGAGAACCAAACAAGGAAGGCAAATCTGCCCTGCCCACTACAAGGGTAGAGCACAAAATGTGCCTTGGGACCAAGAGAAAGAGAACCTTGCCCTGCCCTTGTGGAGGGCAGAATCGGGCTCTCTAAGGAAGAAATTCAAGGGAAAAAGGTCACCCATGCATGCTACAAGGTTCGAACAAGGAACCATGAGGAAGCTAGGACTTAAGGAAGAGTGCCGTGCCAAGAAGCCAAGGAAATTAATTGAATTTGTGCTTCCTCCGTGTTTCGAACACGGGACATGGAAGAGGGAACTCTGCCCTGCCCTTGGCGCGGGCAGGGCAGCATTTGGATTGGCGCAGCACCTTGCGCACCAAGAAGCAAATCTGGCGCACCAAATCCTTCCCTGGCAGCACCAGCGCGCACCACGATCCTCTCCTGGCAGCACCACAACTTTCTACCCTGCCCTTGGCGCGGGCAGGGCAGCGTTTTGCAATCCTGGCGCACCACGCACGAATTCTGGCGCACCAATCTTCGACCCTGGCAGCACCAACGCGCAACGCTCGTCCCTGGCAGCACCACAACTTTCTGCCCTGCCCTTGGCGCGGGCAGGGCAGCGTTTTGCGTTCCTGGCAGCACCAAGGCCGCACCAACTCGCGCCAGACTCGCACCACGCCGCACCAGCTCGCACCACCATGCATCAATTTTCTGCCCTGCCCTCCACAAGGGCAGGGCAGCCTCCTGGGAGTGATTTTTAATGGGCCAAAAATTCAAATTAAAAATCCATTTGAATTCATTTCTTCACCAAATCAAAAGCCCATCCAAATCCCAAAATCCAAGAATAGAAAGTGTATAAATAGAAGTTAGTTTGATGTAATTAGGACCTTTACTTGACCTTTTACCACTTTGATTTTTACCTTTACTTTTGAATTTTACTTTCACCTTTCTTTTGAGCTTTTGCAATTGTTCTTGAGAAACTTGTCCGAGCACCAAGAGGATCAAGGGAGAATTGATTGATCTCCTTCCTCATTCTTACTTGGGCAATTCTACTCTTCTGTTTTTGAGTTTTGGGTGTGTGAAATTGAGGAAATTCTGTCTCAATTCCCATTCAAACTCTTTTCAATTTGTTTTCTGCATAATTGAATCTGATTTCTATTCTTCTACTGCTTTCTCTTCTAATTCTTGTCAATTGCTTTGTTAACTTGGATCTAGGAAGGGAAATAGAGATCTAGGCTCTGCTACCTAGTCTCTTGAGACCTGAGACCCAATTTTACTTTTGGTTCTTCTGTGAACCTCTGCTACATTTTATTTTCTTTCTGTTTGAATGCTATTTGCTTCTGATTCAATTTCTGCTCAATCAATTGCTGCAATTTACTTCTCCTTTGTTTAGATTTTGCAATCCCAGTCCTCAAACCCCTTTTATATTCAAGCCATTTATCTTTCTTGCCATTTAAGTTACTGCAATTTAAGTTTCTTGCACTCTAAGTTTCAGTCATTTACTTTCTTGCTCTTTAAGATTCTGCAAATTTACAATTCTGTTCTCTAATTTACTGCACTTCTCCCTTCCCCCTTTACATTTACTGTCATTTACTTCCAGTTAAACACAAATCACTCAACCAATACTTGATTCGCTTGACTAAATCACCCACTAAACTAAAATTGCTCAATCCTTCAATCCCTGTGGGATCGACCTTACTCATGTGAGTTATTATTACTTGATGCGACCCGGTACACTTGCCGGTGAGTTTTGTGTTGGATCGTTTTCCACACATCACACGCACCACTTGTTTTGTTGTTTTCTTTCCTATTTTTGATGTCTTCTCCACCTAAAATCCAGCACAAACTCATTTCAAAGTAATGTACTATGATATTCATCATTTAAGGCATGAATTGTAATGATCAAATGAGATTATGCCTCTTTTATGATCCTTTTTATGCAAGAAAAAGGGTAGATGATGTAAGTCATCATAGCACCAAACTTAAGCTTTGCTTGTCCCAAGAAAATCAATGTGAGTGGTCTTTTTGGTGAATTGAGACTTGACCTTGAATGTATGCATTATAACTAAGAATTGGACTAAGTGCTCAACACATGCATGAGTGCTATGAAAATCACAAAGAGCTCCTAGATCTTTAAGGGTTTTTCTAAGTATGTTTCTTAGGGGTCCTTTGCATTGATTGCCACCTTGAAGTAGTAAGGGTTAACTCTTTCTTTCTCTTTTGTGCTTCTTTTCTGTTTATTGACCACAACTCTAAGTATTTTGTCTCAAGACAACCCTTTAGTTAGGCTTTCATTCAACACTCCCAAGTCAGTTGACTTTAGGGTGCTAGGTGTTGAAACACCACAGAGAATTTACTTGCCCATGCCTCTTCTTGACACATCTTGACCACAAGCATCTACTAGGGGTTCTAACTCTTTTTGAATTTTTCAATGTTTCTCTTCCCTCCTCAGTAGTTGATACTCAGAGCCTTGGGTCTTTGTTGCTTACTACTTCTTGGTTCTATAGATATTCAAGGAACATCCCTCAACTTCTACTTGTCATGCCTTCTAGGACTAGTTACTTTTCATGACTCATTTTTTTCTTTTCACTTCATTCATGGTTCTTCACTTAGTCTTTTATTCCTTAGTGCTTTTGAATAAGCTTTCTTGGTTTTAGTCTCATTTACTCTTGTTCACACTCACAACAACTCTTATGGAAATAAACTCTATTTTATTGATGAAAATGAAGACTACAGTTATCGTTGCATTTTCTTTCTTGCACATCAAAGGACTTACAAAAACATAAAGCAAAATAAAACATAAACTATCCTAACATTATCAATTATTATCAAACATAAAGTAACCAGATAAAAACATAAGCATAATTCAGAAAATTTTAGGAAATGTCAACCATGGAACTCAACAACCTTATGCAGCTTCTTCAGTTCATTGGCCCCTTACCTTTGTCCTTCTTCTTGGAGGGGGAGGAGTCATCTCCATCCTTTTTGGAGGATCCTTCTTGTGCTTTCTTGTCCTTGGGCTTCCAAAAACCCAGCCTCACCATATAATCTCTTTCATCCTCCTTATGCTTAGCTAGGATTCCCTCTTGCTTAGCACTCAATTCTTCTAGCCCTTGCATGAAAGTTGGGTATCCGGGGTTGGTGGTAGCAATAGCATTACACAAGTGATTCAGTTTTGCTTGTGTGTTAATATCATATTGTCTCCTTGAAATGGTCCAGGCATCATAGAGATGCCTGAACTTAGCAAGCTTCCTCTGCTGCCATTTGTTTTGCTCCACCACCTTGTTAAGTACACTTTGCACCTCACCCAAATCAAACTCCTCTTGCTGCTCCTTCCTTGCTTGCTGAAAACTTCCTTGGAGGTTGTGTATTTTCTCATTCACTTGGTTCCACTGCTCCCTTTGGCTACTTTGAAATTGGATGACATCTTCCCTCAATTGATGCAAATCTCCCTTCATTTGGTCCACGTCTCCTTGTAGCTGCTCCCAGTTCATTCCTTTAGGAAATTGTTGGTATTGTTGGTATGGTGGTGGTTGAAGCGCCAAAAATTGTGGTTGCTTCTCTGCCTCCTCTTCTTATTGTTGTTGTGGTGGTAGCACATGAGCGTGAGCTCTATGCTCTCTAGCCCTTTGAAGTGGATTTACGGCCAATACCTTGGCCATCTTCTTGGCAGTTATAGGCTTATCTTACTTCACCAACACCTCATCAATCACCCTCTCAACTCTAGCGTCATCACATAGCTCTTGTATGATGCTGGGGAATGCCAATCTTGTGCTTTCCTTAGTACTTTTCAGTATCTTGTTGATGTTGTTGGCAATCAACTCCCCAATATTCATGTCCTCTCCCTTCATTATACGGTATCCCTCTCCTTGGTCACCTCAGATGTGTTTGATGAAGGGATCAGTGACCTTCTCACAAAGTCTAACCACCCCCAAGCTTGGGGGCTCAAGTCCCTTCTCCTCAACTGGTTGGGTTTTCCATCTTTGTCATTGATCCACTGCACATTTAGTACACAAATTTTATTCAGGATTTCATCAAATTCTGGGTTTGGTTGCTTTATCCTCTCCTCATAACTTCGAGTGGAGTTGAACCTTTTCACCATCAGCACCCTTTTTATGTTAGAGGGGCTATAGTCGATGGTCTTCCCTCTCACATAGCTAATATACCCATAAGTTTGCCCTTGCTGTGGCACGACATTGTCATAAAACTCCCTTACCACTCCTTCCACCACTTTCTTTGGTGGGTTGTAGAAGAGTGCCCAGCCCCTGTTGTTGATCTCAATGTTGATCTCAAGGTGCTCATTCCTTCCTAGTTAAAATCCGACCTCTGGGATGATATCCTTTTCACTCACCCAACCATAGAATTGGTTTGGGTTTAATGCTGAGAGGAATTTGTACTCGTTGAAGTTTGAGCTTGAGGAACCTGAGGTTAGTTCTTTGGTCTTTCTTTTCTTTGAGGTTAAGGATCTTGGTGGTGCCATTGGGTGGAGAGAGAATGTATGTTTGAGGGTTCTGAGATATTAATGGAGTGTTGAAAAGAAACACGAGGGGAGTGGCGCCTAGCGTGGGAAGAGGTGCCAACCCTTATCCCACTGTGCTCTCTGAATATGTTGAGTTCCAAAGTGTAAGTACACTTTGACCTCCTTATTATCTATCAAGTGGGCCCTATTCAATCTCCTGAAAAAAAAATAAAATGAAAACCCTATTAGTAATGACAAAATGATCCTCCACATTTAATTTCAATGCTAGTAAATGCAGTTGCAACTGATGGGTGTCCCTTGGGACACCAAACTTAATTCATTTGCATCTCAACAAATTGGGTTCATCATTGGGTTTTTCATGTGTTCATGGGGAAGAAATAATTCCAATCCTTTCACATTCTTTGCGTCTAATCTCCCCTGAACACATTAAAATTCTCATTCAAGCCTCCACCAATGTATTAAATGCTTCCAATTTGAGTGGTATTGGGCTTGCGGATTGATTTTCGTACGGTAGGGGCCACACCAAACTTAATCTCTTGGCTTACTCCTTAAAAATTTAATTTATCCAAATGCTTGTAAGCCTAGATCAAGTTAGTGAGTGGCTACACCAAACTTAGCTTTTTAGCTAGTTTTTAGCCCAATCACTCATCATCATTAGTAAATGCTTTCAGCCAACTACACTTTCGAAAATAGCACACAATTTACTCACAAAGCTATCTTAACTATCAAAACTGAAATTAACTTCCTAAGCTAATATTTACAATCTACTTCTTATAAAGCAATGAATCAAAGGATATAAAGTGTTGGGTTGCCTCCCAACCAACGCTTCTTTATCATCACTAGCTTGACGTTCTTCCTTTTTTCAGTTGAGGTGGTAGCTCACTCTTCTTTCATCTGGTAAGTCCCCCAGGTAATGCTTGAGTCTATGTCCATTTGCAGTAAAGGTTCTCTGTGTTTTGTCCTCCATGAGCTCCACTTGACCATAGGGGTACACATTCATGATGGTGAACGGTCTAGACCATCTAGACTTAAGCTTCCCGGGGAAGAACCTACGTCTAGAATTGTACAATAACACCTTTTGTCCTTTTGTGAACTCCCTCTTTGCTACCTTTTGATCATGCCATCTTTTTGTGTTCTATTTGTAGATCTTTGCATTTTCATATGCTTGGTTCCTAAATTCTTCCAGCTCGTTGAGTTGCCTTAGCCTCTTTTCTCCAGCAGCTTGCTCATCAAAATTCAGTAGTTTTAGAGCCTAAAAGGCTCTATGCTCCAGTTCAACTGACAAGTGGCAAGCCTAGCCAAATACTAGTTGGTGTGGTGACATCCCAATGGGGGTCTTGAAGGCTGTCTTGTAGGCCCATAAAGCATCGTCTAGCTTCTTAGACCAGTCCTTCCTTGAGCTTCCAACAGTTTTTTTGAGAATCCTTTTTAGCTCCTTGTTGGAAATCTTTGCTTGCCCATTGGTCTGCGGATGATAAGGGGTTGCCACCTTGTGTTTGACTCCATATCTGAGAAGGAGTGCTTCCAGTTGTTTATTGCAGAAATGTGTCCCTCCATCACTATTGAGTACTTTGGGAACTCCGCACATGCTGAAAATGTTCTTTCTTAAGAAGCTCATTACAACCTTGTTGTCATTTGTGGTGGTGGCAATAGCCTCCACCCACTTTGACACATATCTACAGTCATAAGTATATAACTGTTTGAGTGGGAGGATGGGAAAGGCCCCTTGATGGGCTGGATCACTACCCTTCCCCAATAATATTGATGAATCCGCTCTTGGCAAGCGCACCAAAATTATCGTCGAGTATTAACCCACAATGGAATGGGATTGTATCCACAGAGATTGGTAGATTTGAACAATTTTAATCAATTGGTGAATTAGTCAAGCTCAACAGAATAAGTTGTGTGTGCAAAATTATAAATGGCAGAAACATAAATGGCAAAAGAAATAAAAGAAAGAAATAAAATGCGGAAATGAAAATAACAAGAATGTAAAGGGGAACGGGATTTTGCAGAATGTAAGTAAAGCTATAAAAGAATGGGAGACATAAGAATGGGGAAATTCATTCAGATAAGGAGATATTGTCTCTTTGGATTACTTCCAGCTCATATCCTCTTCAATCATGCAACTCATTGACCTCTTAGCAGCCATGATAGATTGAGCATCAATCCCTTGGTGACTCAATCTCCCAGATCTTGATCAGTAGCCAATTCCTTGGTCTAATTGCTCATGAAGAGAGATATGCTTGGTCCTTAATTATACCACACATCATCATAGGTCTAGGTAGAGGGAGGATTGTATGTCACCATATCCAAACAACAAAACTAGATTCTACTCAAGTGTGAGAAAGGATTTCTAGCATGGTTTCATGTTTCCTTTTCCAAGGTTCCCATGAAACCCATTTTGCATTGAATCTCTTTTCCAAGTTAATTGAACACTAAGCATGAAAATCAAAATTCCTTCTAGCAAATCAAAGAGAAGATGAAGAGAAGAATAAATTCACTATCATTAATCCATCAAGTACAATAAAGCTCCCTCTCTCAATGAGAGGGAATTTAGCTACTCATAGCCCAGAGAGAAAGTACAAAAGATGGAACAGATGAAGTGTGAAAACTAAAAGTGAAATCCCCAAAACTAAACTCCGTGACTTGATAACCCCTTTTCCAATACTTCCAAGGGTATTTATACTACTCCTAGATCTAGAAAATAAAAGAAAATTACAAAAGTGAAAAGAAAATTACAATTTGGAGGGAAAAGAAACTCAACAAACGTGATCTTCCAGCTGGCATGTGACTGGCACTTCTCTGCGTGTCACGCTCCTTCTGTTTCTGATTTGGCGTGCCACGCCTCTTCATTCAAGTGGCAGACCGTCCTCTATTTCACCCCTGGCGTGCCACGCCTTCGAGCCTAAGTGGCATGCCCAGGACATTTTAAAGGGCAAAGTAGACTGGCGTGCCACCCTTCGAACCAAAGTGGCACGCCCAAGGTATTTTAAAGGGCAAAGCAACCTGGCATGCCACGCCTTCGAACCAAAGTTGCACGCCCAAGGTCACTTCGCTTATCTCTATGTTTCTAGACATTTGTACCAGCGTGGCACGCCAAGGGTCTGCCGTGCCACGCCCTTCTTAAGGCTTCACCCCCTTGCCGGCGTGCCACGCCTCGTCATCCAAGTTGCACGCCTGAGTTCATTGGCTGCTCTTCTTCCTCTTTAGAAAATACTACCAGTGTGCCACGCCATGAGACTAGCGTGTCACGCCCTTCATTTGCTTCTTCTTCTTGCTGGCGTGCCACGCCTCATCTCCCAAGTGGCACGCCAGAGTTCACGTGCCCTTTAATTCCTTCTCTGGAAAACACTACCAACGTGTCATGCCATGAGACTGGCGTGTCACACCCTTCACTTTCCATGGTCACAGATGTTGGCGTGCCACGCCTAGATGTTCAAGTGGCACGCCAAAGTGAGATTGTTAAGCTGGCGTGCCACGCCTTCGATACCAAGTCGCACGCCCAGCTTTATTTGGCCTCCTTAGGTGTTAGCATGCCATGCCTCATTACTCAAGTGGCACACCTTAGTGGGAGTTCTTGAGCTGGCGTGCCATGCCTTCGATACCAAGTGGCACACCCAGCTTTTGCATTGTCTCCTTGTTCACTGGCGTGCCACGCCTTGTTGCTCAAGTGGCACGCCCATTCAGTTGTGGGTTTATAAGCTTGGCGTGCCACACCTTGTTCTTCAAGTGGCACACCCAAGTGAACTCTAGGGCTGGCGTGCCACGCCTTCGACACCAAGTGGCACGCCATAGTAATGGTTCTTCTAGTAACGGGTTCGATTTTGCTCCTGGCGTGCCACGCCCCTTTGATGGTCTTCAATTTTGCTCTCTGGAATGTTGTACTAGCGTGCCACGCCCAGCTTCTGGCATGCAACGCCAACACATTTTTGTTGCGTTTGTTCCAAGTGGCACGTCTGCTTCACACGCCCCTTGTTTTGTTGTTTTCTTTCCCATTTTTGATGTCTTATCCACCTGAAATCTAGCACAAACTCATTTCAAAGCAATGTACTATGATATTCATCAATTAAGGCATGAATTGAAATGATCAAATGAGATTATGCCTCTTTTATGATCCTTTTTATGCAAGAAAAAGGGTAGATGATGTAAGTCATCACAACACCAAACTTAAGCTTTGCTTGTCCCAGGCAAATCAATGTGAGTGGTCTTTTTGGTGAATTTAGACTTGATCTTGAATGTATGCACTACAACTAGGAATTGGACTAAGTGCTCAACGCATGCATGAGTGCTTTGAATATCACAAAGAGCTCCTAGATCCTTAAGGGCTTTTCTAAGTATGTGTCTTAGGGGTCCTTTTCATTGATTGTCACCTTGAAGTAGTAATGGTTAACTCTTTCTTTCTCTTTTGTGCTTCTTTTCTGTTTAATGACCACGACTCTAAGTATTTTGTCTCAAGACAACCCTTTAGTTAGGCTTTCATTCAACACTCCCAAGTCAGTTGACTTTAGGGTGCTAGGTGTTGAAACACCCCAGAGAATTTACTTGCCCAGGCCTCTTCTTGACACATCTTGACCACAAGCATCTACTAGGGGTTCTAACTCTTTTTGACTTTTTCAATGTTTCTATTCCCTCTTTAGTAGTTGATGCTCAGAGCCTTGGTCTTTGTTGCTTATTACTTCTTGGTTCCATAGATATTCAAGGAACACCCCTTAACTTCTACTTGTCATGCCTTCTAGGACTAGTTACTTTTCATGACTCATTTTTTTTCTTTTCACTTCATTCAAGGTTCTTCACTTAGTCTTTTATTCCTTAGTTCTTTTGAATAAGCATTCTTGGTCTTAGTCTCATTTACTCTTGATCGCACTCACAACAACTCTTATGGAAACAAACTCTACTTTATTGATGAAAATGAAGACTACATTTATCATTACATTTTCTTTCTTGCATATCAAAGGACTCACAAAAGACTTCAAGCAGAATAAAAAATAAACTATCCTAACATTATCAATTATTCTCAAACATAAAGTAAACAGATAAAAACTTAAGTAGAATTCAGAATTTTAGGAAATGTCAACCATGGAACTCAACAACCTTATGCAGCTTCTTCAGTTCGTTGGCCCCTTGCCTTTGTCCTTCTTCTTGGGGGGGAGGAGTCATCTCTACCCTTTTTTGAGGATCCTTCTTGTGCTTTCTTGTCCTTGGGCTTCCAGAAACCCAACCTCACCATATATAATCTCTTTCGTCCTCCTTATGCTTAGGTAGGATTTCCTCTTGCCTAGCACTCAATTCTTCTAGCCTTTGCATGAAAGTTGGGTATCCGGGGTTGATGGCAGCCACAGCATTACACAAGTGATTCAGCTTCGCTTGTGTGTTAATATCATATTGTCTCCTTGAAATGGTCCGGGCATCATAAAGATGCCTGAACTTAGCAAGGTTCCTCTGCTGCCATTTGTTTTGCTCCACCACCTTGGAGGTTGTGTATTTTCTCATTCACTTGGTTCCATTGCTCCCTTTGGCTACTTTGAAATTGGTTGGCATCTTCCCTCAATTGATGCAAATCTCCCTTCATTTGGTGCACATCTCCTTGCATTTACTCCCAGTTCATTCCTTCAGGAAATTATTGGTATTGTTGGTATGGTGGTGGTTGAAGCGCCAGAAATTTTGGTTGCTCCTATGCCTCCTCTTCCTATTGTTGTTGTGGTGGTAGCACATGAGCGTGAGCTCTATGCTCTCTAGCCCTTTGAAGTGGATTGACGGCCAACACCTTGGCCATCTTCTTGGAAGTTATAGGCTTATCTTGCTTCAGCAACACCTCATTGACCACCTTCTCAACTCCAGCGTCATCACATAGCTCTTGTATGATGTTGGGGAATGCCTATCTTGTGCTCTCGTTAGTACTTTTCAGTATCTTGTTGATGTTGTTGACAATCAACTCCCCAACATTCACGTCCTCTCCCTTCATTATACTGTATATGAGTATAGCCCTCTCCTTGGTCACCTCAGATGTGTTTGACGTAGGGATCAAAGACCTTCTCACAAAGTCTAACCACCCCCTAGCTTGGGGGCTCAAGTCCCTTCTCCTCAACTGGTTGGGTTTTCCATCTTTGTCATTGATCCACTCCACATTTAGTACACAAATTTCATTCAGGATTTCATCAAATCCTGGGTCTGGTTGCTTCATCCTCTCCTCTTAACTTCGAGTGGAGTTGACCCTTTTCATCATCAGCACTTGGTGCACGAAAATTACACTCATACTGTGTAATTCCACGTAACTAACCAGCAAGTGCACTGGATCGTCCAAGTAATACCTTACGTGAGTAAGGGTCGAATCCCACAGAGATTGTTGGCTTGAAGCAAGCTATGGTTATCTTATTATTCTTAGTTAGGATACCAATAGGGTTTTTTAGTTTCAATTGTAAAAATTGAAAGGGCATAGAATAAGTAATTGTTACACAATAATGGAGAATATATTGGAGTTTTGGAGATGCTTTGTCTTCTAAATCCCTGCAACATAATGCTTTCTTACTTTCAAACATGCAAGGCTCCTTCCATGGCAAGTTGTATGTAGGGCGTCACCGTTGTCAATGGCTACTTCTCATTCTCTCAGTGAAAATGGTCCAAATGCTCTATCACATCACGGCTAATCATCTGTCAGTTCTCGATCATGTCAGAATAGGATCCATTGATCCTTTTGTGTTTGTCACTACGCCCAACACTCACGCGTTTGAAGCTTGTCACAGTCATCCAATCCCTGAATCCTACTCGGAATACCACAGACAGGGTTTAGACTTTTCAAATTCTCAAGAATGCTGCCAATATATTCTAGCTTATACCACGAAGACTCTGATTAAAGAATCCAAGAGATATTCATACAATCGAAGGTAGAACGGAGGTGGTTGTCAGGCACGCATTCATTGGTTGAGAATGGTGGTGGGTGTCACGGATCATCATCTTCTTCATATTTAAGTGCGAATGAACATCTTAGATAGGAACAAGCGTGTTTGAATAGAAAACAGAAATAATTGCATTAATTCATCGAGACGCTGCAGAGCTCCTCACCCCCAACAATGGAGTTTAGAGACTCATGCCGTCAAAAAGTACAAAGTTCAGATCTAATATGTCATGAGATACAAAATAAGTCTCTAAAAGTTGTTTAAATACTTAAACTAGTAACTAGGTTTACATAAAATGAGTAAACTAAGATGGATAGTGCAGAAATCCACTTCTGGGGCTGGTAGACGAAATTGTGATCATCAACAATGGCTCCAATGACTTGGTAGCTCTCACACATGAATTACACTTAGTCACAACTCCGCACAACTAACCAGCAAGTGCACTGGGTCGTCCAAGTAATACCTTACGTGAGTAAGGGTCGATCCCAAGAAGATTGTTGGTATGAAGCAAGCTATGGTCATCTTGTAAATCCCATTCAAGTGGATCTAACTAATTTAAGAGATTATTGGTTTAAATAAAAATAATAAAATAAACAGAAAATAAAGATAGAGTTACTCATGTAATTCAATGGTGGGAATTTCAGACAAGTGTATGGAGATGCTTGTCCCTGTTGAATCTCTGCTTTCCTACTACTTTCATCCAATCCTTCTTACTCCTTTCCATGGCAAGCTGTATGTAGGGCATCACCGTTGTCAATGGCTATATCCCATCTTCTCAGTGAAAATGGTCCAAATGCTCTGTCATAGCACGGCTAATCATCTGTCGGTTCTCAATCAGGTTGGAATAGAATCCAGTGATTCTTTTGTGTCTGTCACTAGTGCCCAGCCTTCAGGAGTTTGAAGCTCATCACAGTCATTCAATCCCAGAATCCTACTCAGAATACCACAGACAAGGTTAGACTTTCTGGATTCCCATGAATGCCGCCATCAATTCTAGCTTATACCACAAAGATTCTGATCAAGGAATCCAAGAGATATGCGCCCGGTCTAAGGTGGAACGGAAGTGGTTGTCAGTCACGCGCGTTCATAGGTGAGAATGATGATCAGTGTCACAGATCATCACATTCATCAAGTTGAAGTGCAACGAATATCTTAGAAGAGTAATGAATCGAATTGGATGAAAATAGTAGTAATTGCATTAAAACTTGAGGTACAGCAGAGCTCTACACCCTTAATCTGTGGTGTGTAGAAACGCCACCGTTGAAAATACATAAGTGAAAGGTCCAGGCATGGCCGAATGGCCAGCCCCTAGATCTAAGAACTAAACATCTAAAGATTGAATAATACAATCAAAGGTTTTTAATAAACTAGTAAAAAGTTCTATTTATACTAAACTAGCTTCTAGGGTTTACAGAGGTAAGTAATTGATGCATAAATTCACTTCCGGGGCCCACTTGGTGTGTGCTTGGGCTGAGCTTGATCTATCCACGAGCTGAGGCTTCTCTTGGAGTTGAACATCAAGTTGTAACGTGTTTTGGGCGTTCAACTCTGGTTCGTGACGTGTTTCTGGCGTTTGACTCTAGAATGCAGCATGGAACTGGCGTTGAGCGCCAGTTTACATCATCAAATCTCGAATAAAGTATAAACTATTATATATTGCTGGAAAGCTCTGGATGTCTAATTTCCAACTCTATTGAGAGCGCGCCATTTGGAGTTCTGTAGCTCCAGAAAATACGTTTTGACTGCAGGGAGGTCAGATTCCAACAGCATCAGCAGTCCTTTGTCAGCCTCCTATCAAAGTTTTGCTCAGGTCCCCAAATTTCAGCCAGAAAATACCTGAAATCACAAAAAATTACACAAACTCATAGTAAAATCCAGAAATATGAATTTAGCATAAAAACTAATGAAAACATCCCTAAAAGTAACTAGATCATACTAAAAACTACTACTAAAAACTACCTAAAAATAATGCCAAAAAGCGTATAAATTATCCGCTCATCACAACTCCAAACTTAAATTGTTGCTTGTCCCCAAGCAACTGAAAATCAAATAGGATAAAAAGAAGAGAATATACTATAATTTCCAAAGTATCAATGAATATTAATTCTAATTAGATGAGCGGGACTTGTAGCTTTTTGTTTCTGAACAGTTTTGGCATCTCACTTCATCCTTTGAAGTTTAGAATGATTGGCATCTATAGGAACTCAGAGTTCAGATAGTGTTTATTGATTCTCCTAGTTAAGTATGTTGATTCTTGAACACAGCTACTTTTATGAGTCTTGGCCGTGGCCCTAAGCACTTTGTTTTCCAGTATTACCACCGGATACATAAATGCCACAGACACATGACTGGGTGAACCTTTTCAGATTGTGACTCAGCTTTGCTAAAGTCCCCAGTTAGAGGTGTCCAGAGCTCTTAAGCACACTCTTTTTGCTTTGGATCATGACTTTAACCACTCAGTCTCAAGCTTTTCACTTGGACCTTCATGACACAAGCACATGGTTAGGGACAGCTTGATTTAGCCGCTTAGGCCTGGATTTTATTTCCTTAGTCCCTCCTATCCATTGATGCTCAAAGCCTTGGATCCTTTTTACCCTTGCCTTTTGGTTTTAAGGGCTATTGGCTTTTTCTTCTTGCTTTTCTTTTTCTTTCTAAAATTTTTTTTCTTTCTTTTCTTCTTTTTTTTCGCAAGCCTTTTGTTTTTTCACTGCTTTTTCTTGCTTCAAGAATCAATTTTATGATTTTTCAGATCATCAATAACATTTTTCTTATTCATTGTTCATTCAAGTGCCAACAATTTTAACATTCATAAACAACAAGATCAAAAATATGCACTATTCAAGCATTCATTCAGAAAACAAAAATTATTGTCACCACATCAATATAATTAAATTAAATTCAAGGATAAATTTGAAACTCATGTACTTCTTGTTCTTTTGAATTAAAAACATTTTTCATTTAAGAGAGGTGAAGGATTCATGGAATTATTCATAGCTTTAAGACATAGTTACTAAATACTAATGATCATGAAGTAGAGACACAAAACATAAATAAACATGAAGCATAAAAATTGAAAAACAGAGAAATAAGAACGAGGAATGAGTCGACCTTAGTGAGGGTGGCGCCTTCTTGAAGAACCAATGGTGCTCTTTGAGCTCCTCTATGTCTCTTCCTTGCTTCTGTTGCATGATCCCTAGTAATTTTGGAGCTCCTATCCTTAGTTGCTCCCAATAATTGTGTGGAGGACAATTTATCCCTTGAGGTATGTCAGGGATCTCTTGATTTGTAGTCAAATGTTCTACCACTGAGCTATAAACCCTTTAGATGAGTCTTTCCATCTCCCATGACTCAGAGGTGGAAGCTTTTGTCTTCCATTTTCTCTTTTTTTTTTGAGGTTTCTCTGGCCTTAGGTGCCATCAATGGTTATGGAAAAATAAAAAGCTATGCTTTTACCACACCAAACTTAGAAAATTGCTCGCCCTCGAGCAAGAGAAGAAAGAAAAGATGAAGAATAAGAAGAAGATATGGAGGAGATGGAGGGATGTGTGTATTCGGCTATATGGGTGGGATTGGATAGGAAAGAGAATTTGAATTTTGAACGTAGGTGGGGTGTTTGGGGAAGAGTGGATAGATGTGAGTGGTGAATGAAAAACAGAAGGGATGACCATGAATGGAGAGAGAGAGGGTGAGGTAGGTGGGGATCCTATGGGATCCACAGATCCTGAGGTGTCAAGGATTTACATCCCTGCACCAATTAGGCATGTAGAATGTCTTTGCATACAATTCTAGCATTTAAACGCCGAAGTGATGCTCAATCTGGGCGTTCAATGCCCAATTGTAGCATGTTTCTGGCGTTGAACGCTAGTTCCATGCTTGTTTCTGGCGTTCAGCACCAGCTTTCCTCAGGGTGTATTCCTGGCGTTTGAACGCCAGGATGTTGCTGGTTTCTGGCGTTCAACGCCAGATCCATGCTCTATTCTAGCATTGAACGCCAGCCAGATGCTCCTTACTGGCGTTTAAACGTCAGTAAGTCCTTCCTCCACGGTGTGATTTTTCTTCTGCTATTTTTGATTCTGTTTTTAATTTTAATATTTTTTTGTGACTCCACATGATCATGAACCTACTAAAACACAAAATAACAGTTAAATAAAAATAAAATTAGATAAATAAAAATTGGGTTACCTCCCAACAAGCGCTTCTTTAATGTCAATAGCTTGACAGTAGGCTCTCATGCAGCCACACAGGTGATCAGGTCAATGTTGTATAATCCCAACAACAAACTTAGAGTTTGGTTGTGGGGATTCAACACCAAACTTAGAGTTTGGTTGTGGCCTCCCAACACCAAACTTAGAGTTTGACTGTGGGGGCTCTGTTTGACTCTGTACTGAGAGAAGCTCTACATGCTTACTCTCCCTTGTTACAGAAGGATAGCCGTGTGCTTTAAACACAAGGTAGTCCCCATTCAATTGAAGGACTAATTCTCCTTTGTTAACATCAATCACAGCTCCTGCTGTGGCTAGGAATGGTCTTCCAAGGATGATGCATTCATCCTCTTCGTTCCTAATGTCTAAGATTATGAAATTAGCAAGGATGTAAAGGCCTTTAACCTTTACTAACACGTTCTCTACTAATCCATAAGCTTGGCTTACTGACTAGTCTGCTAATTGTAATGAGAATAAGGCAGGCTGTACCTCAATGATCCCCAGTTTCACCATTACAGAGAGTGGCATAAGATTTATGCCTGACCCCAGGTCACACAGAGCCTTATTAAAGGTCATGGTGCCTATAGTTCTGAACCTATGTATCTAGTTCACTAACGAGCAAGGGAGGTTCACCTTCCCAAGTCTCATTACCAAACAACTTGGCGTTCAGCTTCATGATGGCTCCTAAATATTGAGCAACTTACTTTCCAGTCACATCTTCATCCTCTTCTGAGGAAGAATAGTCTTCAGAACTCATTAATGGAAGAAGGAGATTTAGTGGAATCTCTATGGTCTCTATATGAGCCCCAGATTCTCTTAGGTCCTCAATAGGGAACTCCTTCTTGTTTGAGAGACGCCCCAGGAGGTCTTCCTCACTAGAATTTTCGTCCTTCTCCTCCCTTGTGCATTCGGCCATATTGATTACATCAATGGCCTTGCACTCTCCTTTTGGATTCTCTTCTGTATTGCTTGGGAGAATACAGGGAGGAGTTTCAATGACTTTCTTACTCAGCTGGCCCACTTGTGCCTCCAAATTTTTGATGGAGGACCTTGTTTCACTCATGAAACTTAAAATGGCCTTAGACAGATCAGAGACTAAATTTGCTAAATTAGAGGGGCTCTGCTCAGAACTCTCTATCTGTTGCTGAGAAGATGATGGAAAAGGCTTGTTATTGCTTAGCCTGTTTCTTCCACCATTATAAAAGCCTTGTTGAGGCTTTTGTTGATCCTTCCATGAGAAATTCGGATGATTTCTCCATGATGAATTATAGGTGTTTCCATAAGGTTCACCCATATAATTAACCTCTGCTATTGCAGGGTTCTCAGGATCATAAGCTTCTTCAGAAACAGCCTCTTTAATACTGTTGGATGCATGTTGCCATCCATTCTGATTTTGAGAGATCATGTTGACCTGTTGAGTCAACACTTTGTTCTGAGCCAATATGACATTCAGAGCATCAATTTCAAGAACTCCTTTCTTCTGAGGTATCCCATTATTCACGGAATTCCTCTCAGAGGTATACATGAACTGGTTGTTTGCAACCATGTCAATGAGTTCTTGAGCCTCTTCAGG
>NC_029777.3:47263714-47264667 GCF_000817695.3 Arachis duranensis | reverse complement strand
TGAACATCCACTCTAAGCTTGCTCAACTTTTGAGGAGGAAAGAATTTATCCAAGAAGGCCGTGACCAGCTTATCCCAGGAGTCCAGGCTATCTTTAGGTTGTGAGTCCAACCATGTTCTAGCTCTGTCTCTTACAGCAAAAGGGAAAAGCATGAGCCTGTAGACTTCAGGATCTATTCCATTTGTCTTAACAGTCTCATAAATCTGGAAGAACTCAGTTAAAAACTGATAAGGATCTTCAGATGGAAGTCCATGAAACTTGTAGTTCTATTGCATCAAAGCAACTAATTGAGGTTTCAGCTCAAAATTGTTTGCTCCAATGGCAAGAATTGAGATGCTTCTTCCATCAAACTTGGACGTTGGTTTAGTGAAATCACTGAGTATCCTCCTTGCATTATTGTTCTTGGGTTTGGCTGCTATCTCTTTCTCTTGTTCGAAAATTTCAGAAAGGTTGCCTCTGGATTGTTGTAATTTACCTTCTCTTAGTTTCCTTTTTAGAGTCCTTTCAGGTTCTGGATCAGCTTCAACAAAGATGCCTTTTTCCTTATTCCTGCTCATATGAAAGAGAAGAGAAAAAGAAAAAGGAAGAGGAATCCTCTATATCTGGACAAAGAGGATCCTTACTATTAGTAGAAGAAGAAAGGAATAAGAGTGGAGAATTCAATCACAAGGGTGAGAATAGAGGCAGTGATTGGAGATGAAGAGAGGTGAAGAAAAGTGTTTGTAAATAAATAAATAAATAGAAGAAGAAAAGAGAGGGAGAATTCGAAAATAATTTTGAAAAAATAGTTAATGATTTTCGAAAATTAAAGATAAGATATAATTAAAATTAAAATTTAAAACAATTAAAAAGAATTATTGAAAAAGGGATGAGATATTTTCAAAATTAGAGAGGGAAAGGTAGTTAGGTGGTTTTGAAAAAGATAAGAAACAAACAAAAAGTCAAATAGTTAG
>NC_029777.3:47254982-47263659 GCF_000817695.3 Arachis duranensis | reverse complement strand
AGATAGGATTGAAAAAGATTTAATTTTTAAAATTAAAATTAATTACTTAACTAACAAGAAACTAAAAGATATGGTTCTAGAATTTAAAGATTGAACCTTTCTTAACAAGAAAGTAACAAACTTCAAATTTTTGAATCAATCATATTAATTGTTAACATAATTTCAAAAATTAAGATAAAATTAAGAAAAAGATTTAATTTTTAAAAAAGTTTTAAGAAGATAAGATTTTTTTAAAATTGAAAATTTGACTTGACTTGTAAGAAACAACTAATTTTAAAAATTTTTGACCAAGTCAACTCAAATTTTAAAAAATTTGGAGAGAAATAAGGAAAAGATATTTTTTTATTTTTAAATTTTTAATGATGAGAGAGAAAAACACAATTATGACCCAAAACATGAAAATTTTGGATCAAAACCAATTATGCATGCAAGAACACTATGAATGTTAAGATGAACACCAAGAACACTTTGAAGATCATGATGAACATCAAGAACATATTTTTGAAAACTTTTTGATGCAAAGAAAACATGCAAGACACCAAACTTAGAATTCTTTAATGCATGGACACTATGAATGCAAAACTGCATATGAAAAACAACATACAACACAAAACAAGAAAACATCAAGATCAAACAAGAAGACTTGTCAAGAACAACTTGAAGATCCTGAAGAACTCCATGAATGCATGAATTTTCGAAAAATGCAAGAAAATTTTTTAAAGCATGCAATTGACACCAAACTTAAAAATTGACTCAAAATATTTTTGGTTTTTATGATTTTATGATTTCTTTGTATTTTTATTATTTTTTTTCGAAAATTATATTTTTGAAAAACGAAAATAATGAAAAAATTTTTGAAAACACTACAAGAAAAATACCCATTCAGCCACACTTTTTTAAGCTACATTTGAAAAGCGTAACCTATTCATAAAATAGGCTACGCTTTTCTCTGTGTTGCCTTTTTATAAGAGAAAAGGATACACAAATGCGGCATCATTTAAAAAGCGTAGCCTTAGGTATTATAGAAATCACTTATAAAGCGTAGCCGTAGGTTGATATCTATAGGTTCACTTTTCGTATCAAAGGAGAGGCTTTTAAAGGCTAGTCTATTTGTTAAATTTTGGGTGCGTTTTAAAAGTGATGCCTAATGTATTTAGAGGCAAAAACTTGACAATTGATAACCCTCTTTTTCCCGAAAGAAAACTTACACTTAGTGAATTTTTCTTTTAATTCCCTCCAAAGGTCATCACTCACCTCGTGAAGAAACCCTCTCACCACTCACCATCGCCACTGACCACTCACCATCGCGCCGAAACCCTCTCACCATCGCGAAGAAACCCACTTATCACCACCCACCACTGACCGTCACTCCTGTTCGCCCTCATCTATGCGCTTCTCACCTTCGCCAACCTTGTTGCACACAACCCTCACCTTCGCCATTCTCACCGTCGTTGATGACCGTCGCTGTTGTTGCGCTGACCATCGCTCTTCTTCTCGGTTCTACCCTAATCGTCTTCTCTGTGCCCTAATCACTGATGACGGTCACTGTTCTGACCATCGCTGTTGCTGCGCCACCGTCACCATCATCATCTCCGTGCTTCTCATCATCGTCTTCACTGTGCTCACATTGTTGAATATGTATGTATTGATTTCTATTTGGTTCTAAAATTTTAAAGGTTTAGGGTTCCCATTTTAGGGGTTTTAATTTGGGAGTTTTAATCTGTGAAACTCTAGGATTGTGATTTAACTGGAGGTCAATTTTTTCTTCTTCAAGCTCTTAATGATTTACAATAGTAGTTATTATTTGTTTATTTATTTATTGTTTGATGATCATTGTACCTTGCAGATTGAAGCAGCAATAACCAAGGATGAGCTTCAGCACCTCGCTTTGCTGTTCAAATCTAAATTTGATTCAATTGGTCAAATCACTGCTGGAGTTTTATGGCTGCTTAAGTTGGAAGGTTCTGTTGGTCAGGCTGTAATGGATCAACTTGGTAACCTAGCTAGGTATGCTTTCCAATTTCTAATGTTTCTGAATTAATTTTTATCGGACATATCTTGTTCTTTTAATTTCTATTTATTGTTGTTATGTTATAGTCTTCATTAAACTCAATATATAGGTAATGGATAGTGATTTGAAGCAAGGTTTCATGAATCCAAGGGATTGGTTCATTGATGACAACTAGTGATCATGTCATGTATGATACTTAGAATTTTAGAGACAGAGAAAGAACAAAAAATACAAGAATTTCCTTGCCTCACTTTTAGGAGTACAAGAAAAATACAAGAATTTCCTGGCCTCACTATTTTTGTTAATGCTATACTAGCTGTGTGGGGTTCAGCAACGAAATCTTGAGGCAAGTTCTAGCTGTGTGATCCCCCAAGAAGTCAGTGCTCACTGCCTCACCCCCAAAAAAGATGTTTAACATAATCATTATATTTTTGTTTTTGAATTGAAGCTTAGTCTAATTATTGCTGAATAATGAAAAATAATGCTATACAGTTACCGAGAACCTTGTGTTTATTTATTTATTTTTTGCTTGACCAACTTGAGCATTGATTGATTAATTTAAATTATTTAATTATGTCTTTTCTTGTGTTTTAAATTAAATCTGAATGATTATTGTTTTGTTCAGGCTATCTTCAACGGGTAGTGTGAAGTCATTGCTTTGTGAAATAGCCTACATGAACATCTCTGGAACATTAGTTTAATTTGCAACCTCTCTTTCTCCGGAGAAATTGAGCACATTGAGATCTTCAGGTACATACTTTTCTCATTTTTTTGTGCAGAAAATTCTTAAATTTTAGCTTCTTTCTTTCTTAGAATTTGAAGAAAAGAGGTTTCTTGAATCCAGTTTTCATTAGCTCGAATTTTTAAGACCTCTGGTTAGGATGTTTGTGGGGGAAAGGGAGAGAAAAAGTACAAAAGGTAGACAAGAAATCACGTGGTGTATTGAGAGTAAAGCAAAGCTGAATAAGGTAGGGTGTAACTTTAACCATCATTCTATTTTATTTTACTTATTAATTTATTCTGGCCTTACTCAATGCCAGCTAAGAAGTTAAGTGGAAGTTTGGTACACTTAAGATGTTCTGTTTTAGGATTTGAACTAGTATTCTATGCTGAAACTAGGAGTTGATATCGACACAGCAGAGTTGTGGTGATTTCTTTGGCTTCTCTGATTTCTTTCGTGCTTCATTTTGTTGCCTTCCATTTTATTCTTGATTTGGCCAGGGACAATGGATTTCCTTGGGTTTGCTGTAGGTTTATTTTAGAGTAAAATTCTTTTATATAATATATATCAAGTTGCTTATACTCCATTAACAATGGATAATGGCTTATATCAAGTTGCTTATATTCCATTATTAACAATGGATAATGGCTTATCCTCTGCTAGCTATTAGGCTAAACTGAATGGCTTAAAATTATTAAAGGATCATATTTAGTTCTCTAATAGTTTTACTTCAATACACTGCTCTAGGATGTATAATACTGATGATTATATGATGATTTCAGAGATTTGTTGTTGTTAATTGAATTTATCATACAATGCTGTTTAGCTATTTGATTAGATGCTTAAGGATTATCGGACTTCTTTTCATTCTAGTATGCTTCGTGAATCCCAAGCTTGTGAAAATTTCACATGTGGTACATATGATGAGTACTGCTGACATAAAACAAATATACTTGGTTTATGAATGATAGAAATAATATATAGACATTGTGTTGAGTGATGTTTGAAGTTGTTCTTCTCTTGCATTTATGAACTGTTTAAAGCAATCCATTCATGCTTATCATTGTGAATGTTTTAAACTTATAATCAGGTACCATGGCTCCATTATCGTCAATTCCTTGTTTTCCTTCTCTAGTTAAAGTGCTTCAAACGTAGCTCTTGAACTAGATGTATACTTTTAGTGTTAGTCTTTTGAGTGCTTCTTTCATTTTTTAAAAATAAAATATCCTATACATCGGGAGTGGTATAGACTCATGCATTTATTAAAGCAGAAAAGATAATACTACCTGAAGATAAAAGCAAAAGGAAAAGAATTCACGATGGAAAAAAATCAGGTAACATCCTCCATTTGACACACTATTATATATTTTCATAACTCTACTTTATTTTCCTTTTCTGATATGAAAAAAAGGTTGCTAAGGACAGGGCTAGCTGTGTGCAGTTGTGTCCTTATATGGAAAAAGTTTGTTGACTATCACAGGAAATTTAGATGCAGAATTCAATGATAAATTAATCACAATAGAACATAGTAGCTGTGCACTAAAATATTGGAGATTTTTTTGGTCTGGACTAATATATAGATTTCTGACCTGTTTTTATCACTACTATTACCAAATGATAAACTATCAAAATGATTGAATCTTCTCAAATGCAGATTATAGTTTACAGAATAATAAAGAGTAGTAACATTAAAAGTCTAACTTGTCTAAATTTTGATTAAGTACAAATCTTCATTCTTATTTCTTCCTCTTATTGTTGCGGCTGTTGTTGTTGTTAACGGTTAAGTGGTGTATTATCCAATTTGTGGGTAGGTAAATTTTGATGTGCAAGTGGATCAATTATATCATCAAGAAAAAAAGAGCTATATATAGACAAAACGCTTTCACTAAGAAACAAAAAAGGAACAGGGGGTCCAACTCCAGCAGCAGCACTAAAGCTAGACAAGCTTCTCCATGATTAGGTGCTAGTCCTAATCATGTTCTATATGTTGCTGCTGCATGTAGTAGTAGTAATTGGAGGAGTAATAATTCAAGATTGGCTTGTGTAGCAAAGTTCAACTTTTCAAATGTGAAGAGAATAGGGAAACTTTGTGGCAACAGTTCTGATCAACGTCTAAACTTTTCAAATGGCGCGCTCTCATTCGGCCATGCCTGAACCTTTCACTTATGTATTTTCAACGGTGGAGTTTCTACACACCATAGATTAAGGGTGTGGAGCTTTGCTGTACCTCAAGCTTCAATGCAATTACTATTATTTTCTATCCAATTCGAATTATTCCTGTTCTAAGATATTCGTTGCACTTCAACTTGATGAATGTGATGATCCGTGACACTCATTATCATTCTCACCTATGAACGCGCATGATTGACAACCACTTCCGTTCTACCCTAGACCGGGCGCATATCTCTTGGATTCCTTAATCAGAATCTTCGTGGTATAAGCTAGAATTGATGGCGGCATTCATGGGAATCTGGAAGGTCTAACCTTGTCTGTGGTATTCCGAGTAGGATTCCGGAATTGAATGACTGTTACGAGCTTCAAACTTCTGAAGGATGGGCATTAGTGACAGACGCAAAAGAATCAAGGGATTCTACTCCAACCTGATTGAGAACCGACAGATGATTAGCCGTGCTGTGACAAAGCATTTGGACCTTTTTCATTGAGAGGATGGGATGTAGCCATTGACAATGGTGATGCCCTACAAACAGCTTGCCATAGAAGGGAGTGATAAAATTGGATAAAAGCAGTAGGAAAGCAGAGATTCAGGAGGAGCACAGCATCTCCATACGCCTATCTGAAATCCCCATCATTAGATTACATGAGTAACTTTATCGTTATTTTATGTTTATTATTTATTAATTTTTGAAAATCCATAATTAATTTAAATCCGTCTGACTGAGATTTACAAGATGACCATAGCTTGCTTCATACCAACAATCTCTGTGGGATCGACCCTTACTCACGTAAGGTTTATTACTTGTACGACCCAGTACACTTGCTGGTTAGCTGAACGGAGTTGTGACCACACATAGTAAAGAGCTATTATCTCGAATTAAATTTCATACAAGTACAAAGAGTACGAATCACAATTTCGTCCACCAAGTTTTTGGCGCCGTTGCCGGGGATTGTTCGAGTATGGACAACTGACGGTTCATCTTGTTGCTCAAATTAGGTAATTTTCTTTTTATTTTCTTTTCAAAAAAAGTTTTCAAAAAACTTTCAAAGATTTTTCTTTATTGTCATTTTCTTAAAATATAATTTTCGAAAAAAATAATAAAAATACAAAAAAAATCATAAAATCATAAAAATCAAAAATATTTTGTGTTTCTTGTTTGAGTCTTGAGTCAATTTTTAAGTTTGGTGTCAATTGCATGTTTTAAAAGAATTATTATGCATTTTTCAAAAATTCATGCATTCATGGTATTCTTTATGATCTTCAAGTTGTTCTTGGTAAGTCTTCTTGTTTGATCTTGATGTTTTCTTGTTTTGTGTTGTTTGTTGTTTTTCATATGCATTTTTGTTTGTGTTTTTCTCTCTCCTCATTAAAAATTCAAAAATCAAAAAATATATTTTCCTTATTTCCCTTCAAATTTTCGAAATTTTGGGTTGACTTGGTCAAAAATTTTTAAAATTAGTTGTTTCTTACAAGTCAAGTCAAATTTTCAATTTTAAAAATCTTATCTTTTCAAAATCTTTTTCAAAAATCATATCTTTTCAACTTTATCTTTGTTTTTTGAATTTTTTCAAAAAAAAAAATATTTTTCAATATTTTTATCTTTTACATCATATTTTCGAAAATATAATCAATAATTAATGTTTTGATTCAAAAGTTTGAAGTTTGTTACTTTCTTGTTAAGAAAGGTTCAATCTTTAAAATCTAGAATCCTATCCTTTTAAGTTTCTTGTTAGTTAAGTAATTAATTTTAATTTTAAAATTAAATCTTTTTCAACCATATCTTATCTATCTTATCCTTTTATCTTATCTTTTTCAAAATTTTATCTTTTTCAATTTTGATTTCAAAATATCTTATCTTATCTTATCTTCTTATCTTTTCAAATTTGATTTTAATATCTTTTTAAACTAATTATTTGACTTTTTGTTTGTTTCTTATCTTTTTCAAAACCAACTAACTACCTATCCCTCTCTAATTTTCAAAAATACCTCTCTCTTTTTCAAAAATTCTTTTTAATTGTTTTAAATTCTAATTTTAATTATATCTTATCTTTAATCTTCGAAAATCACTAACCACTTTTTCAAAATTATTTTCGAAATTCTCTATCTCTCCTTCTTCTATTTATTTATTTATTTACTAACACTTCTCTTCACCTCTCTTCATCTCAAATCACTACTTCTATCCTTAACCATTCTTTGTCACTCTTCTTCCATTCCTTCTTCTACTAACAACAAAGGATCCTCTTTACTGTGACATAGAGGATTTCTCTTTTTTTTCTTGTTCTCTACTTCCCTATATGAGCAGGAACAAGGAAAAAGACACTCTTGTTGAAGCTGATCCAGAATCTGAAAGGACTCTGTAGAGGAAACTAAGAAAAGCTAAACTACAACAATCCAGAGGCAACCTTTCTGAAATTTTCGAAGAAGAGAAGGAGATGGCAGCCGAACCCAACAACAATAATGCAAGGAGAATGCTTGGTGACTTCACAAAACCAACGTCCAAATTTGATGGAAGAAGCATCTCCATTCCTGCCATTGGAGCCAACAATTTTGAGCTTAAGCCTCAACTATTTGCTTTAATGCAACAGAACTGCAAGTTTTATGGACTTCCATCTGAAGATCCTTACTAGTTTTTAACTGAGTTCTTGCAGATTTGTGAGACTGTTAAGACAAATGGAGTAGATCTTGAAGTCTACAGGCTCATGCTTTTTCCTTTTGCTATAAGAGACAGAGCTAGAACATGGTTGGACTCACAACCTAAAGATAGCCTGGACTCTTGGGTTAAGCTGGTCACGGCCTTCTTGGATAAATTATTTCCTCCTCAAAAGCTGAGTAAGCTTAGAGTGGATGTTCAGACCTTCAAGCAAAAAGATGGTGAATCCCTCTATGAAGCTTGGGAAAGATACAAGCAGATGACCAAAAAGTGTCCTTCTGACATGTTTTCAGAATGGACCATATTAGATATATTCTATTATGGTCTATCTGAGTTTTCCAAGAGGTCATTGGACCATTCTGCAGGTGGATCCATTCACCTAAAGAAAACACCTGCAGAAGCTCAAGAACTTATTGACATGGTTGCAAATAACCAATTCATTTACACTTCTAAGAGGAATTCCGTGAATAGTAGGACACCTCAAAGGAAGGGAGTTCTTGAAATTGATGCACTGAATGCCATATTGGCTCAGAACAAAGTGTTGACTCAGCAAGTCAACATGAGCTCTCAAAGTCTGAATGGATGGCAAAATGCATCCAATAGTACTAAAGAAGCAGCTTCTGAAGAAGCTTATGATCCTGAAAACCCTGCAGTGGCAGAGGTTAATTACATAGGTGAACCTTATGGAAACACCTATAATTCGTCATGGAGAAATCATCCAAATTTCTCATGGAAGGATCAACAAAAGCCTCAACAAGGCTTTAATAATGGTGGAAGAAACAGGCTCAGGAATAGCAAGCCTTTTTCCATCATCTTCTCAGCAACAGACAGAGAATTCTGAATAGAGCCCCTTTAACTTAGCAAATATAGTCTCTGATCTGTCTAAGGCCACCTTAAGTTTTATGAGTGAAACAAGGTCCTCCATCAGAAATTTGGTGGCACAAGTGGGCCAGCTGAGTAAGAAAGTCATTGAAACTCCTCCCAGTATTCTCCCAAGCAATACAGAAGAGAATCCAAAAGGAGAGTGCAAGGCTATTGATGTAATCAATATGGCCGAATGCACAAGGGAGGAGAAGGATGAAAATCCTAGTGAGGAAGACCTCCTGGGACGTCTCTCAA
>NC_029777.3:47254113-47254699 GCF_000817695.3 Arachis duranensis | reverse complement strand
AAGAGGATGAAGATGTAACTGGAGAGCAAGTTGCTCAATATCTAGGAGCTATCATGAAGCTGAATGCCAAGTTGTTTGGTAATGAGACTTGGGAAGGTAAATCCCCCTTGTTCATTAGTGAACTAGATACATGGATTCAGAAAACTCTACCTCAAAAGAGACAAGATCCTGGTAAATTCTTAATACCCTGTACCATAGGCACCATGACCTTTAACAAGGCTCTGTGTGACCTGGGGTCAGGCATAAATCTTATGCCACTCTCTGTAATGGAGAAACTGGGGATCATTGAGGTACAGCATGCCTTATTCTCACTTCAATTGGCAGACAAGTCAGTAAGACAAGCTTATGGATTAGTAGAGGACGTGTTAGTAAAGGTTGAAGGCCTTTACATCCCTGCTGATTTCATAATCTTAGACACTAGAAAGGAAGAAGATGAATGCATCATCCTTGGAAGACCCTTCCTAGCCACAGCAGAAGCTGTGATTGATGTTAGCAGAGGAGAATTAATCCTTCAATTGAATGGAGACTACCTTGTTTTTAAAGCTCAAGGACCTTCCTCTGCAACCATGGAGAGAAAGCATGAAAA
>NC_029777.3:47252902-47253711 GCF_000817695.3 Arachis duranensis | reverse complement strand
ATTTTACATGCCTAATTGGTGCAGGGATGTAAATCCTTGACACCTCAGGATCTGTGGACCCCACAAGATCATCTCAGGATCTGTGGACCCCACAGGATCCCCACCTACCTCAACTCACCCTCTCTCTTCTTCACACAATCCAAAAACACTCTTCCCCAAACATTACTCACCAATCACCTCAATCCCTCTTCCCAATTACCCCTTCACCACTCCCATCCATCCACTCTTCCCCATAAACCCCACCTACCTTCAAAATTCAAAAATCTTTCCCACCCAAACCCACCCTAAATGACCGAAACCACACCCATTCCCCTCCCTATATATACCCTTCCATTCTACTTCATTTTCACACAACACAAACCCCTCTTCTACACCTTGACCGAAACACCTTCCCTCACTCTCCTCCATATTTTCTTCTTCTTCTTTCTTCTCTTGCTCGAGGGCGAGCAATATTTTAAGTTTGGTGTGGTCAAAGCATAATCTTTTTGTTTTTCCATTACCATCAATGGCACCTAAGGCCGGAGAATCCTCTAGGAAAGGAAAAGGGAAGACAAAAGCTTCCACCTCCGAGTCATGGGAGATCGAAAGATTCATCTCCAAAAGCCATCAAGACCACTTCTATGATGTTGTGGCAAAGAAGAAGGTGATCCCTGAGGTCCCTTTCAAACTCAAGAAAAATGAGTATCCGGAGATCCGACATGAAATCCGAAGAAGAGGTTGGGAAGTCCTAACCAACCCGATGCAACAAGTCAGAATCTTAATGGTTCAATAGTTCTATGCCAATGCATGGATCACTAGGAACCATGATC
>NC_029777.3:47251548-47252627 GCF_000817695.3 Arachis duranensis | reverse complement strand
TGGCAAGGCTAGCTTTTCCTCATCTTATTTGCCATCTATGTTACTTAGCTGGAGTTATCATAGAAGGAGACATCCTCATTGAAGAGGATAAACCCATCACCAAGAAGAGGATGGAGCAAGCAAGAGAGACCCTCCACGGATCTCAAGAGATGCATGAGGAAGCTCATCATCAAGAAATCCCTGAGATGCCTCAAGGGATGCACTTTCCTCCCAACAACTATTTTGGAACAACTCAACACTTCCCTAGAAGATTTGAGCTACAATGTGGAACAATTAAGGGTGGAACATCATGAGCACTCCATCATTCTCCATGAAATAAGAGAAGATCAAAGAGCAATGAGGGAGGAGCAACAAAGGCAAGGAAGGGACATAGAAGAGCTTAAGGATATTGTTGGTCCTTCAAAAAGAAGACTCCACTAAGGTGGATTCATTCCTTGTTCTTACTTTTCTGCTGTTCGGTTTTTATATTATATGTTTATCTATGTTTTGTGTCTCTACTTCATGATCATTAGTGTTTAGTAACTATGTCTTAAAGTTATGAATAATTCCAGTAATCGTTCACCTCTCTTAAATGAAAAATGTTTTTAATTCAAAAGAACAAAGAAGTACATAAATTCTGAATTTATCCTTGAATTTAGTTTAATAATATTGATGTGGTAACAATACTTTTTGCTTTCTGAATGAATGCTTGAACAGTGCATATTTTTGATCTTGTTGTTTATGAATGTTAAAACTGTTGGCTCTTGAAAGAATGATGAACAAAGAGAAATGTTATTGATAATCTGAAAAATCATGAAATTGATTCTTGAAGCAAGAAAAATCAGTGAAAAACAAAATCTTGCGGAAAAAAAAAAGGCAAAAAAATAGAAAGAAAAAGAAATAGCAAGCAGAAAAAGCCAATAGCCCTTAAAACCAAAAGGCAAGGGTAAAAAGGATCCAAGGCTTTGAGCATCAATGGATAGGAGGGCCCAAGGAAATAAAATCCAGGCCTAAGCGGCTGAATTAAGCTGTCCCTAACCATGTGCTTGTGTCATGCAGGTCCAAGTGACAAGCTTGAGACTGAGTGGTTAAAGTCATGA
>NC_029777.3:47251172-47251503 GCF_000817695.3 Arachis duranensis | reverse complement strand
GTGCTTAGGGCCACGGCCAAGACTCATAAGTAGCTGTGTTCAAGAATCAACATACTTAACTAGGAGAATCAATAACACCATTCGAAATTCTAAGTTCCTAGAGAAGCCAATCATTCTGAACTTCAAAGGAAAAAGTGAGATGCCAAAACTGTTCAGAAGCAAAAAGCTACAAGTCCCGCTCATCTAATTAAAATTAATATTCATTGATATTTTGGAATTTATATTATATTCTCTTCTTTTTATCCTATTTGATTTTCAGTTGCTTGGGGACAAGCAACAATTTAAATTTGGTGTTGTGATGAGCAGATAATTTATACGCTTTTTGGCATTA
>NC_029777.3:47225470-47251115 GCF_000817695.3 Arachis duranensis | reverse complement strand
TATGTTAAATTCACATTTCTAGACTTTACTATGAGTTTGTATGTTTTTCTGTGATTTCAGGTAAATTCTGGCTGAAATTGAGGGACTTGAGCAAAACTCTGATAGGAGGCTGACAAAGGACTGCTGATGCTGTTGGAATCTGACCTCCCTGCACTTGAAATAGCTTTTCTAGAGCTACAGAATTATAAATGGCGCGCTCTTAACGGCGTTGGAAAGTAGACATCCAGAGCTTTCCAGCAATATATAATAGTCTATACTTTATTTGGGAATTGATGACGTAAACTGGCGCTCAACGCCAGTTCCATGTTGCTGTCTGGAGTAAAACGCCAGAAATACGTCACGACCCGGAGTTGAACGCCCAATACACGTTACAACTTGGCATTCAACTCCAAAAGAAGCCTCAGCTCGTGGATAGATCAAGCTTAGCCCAAACACACACCAAGTGGGCCCCGGAAGTGGATTTATGCATCAATTACTTACTCATGTAAACCCTAGTAGCTAGTCTAGTATAAATAGGATAATTTACTATTGTTTTAGACATCTTTGGTCTCAGTTTTATTTTATTCTTCATCTGAGGAGACTATTGATCACGTTGTGGGGGGCTGGCCATTCGGCTACGCCTGAACCTTTCACTTATGTATTTTCAACGGTGGAGTTCCTCACACCATAGATTAAGGGTGTGGAGCTCTGCTGTACCTCAAGCTTCAATGCAATTACTATTATTTTCTATCCAATTCGAATTATTCCTATTATAAGATATTCGTTGCACTTCAACTTGGTGAATGTGATGATCCGTGACACTCATTATCATTCTCACCCATGAACACGCGTGATTGACAACCACTTCCGTTCTACCCTAGACCGGGCGCATATCTCTTGGATTCCTTAATCAGAATCTTCGTGGTATAAGCTAGAATTGATGGCGGCATTCATGGGAATCCGAAAGGTCTAACCTTGTCTGTGGTATTCCGAGTAGGATTCCGGAATTGAATGATTGTGACGAGCTTCAAACTCCTGAAGGCTGGGCGTTAGTGACAGACGCAAAAAAATCAAGGGATTCTACTCCAACCTGATTGAGAATCGACAGATGATTAGCCGTGCTGTGACAGAGCATTTGGACCTTTTTCATTGAGAGGATGGGATGTAGCCATTGACAATGGTGATGCCCTACATACAGCTTGCCATAGAAGGGAGTGATAAAATTGGATAAAAGTAGTAGGAAAGCAGAGATTCAGGAGGAGCACAACATCTCCATACGCCTATCTGAAATCCCCATCATTGGATTACATGAGTAACTTTATCGTTATTTTATGTTTATTATTTATTAATTTTCGAAATTCCATAATTTATTTAAATCCGTCTGACTGAGATTTACAAGATGACCATAGCTTGCTTCATACCAACAATCTCTATGGGATCGACCCTTACTCACGTAAGGTTTATTACTTGGACAACCCAGTACACTTGCTGGTTAGTTGAACGGAGTTGTGACCACACATAGTAAAGAGCTATTATCTCGAATTAAATTTTATATAAGTACAAAGAGTACGAATCCCAATTTCGTCCACCAGAATGCCAGGGGTGGAAGCTGGAGTGGCATTAGACGCCAACTCCTTACCTGTTTCTGGCATCTGAATGCCAGAACTGAGCTTTCTTTGAGCATTCAATGCCAACTCCTCACTTGTTTCTGGCGTTTGAATGCCAGAACTGAGCATGGGCTGGGCGTTTAATGCTAGCACTCCACCCTTTTCTGGCGTTTGAGCGCCAGAATTATTCCTCTCTGGGCTCTTACTGTCCTCAGAGGGATTTTGGGTATCAGTTTGTTCATTTCTTGGCTTCCTACTGTCTTGAAGTGAGGTATTTAATGTTTTTCCACTTCTTAATTGAACTGCTTGGTACTCTTCTATTATTTGTTTTGATAAGTGCTGTTTTGTTTGCTTCAACTGCATTTCCATATTCATATTAGCCATTCTTGTGTCTTGTAGTATCTCCTTGAATTCGGCTAGCTGTTTTGTTAGAAAATCTAATTGCTGATTGAATTCAGTAACTTGTTCTGCAGGACTGAGTTCAGCAGTTACTGTTTTAGCCTATTCCTTCGTGGAAGGTTCACTGCTTAGGTACAGATGCTGATTTCTGGCAACTGTATCAATGAGCTCTTGAGCCTCTTCAATTGTCTTTCTCATGTGTATAGATCCACCATCTAAGTGGTCTAGAGAATTCTGAGCTTTCTCTGTAAGCCCATAATAGAAGATGTTTAACTGCACCCATTCTGAAAATATTTCAGAGGGGCATTTTCTTAGCATCTCTCTATATCTCCCCCAATCATCATAAAGGGATTCATTATCTCATTGTTTAAAGCCTTGGATGCTCAGCCTTAGCTGTGTCATCCGTTTTGGAGGGAAATATTGATTTAGGAATTTTTCTGACAACTGTTTCCATGTCCTTATGCTAGCCTTAGGTTGGTTATTTAACCACCTCCTAGCTTGGTCTTTTACAGCAAATGGAAACAGTAATAATCTGTAGACATCCTGATCTACTTCCTTATCATGTACTGTGTCAGCAATTTGTAAAAACTGTGCCAGAAACTCTGTAGGTTCTTCCAGTGGAAGACCGGAATACTGGCAACTTTGCTGCACCATAATAATGAGCTGATGATTCAACTCAAAACTGCTGACTCCAATGGAGGGTATACAGATACTACTCCCATATGAAGCAGTAGTGGGATTAGCATATGACCCCAGAGTCATTCTGAACTGTTCATTTCCACTTAGGTCCATGATGGAGAAAGGGAGATGATGTGTATTTATTTTATTTATTTTATTATATTAAAAGATAATTTTCAAAATAATAAAATAAAATAAAATAAAAACTAAAATAAAAATAAAATAAATTAGAAAATATTTTATGAAGATTTTCAAAAAAGTGAGGAGAGAAAAAGTGGTTAGGATATTTTTGAAAAAGATATAATTTGAAAAATTTTGACCAAGTCAACCCAAGTAATTCGAAAATTATGAGAAATTAAAGGAAAATATATATTTTTTTTAATTTTATTATGAAAGAGAAAAACACACAAAAGATACAAGACTTAAAATTTTTAAATCCAATGCTCCTTGTTTTCAAAAATTTTGGAGGGAAAACACCAAAGCACACCAAACTTAAAAATTTAAGATCAAAACACAAAGAAGACTCAAGAACACCTTGAAGACTCACAAGAACACCAAGAACATAAGAAAGAACACCAAACTTAAAATTTTTAGAAAACCAAATTAGAATTTTCGAAAACTAAATAAAAATTAACAAGAGAACACCAAACTTAAAGTTTGGCATAAGTTTTAATCAAAGAAAAATTATTTTTGAAAAAATTTTAAAAATAAGATACCCAATTACCAAGAACACAAACCAACGTTCTAGCGAATTAAGCTATAAATGTAACGTGTTTTAAAGAGGTATTTTTAATAAATAAAAATATTTTTTGAAAACTAATATTTTGAAAAATGTACAAGAAAAACAAGAAAAGACATAGAACAAGACAAACCAAATATCAAACAAGAAAAATTGACAAGAACAATTTAAAGATCAAGGAAGAACAAAGAACATGCAATTCGAAAATTGAAAGACAAAGAAAAGCATGCAATTGACACCAAACTTAAAACATGACACTAAACTCACACAAAAGATTCCAAGAAAAATTAAAAACTGTTCATACCCTGACCGAGCTCCCCCAAACTCGGAAGTTCGTAGAAAGGTCCGACCTCGTCCTAAGGCCCACGCCTGAGGTCGGACCTCGGACAAATAAGCTAAGAAGGCCCATCAGAAGGAACGAAGCCCAAAACCTAAAGGCCGAAAAGGCCTAAAGAAAGGCGGTTCCACAAAGATAGGGATAAAGCTCCCAAAAGATAAGATAAGATAAGAATATCTTATCCAGGGAGGATCACGACCAACTACTATAAATACACTGGAGCACCCAGGTATAACTCATACTCTAATTCTACTCAATATCTGCTTGGACCCATGCTAACTTAAGCATCGGAGTGTCATTGCAGGTACAACCACCAGCCGCTCGGCACATCAAGCTCGGGTCACGGAACCCTCACCTCGGGTCTTGCCAGACTGCCGAGCTACACGTTTCAGGTAACCCCCGGAACAAAAACTAATAAAGAAAAATAATATTTTTGAAATTTTCTTTAAAGAGGAATAATAGAAGATGCAATCCTAGTTACTCTAAATAATAAAAAAAGACAAATTTTTCCTAATCTAAGTAACAAGATAAACCGTCAGTTGTTCAAACTCGAACAATCCCTGGCAACTGCGCCAAAAACTTGGTGTACGAAAATTACACTCACACTATGTAATTCTGCACAACTAACCAGCAAGTGCACTGGGTCGTCCAACTAATACCTTACGTGAGTAAGGGTCGAATCCACGAAGATTGCTAGCTTGAAGCAAGCTATGGTTATCTTATTATTCTTAGTCAGGATACCAATAAGGTTCTTTAGTTTCAATTGTAAAAAGTGAAAGGGCATAGAATAAGTAATTGTTACGCAATAATGGAGAATACGTTGGAGTTTTTACTTTCAAACATGCAAGGCTCCATCCATGGCAAGCTGTATGTAGGGCATCACCGTTGTCAATGGCTATTTCCCATCCTCTCAGTGAAAATGGTCCAAATGCTCTGTCACAGCACGACTAATCATCTGTCGGTTCTCGATCATGTCGGAATAGGATCCATTGATCCTTTTGCGTCTGTCACTACTCCCAACACTCACGAGTTTGAAGCTCATCACAGTCATCCAATCTCTAAATCCTACTCGAAATACCATAGACAAGGTTTAGACTTTCTAGATTCTCAAGGGTGCTGCCAATGGATTCTAGCTTATACTACAAAGACTCTGATTAAAGAATCCAAGAGATATTCATACAATCGAAGGTAGAACAGAGGTGGTTGTCAGACACGCGTTCATAGGTTGAGAATGGTGATAAGTGTCACGGATCATCACCTTCTTCATATTGAAGTGCGAATGAACATCTTAGATAGGAACAAGCGTGTTTGAATAGAAAATAGAAATAATTGCATTAATTCATCGAGACGCTTCAGAGCTCCTCACCCCCAACAATTGAGTTTAAAGAATCATGCCGTCAAAAAGTACATAGTTCATATCTAAAATGTCATGAGATACAAAATAAGTCTCTAAAAGTTGTTTAAATACTTAAACTAGTAACCTAGGTTTACAGAAAATGAGTAAACTAAGATGGATAGTGCAGAAATCCACTTCTGGGACCTACTTGGTGTGTGCTGGGGCTGAGACTTAAGCTTCTCACGTGCCTGGGCTATTTCTGGAGTTAAACGTTAGGTTGTAGCCTGTTTCTGGCGTTTAACTCCAACTTGCAACCTGTTTCTGGCGTTCAACGCTAGAATGCAACATGGAACTGGCGTTAAATGCCAGTTTACGTCATTTATCTTCGCACAAAGTATGGACTATTATATATTGCTGGAATGCCCTGGATGTCTACTTATCAAACCAATTAAGAGAGTGCCAATTGGACTCTTGTAGCTCCAAAAAATCCATTCCGAGTGCAGGGAGGTCAGAATCCAACAGCATCAGCAGTCCTTTTTCAGCCTGAATAAGATTTTTGCTCAGCTTCCTCAATTTCAGCCAGAAAATATATGAAATCATAGAAAAACAAAAAAACACATAGTAAAGTCCAGAAATATGAATTTTGCCTAAAAACTAATAAAAATATACTAAAAAGTAGCTAGAACCTACTAAAAACTACCTAAAAATAATGCCAAAAAGCGTATAAATTATCCGCTCATCAGCACCCTTTCTATGTTACAGGGACTATAGTAAATGGTCTTCCCCCTCACATAGCCAATATACCCATAAGTTTGCCCAGGCTATGGCACCTCATTGGCAAAAAACTCCCTTACCACTCCTTCCACCACTTTCATTAGTGGGTTGCAGAAGAGTGCCCAGCCCCTGTTGTTGATCTCAATGTTGATTTTAAGGTGCTCATTCCTTCCTAGTTGAAAGCTGACCTCAGGGATGATCTCCCTCTCACTCACCCAACCATAGAATTGGTTTTTGTTGAATGCTGAGAGGAATTTGTACTCACTGAAGTTTGAGCTTGAGGAACCTGAGGTTGGTTCTTTGGTCTTTCTTTTCTTTAAGGTTGAGGATCATGGTGGTGCCATTGGGTGGAGAAAGAGAGAGTGTTTGAGGGTTCTGAGATACTAATGGAGTATTGCAAAGAAACACAAGAAAAATAAGATTTTGCCCCAACAACAAACTTAGCACTTGATTGTCCCAATAAAGTAGAATGATAAAGAAAAAGAAGAACGAGAGAAGAAAGAAAGGTCTCTGTGAGTTTTTTATGTGGAGTGAATGGGGAGGGTAGGGGATCTATAGGAGTGAAGGGTGTGGTTTGATGGTGGGAAAAGAAGGGAATTCAATGTTTTCCACTTGGGGAGTGGCGCCTACCGTGGGAAGAGGCGCCAACCCTTATCCCAATGTGCTCTCTGAATATGTTGAGTTCCACAGTGTAAGTACACTTTAACCTCCTTGTTATCTATCAAGTGGGCCCCATTCAATCTCCTAAAAAAAAGAAAACAAAAACCCCATTAGTATTGACAAAATGATCCTCTACGTTCCTTTTCAATGCTAGTGAATGGAGTTGCAACTGATGGGTGTCCCTTGGGACACCAAACTTAATTCATTTGTATCTCAATAAATTGGGTTCATCATTAGGTTTTTAATGTGTTCATGGGGAAGAAATAATTCCAATCATTTCACATTCTTTGCGTCTAATCTCCCCTGAACACATTAAAATTCTCATTCAAGCCTCCACCAATGTATTAAATGCTTCCAAATTGAGTGGTATTGGGCTTGCTGATTGATTCTCGTATGGTAGTGGCCACACCAAACTTAATCTCTGGGCTTACTCCTTAAAATTTTAACTTATCCAAATGCTTGTAACCCTAGATCAAGTTAGTGAGTAGCCACACCAAACTAATCTTTTTAGCTAATTTTTAGCCCAAATCACTCATCATCATTAGTAAGACTTTCATCCAGCTGCACTTTCAAAAATAGCACACAATTTACTCACAAAGCTATCTTAACTATCAAAACTGAAATTAACTTCCTAAGATAATATTTACAATCTACTTTTAATATAGTAGTGAATCAAAAGGATATAAAGTGTTGGGTTGCCTCCCAACCAGCGCTTATTTATTGTCACTAGCTTGACGTTCTTCCTTTTTTAGTTGAGGTGGTAGCTCACTCTTCTTTTATCCAATGAGTCCCCTAGGTAATGCTTGAGTCTATGTCCATTTGTAGTGAAGGTTCTCTGTGTTTTGTCCTCCATGAGCTCCACTTGACCATAGGGGTACACTTTGATGATGGTGAAGGGTCTAGACCATCTAGACTTAAGCTTTCCAGGGAAGAACCTAAGTCTAGAATTGTACAATAACACCTTTTGTCCTTCAGTGAACTCCCTATTTGCTATCTTTTGATCATGCCATCTTTTTGTGTTCTCTTTGTAGATCTTTGAATTTTCATATGCTTGGTTCCTAAATTCTTCCAGCTCGTTGAGTTGCCTCAGCCTCTTTTCTCCAGCAGCTTGCTCATCAAAATTCATTAGTTTTAGAGCCCATAAGGCTCTGTGCTCCAGTTCAACTGGCAAGTGGCAAGCCTTGCCAAATACTAGTTGGTATGGTGACATCCCAATGGTGGTCTTGAAGGCTGTCCTGTAGGCCCATAGAGCATCGTCTAGCTTCTTAGACCAGTCCTTCTTTGAGCTTCCAACAGTTATTTTCGAGAATCCTTTTTAGCTCCCCGTTGGAAATCTCTGCTTGCCCGTTGGTCTGCGGATGATAAGGGGTTGCCACCTTGTGTTTGACTCCATATCTGAGAAGGAGTGCTTCCAGTTATTTATTGCAGAAATGTGTCCCTCCATCACTAATGAGTGCTCTGGAAACTCTGAACCTGTTGAAAATGTTCTTTCTTAAGAAGCTCATTACAACAATGTTGTCATTTGTGGTGGTGGCAATAGCCTCCACCATTTTGACATATAATCTACATTCACAAGTATATAACTATTTGAGTAAGAGGATGGGAAAGGCCCCATGAAGTCAATCCCCCATACATCGAATAGTTCTAGCTCCATTATAAATCTCTGTGGCATCTCGTTGTTCCTGGGTAAATTGCCAGCCCTCTGGCATTCATCACACCTTGACACCAAGTCCTTTGCATCCTTGAAAATGCTTGGCCAATAGAATCCACATTAGAGCACCTTGGCTGCTATTCTTTCTCCACTAAAGTGGCCTCCATATGCAGATCCATGACATTGCCAAAGCACCTCTTGTCCTTCTCCATGGGATATGCACCTCCTCAAGATCCCATCAGCACATTTTTTGAACATGTATGGCTTATTCCAGATATATTATTTGGCATCTTTGATGAGCTTTCTCTTCATATGTTTGTTGATGTTGGTTGGTAGTTCCCCAATGTCTTTGAAATTGGCTATGTCAGCAAGCCAAGGGGTCTCTTGTATCATCATCAATTGCTCATCCGGGATGCTTTCATTCACTACAAGATGGTGTGCTCCTTCTTCCTCTTATAGGATCCTTGAGAGGTGGTCAGCAACTTTGTTCTCTGCTCCACTCCTATCTTTAATTTCGATGTCAAACTCTTGGAGTAGCAGGATCCATCTTATTAGCCTTGGCTTGGATTCTTATTTTGTAAGCAAGTATTTGAGTGCTGCATGATCAGTGAATACAATTACTTTAGAACCAATGAGATATGATCTAAATTTATCAAAAGCAAAGACAATGGTAAGTAATTCATTCTCTGTAGTGGTGTAGTTCTTTTGATTTTTCATTAAGGACCTTACTGGCATAATAAATGACATGCACCAATTTAACCTTCCTCTGTCCTAAAATAGCACCCACAGCAAAATCTGATGCATCACACATTAAATCAAAGGGTAGATCCCAACATGGTAGTGCTATGATAGGTGTAGAGGAAAATTTGTTCTTAAGCTCCTAAAAGGCCAACATGCATTCATTATCAAAAACAAAAGGCACATTAGAGAAAAGTAGGTTGCTCAATGGCTTGGCAACCTTAGAGAAGTCTCTAATAAACCTCCTATAAAAACCAACGTGTCCCAAAAAGCTTATGAATGCTTTGACATTGCAAAGTGGAGGTTTTATGACCAAGGACCACTCCTTCTGTAACCATGAAATGGCATTTTTCCCAATTTAAAACAAGGTTGGTCTCTTGGCATCTCTTTAGCACCAGGGCTAAGTGATGCAAGCAATCAGAATATGTGTTACCAAATACAGAGAAGTCATCCATAAACACCTCGATGAACCTCACAATCATGTCAAAAAATATGGAGAGCATGCACCTTTGGAATGTTGCAGGTGCATTGCACAGTCCAAAGGGCATCCTCCTGTAAGCAAAAACACCATATGGACAAGTAAATGAAGTTTTCTCCTGGTCATTTGAGTCTACAACTATTTGGTTGTAACCCGAATAACCGTCAAGAAAGTAGTAGTATTCATGTCCAGCCAGCCTCTCGAGCATTTGGTCCATGAATGGTAGGGGGAAGTGGTCCTTTCTGGTGGCTTCATTGAGCTTCCTGTAGTCAATGCACATGTGTCAACCGATCATTGTTCTTGTTGGTATTAGCTCATTCTTCTCATTTGGTACAACAGTGATTCCTCCTTTCTTTGGAACTACTTGTACCGGGCTCACCCAAGGGCTGTCTGAGATGGGGTAGATCACCCAAGCTTGCCATAACTTCAACACTTCCTTCTGGACTACCTCATTCATGGTTGGATTCAACCTTCTTTGTTGTTGCCTTGAGGGCTTGGCACCCTTCTCAAGTAGCATCTTGTGCATACACATTGAAGGGCTGATCCCTTTTAGGTCTGTGAGTATCCAACCTATAGCATCCTTGTGTTGTTTTAGCACTTGGATGAGCTCCTCTTCTTGCTCCTTACTCAAGCTTGAGTTGATTATCACTAGGTAGGTGCTGTTGTCACCTAGATAGGCATACTTCAAGCTTGGAGGTAGGGTTTTTAGCTCTAGTTTCGGTGCCTCTTCTTTATTGTTGTCTTTGTGGTTTGTCATGATTGAACTTTCCATAGTTCCTTGTGGTAGTTCTTCACGTGGTGCTTGTTGATCCAATTCCATACTCCCTTCATATTGCTCTTCTTCCAAAATTCCTTGGACTATTTGTTCTATGGAGTCCACCATCATGCATTCTCCGATTGCTTCCTTGGGATAACTCATTGCCTTGAAGACATTGAAGACCATCTTTTCCTCATGTAATCTCAAGACTAGTTCTCTTTTTTACACATCAATGATGGCTCCAGCAGTAGCTAGGAATGGCCTTCCTAGGATAATTGAAGTGTTTGCCTCTTCTTCCACATCCAGCACAACAAAGTCAGCTGGGAAGATGAATTCTCCCACCTTCACCAATAAATCTTCCACCACTCCATATGGAAACTAGAATGTTCTATCAGCTAGTTGGAGTGCCATTCTTGTTGGTTTGGCTTCCTCAATTCTCATCCTTCTCATCATGTTCAAGGACATGAGATTGATGCTAACTCCCAAGTCACACAAAGCCTTTTTAATAGTGATATCCCCTATGATGTAGACGATTTGGAAACTCCCTGGGTCCTTCATTTTCTGGGGGAGTTTCTTTTATATGATGGCACTACATTCCTCAGTTAGGACTACAGTCTCCTTTTCACCCCAGTTTCTTTTTCTTGTCATGAGCTCCTTTAGAAACTTTACATAGAGGGGCATTTACTCCAATGCTTCAGCAAATGGTATGTTGATTTAGAGCTTTTTGAAGATTTCCAAAAATTTGGAGAACCGACTGTCCTTCCCATCCTTCCTTAGCCTTTGTCAGTTTGGTGCCTTTGGTACATAAGGCTTCAAGATTGGCTTTGGTGAAGACGGGCTAGGGGCCTCTTCTTTCTTTCTGTTTTCAGGTTTCTCTGCAGCTTCTTCTTCGTGGTTTTCCTAGTTTTGGGTGGCTTCTTCTATCACTTTTTCACTTCTAAGTGTGATGGCCTTGCATTCCACTCTTGGGTTGGCCATGGTGTCACTTGGAAATGTGTGTGTAGGCATTGGGATTTGCTTGGATAAGAACCCCACTTTTGCTTCCAGTTTTGAGATTGTTGCACCTTGGTTCTTCAAATTCGACCTGTATTCTTCTTGGTTGGCATCTATCTTCTTTTCAGTGTGTGCTTGCCTTTCCAAGAGGGTGGAAATGGCTCCTGTGAGCTGTGATGATAGCTGTGCTATTGCGGCCTCTACTCTCTCAAAGTTACCCTTGATTTCACATGGTTGTGAGGTTGGGGTTAGTGTGTCTTGATGGTGTTGTGTTTGCTGGTTGGAAGGATATGATGTGTGAGGTGCATCGTGGTAGGGTCTGTTGTTGTTTGATTGATGGTTGGAGTTGTGATTTTGGTATTGATTGGCTTGGTATGGTTTGTTGTGTTCTTAGTTGTGATTTTGTTGGTTCCCCCACCCAAAATTTGGGTAGTTCTTCCATCCTGGTTTATATGTCTTAGAGTTAGGGTCATATGGTGGTCGAGAGGGGTTATACACATAGTTTGCTTGCTCACATTCAACTTTTGGTTCATTTTCTTCTTGCGGTGATGCTTGAGCTTGAACAACTGCAGCTTGATTGTTTTCCATTTTCTTGGTTAAGGCTGCCAATTGTGCTGCAATTGCCATGTTTTGTGCCAACAAGGCATCCATAGAATTGAGTTCCAGCACCCCCTTCTTTTGGCCTCTTTCTGAAGCATAGAAGTAGTCATTCTCAACTATAGTTTCAATGACATCTATGGCTTCCTCAATGGTCTTCTTCTTGCTGAGTGAACCCCCTAAAGAGTGGTCCACAGCCTTCTTCGATTCATAGGTTAATCCTTCATAGAAAAGGTGGAGCTGCACCTACTCATTAAACATATCCGGTGGGCAGTTCCCTGTTAGATCTTTGAACCTCTCCCAGGCCTCATAGAGTGTTTTACCATCTAGCTGTCTGAAGGTTTGCACCTTAGCTCTTAGCCTGTTGATCCTCTGTGGAGGGTAAAATCTCGCTAGAAATTTGTTCACAACATCCTCCCATGTGGTTAGGCTCTCCTTGGGGAATGATTCTAACCACTTTGTTGCCTTATCTCTGAGTGAGAAAGGGAACAGAAGTAGTTTGTAGGTGTCAGCGTGTACACCATTGGACTTTACAGTATCGCATATCCTCAAGAATGTGTTGAGATGTTGATTTGGATCTTCTTGAGCACCTCCTCCATATAAGTAGTTATTCTGGACTAGTGTGATGAGTTGAGGTTTCAACTCAAAGTTATTGGCATGGATTGTTGGCTTGAGGATGTTGTTGCCACAGTTTCCTGGATTTGGGTTGATATAGGAGCTGATGGACGAAAACTTGTCTCTCAACAAATTTCCCTTCGGCAAGTATACTGAATTGTCGTCAAGTAAAAACTCACATTAGAGTGAGGTCAAATCCCATAGGGATTGATTGGTCAAGCAACTTTAGTTGGAAGGGTGTGCTAGTTGAGCTAAACAGAAATTTAGTTGAGGTTTGCAGAAAATTAAATGGCGGGAAAGTAAATTGCAGAAAATAAATTGCAGAATCTTAAATGGGGGTTTGGGAGATAAGCATAAAGGTAAATAGCAAAAAGTAAAGAGAATGGGTAAGATCAGAAATGGGGGCTTCATTGGGCTTAGGAGATGTTGCATTTTTCGGATCAAGTTCATTCTCATCTCTTCCTCAATCAATGCATTCATTGATCTCCTTGGCAATCTTAGGTGATTGGATCCCAATTCCTTGGCAACCCAATCTCTCTAAGCTTGAACAATTGCCCAATTTCTTGATTTAATTGCTCATGGGAAGAGATGAAGTATGGTCACTAATTATACCACATGTATTTCCAAATCAAAGTGTCGGGAGGATTACATGTCACTATATCCGTCCAAACCCCAATTTGGTCCAACATGAGAAAGCATTTCTAGCATGATCTCCTCATCCCTTTTCCAAGGCTTAGAGGAGATCCAATTATGGAGATTTTCTTTTCCAAGACAACTAACCAATTGAATTAAGATTGAAAGCTTTCTAGTAAATCAAGAAAAAAGAAAGAGGTAGAAGAATGAAAACTATAATCTAGTCTTTTGATCATTCAGGGGGGCTGGCCATTCGGCCATGCCTGGATCATCACTTTTGTATTTTCAACGGTGGAGTTTCTACACACCATAGATTATGGTGTGGAGCTCTACTGTACCTCGAGTTTTAATGCAAAGTATTACTATCTTCTATTCACTTCAGCTTATTCTTATTCTAAGATATTTGTTGCACTTCAACATGATGAATGTGATGATTCATGACACTCATCATCATTCTCACCTATGAACGCGTCACTAACAACCACTTCCGTTCTACCTTAGAACGAGCGTGTATCTATTGGATTCCTTAATCAGGATCTTCATGGTATAAGCTAGAACCCTTTGGCGGTCATTCCTGAGAATCTGGAAAGTCTAAACCTTGTCTATGGTATTCCAAGTAGGATTCAGGGATTTTCTGACTGTGACGAGCTTCAAAATTGCGATTGTTGGGTGTAGTGACAGATGCAAAAGAATCAATTGATTCTATTCCGACATGATCTAGAACCGACAGATGATTAGCCGTGCTGTGACAGAGCATTTGGACCATTTTCACTGAGAGGATGGGATGTAGCCATTGACAACAGTTATGCCCTACATATAGCTTGCCATGGAAAGGAGTATGAAAGATTGGATGAAGGTAGTAGGAAAGCAGAGATTCAGAAGGGACAAAGGATCTCCATACACTTATTTGAAATTTTCACCAAGGATTTACATAAGTATCTCTTTCATCTATTTTATGCGTTATTTATTATTATTTTTGAAAACCATTATAACCAATTGAATCCGGCTAACTGAGATTTACAAGATGACCATATTTGCTTCATACCAACAATCTCTGTGGGATCGACCCTTTCTCATGTAAGATTTATTACTTGGACGACCCAGTACACTTGCTGGTTAGTGATGCGAAGTTGTGAAGAAAGTGCTGAGTTAGTAATGTGCATACCAAGTTGAGCACCAATGAAAGAGATCATAATTTCGTGCACCAAGTTTTTGGCGCCGTTGCCGAGGATTGTTGAGTTTGGACAACTGAAGGTTCATCTTGTTGCTCAGATTAGGTAATTTTCTTCTTAATTTGTTTTGTTTGGTGTCAATTGCATGTTTTAAAAATTTATGCATTTTTCGAAAATTCATGCATGTGTTCTTCATGATCTTCAAGTTGTTTTTGACAAGACTTCTTGTTTGATCTTTAAATTTTCTTGTTTTGTGTCTTTTGTTGTTTTTCATATGCATTCTTGCATTCATAGTGTCTAAGCATTGAAAATTTCTAAGTTTGGTGTCTTGCATGCTTTTTTTTTTTTAAATTTTTCAAAAATAAGTCTTGATGTGCATCTTGATCTTCAAAGTGTTCTTGGTGTTCATCTTGACATTCATAGTGTTCTTGCATGCATTAAGTGTTTTGATCCAAAATTTTCATGTTTTGGGTCATATTTGTGTTTTTCTCTCTCCTCATTAAAAAATTCAAAAATAAAAAAATATATATTTTCCTTATTTTGCTCATAATTTTTGAAAATTTGAGTTGACTTAGTCAAAAATTTTTAAAACTTAGCTATTTTTTATAAGTCAAGTCAAATTTTCAATTTTTAAAATCCTATCTTTTCAAAACCTTTTTTTAAAAATCAATTCTTCTTCATTTTTTTTATTATTTTCAAAAATTTTTAAAATTTATTTTCAAAATCTTTTTCTTATCTTTATTTCAAATCTTTGAAAACTTTACTAACAATTAATGTGATTGATTCAAAAATTTGAAGTTTGTTACTTTCTTGTTGAGAATGGTTCAATCTTTAAATTTTAGAATCATATCTTTTAGTTTCTTGTTAGTCAAGTAATCAATTTTAATTTTAAAAATAAAATCGTTTCCAAAATATCTTTTTCAAGCATATCTTTTCAAACATCTTTTACAAATCATATCTTTTTCAAAATCAATTTCAAAAATCTTTTCTAACTTCTTATCTTTTCAAAATTGATTCACAAATCTTTTTCAAACCAACTAATTCACTTTTTATTTGTTTCTTATCTTTTTCAAAACCACCTAACTATTTTTCTCTCTCTAATTTTCGAAAATTTCTCACTCTTTTTCAAAATTCTTTTAATTAACTAATTGTTTCAAATTTTAATTTTAATTGTACTTCTCCTCTCAATTTTTGAAAATCACTAACTATTTTTCAAAAACAATTTCGAATTCCTCTCTCTCTCTCATCATCTTCTATTTATTTATTTAATTACTAACACTCTTCTCTTCATCTAAAAATCCGAACTCTCTCTTATCCTCTATGTTCGAATTTTTCTCATCCTTCTTCTATTCTTTTTTCTTCTACTCACATAAAGGAATCTCTATACTGTGACATAGAGGATTCCTCCTCTTTTCTGTTCTGTTGTTTTTCATATGAGTAGGAGCAAGGACAAGGACATTCTTGTTGAAGCAGATCCTGAACCTGAAAGGACTCTGAAGAAGAAGCTAAGAGAAGCTAAAGCTCAATAATCCAGAGAAAACCTTACAGAGGATCTCGAAAAAGAAGACATGGCCGAACCCAATAACAATGGTGAAGGCGCAAGGAGGATGCTTGGTGATTATATTACACCTACATCCAATTTTCATGGAAAAAGCATCTCAATTCCTGCCATTAGAGCAAACAATTTTGAGCTGAAGCCTCAGATAATTGCTTTAATGTAACAGAACTGCAAGTTTCATGGACTTCCATCAGAAGATTCCTACCAGTTTTTAACTGAGTTCTTGCAGATCTGTGAGACTATTAAGACTAATGGAGTAGATCCGAAAGTCTACAGGCTCATGCTTTTCCCTTTTGCTATAAGAGATAGAGCTAGAACATGGTTGGACTCACAACTTAAAGATAGCCTGGACTATTAGGATAAGCTGGTCACGGCCTTCTTGGCCAAGTTCTTTCCTCCTCAAAAGCTGAGCAAGCTTAGAGTGGATGTTCAGACCTTCAAACAAAAAGATGGTGAATCCCTCTATGAAGCTTGGGAAAGATACAAGCAGATGACCAAAAAGTGTCCTTCTGACATGCTTTCAGAGTGGACCATTTTGGATATATTCTATTATGGTCTATCTGAGTTCTCTAAGATGTCACTGGACCATTCTGCAGGTGGATCCATTTACTAAAGAAAATGCCTGCAAAAGCTCAAGAACTTATCGAAATGGTTGCAAAAAACCAATTCATGTACACTTCTGAGAGAAATCCTGTGAATAATGGGATGCCTCAAAGGAAGGGAGTTCTTGAAATTGATGCTCTAAATGCCATATTGGCTCAGAATTAAATGTTGACTCAGCAAGTCAATATGATTTCTCAGAGTCTGAATGGATGGCAAAATGCATCCAACAATACTAAAGGGGCATCTTCTGAAGAAGAAGCTTATGCTCCTGAGAACCCTGCAATGGTAGAGGTGAGTTACATGGGTGAACCCTATGGAAACACCTATAATCCCTCATGGAGAAATCATCCAAATTTCTCATGGGAGGATCAACAAAAGCTCCAAAAGGCTTTAATAATGGTGGAAGAAACAGACTTAGCAATAGCAAGCCTTTTCCATCATCTTCTCAGCAACAGACATAGAATTCTGAGTAGAGCTCCTCTAGCTTAGCAAACATAGTCTCTGATCTATCTAAGGCCACTCTAAGTTTCATGAGTGAAACAAGGTCCTCCATTAGAAATTTGGAGGCACAAGTAGGCCAGCTGAGTAATAAAATCACTGAAACTCCTCCTAGTATTCTCCCAAGCAATACAGAAGAGAATCCAAAGAGAGAGTGCAAGGCCATTGATATAATCCAAATGGCCGAATCCAAAGAGGAAGGGGAGAACGTGAATCCCAATGAGATAGACCTCATGGGAAATCTCCTAGACAAGAAGGAGTTCCCTATAGAGGACTTAAAGGAATCTGAGGCTCATATAGAGACCATAGAGATTCCATTAAACCTCCTTCTACCATTCATGAGCTCTGAGAACTATTCTTCCTCTGAAGAGGATGAAGATGTAACTGAAGAGCAAGTTGCTCAATATATAGGAACCATCATGAAGCTGAATGCCAAGTTGTTTGGTAATGAGGCTTGGATAGGTGAACCTCCCTTGCTCATTAGTGAACTAGATACATGGGTTCAGCAAACTCTACCTCAAAAGAAACAAGATCCTGGTAAATTCTTAATACCATGTACCATAGGCACCATGACCTTTGAGAAGGCCCTGTGTGACCTGGGGTCAGGTATAAATCTTATGCCACTTTCTGTGATGGAGAAGCTTGGGATCTTTGAGGTACAAGCTGCAAGAATCTCATTAGAGATGGCACACAAGTCAATAAAACAAGCTTATGGATTGGTAGAGGACATGTTAGTAAAGGTTAAAGGCCTTTACCTCCCTGCTGATTTTATAATCTTAGACACTAGGAAGAAGGAGGATGAATGCATTATCCTTGGAAGTCCCTTCCTAGCCACAGCAAGAGCTGTAATTGATGTTGACAGAGGAGAGCTAGTCCTTCAATTGAATGGGGACTACCTTATGTTTAAAGCTCAAGAATCTTCCTCTGTAGCCATGGAGAGGAAGCATGAACAGCTTCTCTCAATGCAGAGTCAAACAGAACCCCCACAGTCAAACTCTAAGTTTGGTGTTGGAAAGCTACAACCAAACTCTAAGTTTGGTGTTGAACCCGCGCATTCAAATTCTAAGTTTGGTGTTGGGAGGTCCCAACATTGCTATGAATACCTATGAGGCTCCATGAGAGCTCACTGTCAAGCTATTGACATTAAAGAAGCGCTTATTAGGAGGCAACCCAATTTTTATTTATATATATTTCTATCGTTATTTTATGTTTTATTAGGTTTATGATTATGTGGAGTCACAAAACAATTACAAAAATTAAAAATATAATAAAAAATAGCAGAAGAAACAGCACACCCTGGAGGAAGAGCTTACTGGCGTTTAAACGCCAGTAAGGAGCATCTGGCTGGCGTTCAATGCCAAAATCGAGCATGAATCTGGCGTTGAATGCCAGAAACATGCAGTACTCTGGCATTTAAATGCCAGGATTACACCCTGAGGAAAGCTGGCATTTAACGCCAGAAACAAGCTTCAGTCTGGCGTTAAACACCAGAAACATGCTACATTTGGGTGTTTAACGCCAGAAACAAGCTTCAGTCTGGCGTTAAATGCCAGGGATGTATGCAGAAGGCATTTTACACGCCTAATTGGTGTAGGGATGATAAATCCTTGACATCTCAGTATCTGTGGACCCTACAGGATCACCTCAGAATCTGTAGACCCCACAGGATCCCCACCTACCTCAACTCACCTTCTCTCTTCTTCACACAATCCAACAACACTCTTCCCCAAACATCATTCACCAATCACCTCAATCTCTCTTCCCAATTACCCCTTCACCACTCACATCCATCCACTCTTCCCCATAAACCCCACCTACCTTCAAATTCAAAATCCCTTTCCCATCCAAACCCACCCTAAATGACCAAACCTACTACCCCCTCCCTCCACTATATAAACCCCTTCATCCTTCTTCATTTTCACACAACACAACCCTCTCTTCTCCCTCTTGGCCGAAACACTCACCCTTCTCCCTCTCCTCCATTTCATCTTATTCTTCTTCTATTATTTTCTTTTCTTTGCTCGAGGGCGAGCAACATTCTAAGTTTGGTGTGGTAAAAGCATAGCTTTTTTGTTTTTCCATAACCATTGATGGCACACAAGGCCAGAGAAACCTCTAGAAAGAGAAAAGGGAAGACAAAAGCTTCCACCTCCGAGTCATGGGAGATGGAGAGATTCATCTCTAAAGCCCATCAAGACTACTTCTATGAAGTTGTGGCCAAGAAGAAGGTGATCCCTGAGGTCCCTTTCATGCTCAAGAAAAATGAGTATCCGGAGATTCGACATGAGATCCAAAGAAGAGGTTGGGAAGTTCTTACCAACCCCATTCAACAAGTCAGAATCTTAATGGTTCAAGAGTTCTATGCCAATGCATGGATCACTAGGAACCATGATCAAAGCATGAACCCAAACCCAAAGAATTGGCTTACAATGGTTCGGGGGAAATGCTTAGATTTTAGTTAAAAAAATGTGAGGTTGGCATTCAACTTGCCTATGATGCAAGAAGACGCACGCCCCTACACTAGAAGGGTCAACTTTGATCAAAGGTTGGACCAAGTCCTCATGGACATATGTGTGGAAGGAGCTCAATGGAAAAGAGACTCAAAAGGCAAGCCGGTTCAATTGATAAGACTGGACCTTAAGTTTGTGGCTAGATGATGGTTGGAGTTTATCCAACGCTCCATCATCCCCACTAGCACCCGATCTGAAGTTACTGTGGATCGGGCCATCATGATCCATAACATCATGATTGTAGAGGAAGTAGTAGTTCATGAAGTCATTTCTCTAGAACTCTACAAAGTAGCCGAAAAGCCCTCCACCTTGGCAAGGCTAGCCTTTTCTCATCTCATTTGCCATCTATGCTACTTATCTGGAGTTGTCATAGAAAGAGATATCCTCATTGAAGAGGACAAGCCCATCGCTAAAAAGAGGATGGAGCAAACAAGAGAGCCCATTCATGGATCTCAAGAAACGCATGAGGAAGCTCATCATCAAGAAATCCCTGAAATGCCTCAAGGGATGCATTTTCCTCCAAACAACTATTGGGAACAACTCAATACTTCTCTAGAAGGATTAAGTCATGACATGAACCAATTGAGGGTGGAACACCAAGAGCACTCCATCATTCTCAATGAGGTTAGAGAAGATCAAAGAGCTATGAGGGAGGAGCAACAAAGGCAAGGAAGAGACATAGAGGAGCTAAAGAACACCATTGGATCTTCAAGGAGAAGGCACCACCATCACTAAGGTGGACTCATTCCTTAACTTCCTTGTTCTTATTTCTCTATTTTTCGATTTTGTTGCTTCATGTTTATCTATGTTTTGTGTCTTTATTACATGATCATTAGTGTCTAGTAACTGTGTCTTAAAGCTATGAATAATTTCGTGAATCCTCCACCTTTCTTAAATGAAATATGTTTTTAATACAAAAGAACAAGAAGTACATAAGTTTCGAATTCATCCTTGAAATTAGTTTAATTATATTGATGCGGTGACAATACTTTTTATTTTCTGAATGAATGCTTGAACAGTGCATATTTTTTATCTTGTTGTTTATGAATGTTAAAATTGTTGGCTCTTGAAAGAATAATGAACAAGAGAAATGTTATTGATAATCTGAAATATCATAAAATTAATTCTTGAAGCAAGAAAAAGCAGTGAATAAAAAGCTTGCAAAAAAATTAAATAATAAAAGAAAAAGAAAAAGCAAGCAGAAAAAAGCCAATAGCCCTTAAAACTAAAAGGCAATGGTAAAAAGGATCGAATGCTTTAAGCATCAATGGATAGGAGGGCCCAAGGAAATAAATCCAGGCCTAAGCGGCTAAATCAAGCTGTCCCTAACAATGTGCTTGTGGCATGCAGGTCCAAATGAAAAGCTTGAGACTGAGTGGTTAAAGTCGTGATCCAAAGCAAAAAGAGTGTGCTTAAGAGCTCTGGACACCTCTAACTGGGGACTTTAGCAAAGCTGAGTCACAATCTAAAAAGGTTCACCCAGTCATGTGTCTGTGGCATTTATGTATCCGGTGGTAATACTTGAAAACAAAGTGCTTAGGGCCACGGCCAAGACTCATAAAGTAGACGTGTTCAAGAATCAACATACTTAACTAGGAGAATCAATAACACTATCTGAAATCTGAGTTCCTAGAGATGCCAATCATTCTAAACTTCAAAGGATAAAGTGAGATGCCAAAACTGTTTAGAAGCAAAAAGGCTACTAGTCCCGCTCATCTAATTAGAACTAAGCTTCATTGATATTTTGGGATTTATAGTATATTCTCTTCTTTTTATCCTATTTGATTTTCAGTTGCTTGGGGACAAGCAACAATTTAAGGCTGGTGTTGTGATGAGTGGATAATTTATATGCTTTTTGGCATTGTTTTTAGGTAGTTTTTAGTAGGATCTAACTACTTTTAGGGATGTTTTTATTAGTTTTTATGCAAAATTCACATTTCTGTGTTTAGGTATTTTCTGGCTAAAATTAAGGGACCTGAGCAAAAATCTGATTCATGCTGAAAAAGGACTGTTGATGCTGTTGGATTCTGACCTCCCTGCACTCGAAATGGATATTCTGGAGCTCTGCTGTACCTCGAGTATTAATGCAATTACTATTGTTCTTCTATTCATTTCCGCTTGTTCTTGTTCTAAGATATCACTTATTCTTCAACTTGATGAATGTGATGATCCGTGACACTCATCATCATTCTCACCTATGAACGTGTGCCTGACAACCACCTCCGTTCTACCTTAGATTGGGTGGATACCTCTTGGATTCTTTAACCAGAATCTTCGTGGTATAAGCTAGAACTGATGGCGGCATTCAAGAGAATCCGGAAGGTCTAAACCCTGTCTGTGGTATTCTAAGTAGGATTCAATGATTGAATGAATGTGACGAGCTTCAAACTCCTTAGGGCTGGGCGTTAGTGACAGACGCAAAAGAATCACTGGATTCTATTCTGACCTGATTGAGAACCGACAGATGGATAGCCGTGCCGTGACAGGGTGCGTTGAACATTTCCACTGAGAGGATGGGAGGTAGCCACTAACAACGGTGAAACCCTTGCATACAGCTTGCCATGGAAAGGAGTAAGAAGGATTGGATGAAGACAGTAGGAAAGCAGATAGACGGAAGGAACACAGCATCTCCATACGCTTATCTGAAATTCCTACCAATGAAGTACATAAGTATCGCTATCTTTATCTTTATGTTTTATTCATCATCCATAACCATTTGAGTTTGCCTGACTAAGATTTACAAGGTGACCATAGCTTGCTTCATACCAACAATCTCTGTGGGATCGACCCTTACTCGCGTAAGGTTTATTACTTGGACGACCCAGTACACTTGCTGGTTAGTTGTGCGAAGTTGTGATAAAGAGTTGAGACTATAGTTGTGCGTACCATGTTGATGGCGCCATTGATGATCACAATTTCGTGCACCACGTTTTTGGCGCCGTTGCCGGGGATTGTTGAGTTTGGATAACTGACGGTTCATCTTGTTGCTTAGATTAGGTATTTTTTTTTTCAGAATTCTTAAGAATGAATTCTAGAGTTTCATGATGATCTGTTGAAGTCTGGCTGGCTGTGAAGCCATGTCTAATTTTATTGGACCGAGGTTTCAACTTATCATCACAAGAGCTTGTTGATTTCTATCAATTTTGCTGTTGGAGCAGTGATCTACTAAGGCTTGGCTGGCCATTGGCCATGTCTAGTGTTTTGGACCGGAGCTTTCTTTGAAAGCTTGGCTGGCTATGAAGCCATGTCTAATTCCTGGACCAGAGTCTTAGACTAACATTGCATGATTCCTGGAAGTCTCATTAAGAATTTTGATATCTTTATTTTCTTCTCCACTTAATTTTCGAAAAGCACAAAAATTTACAAAATCATAAAATCCAAAAATTTCTTGTTTGAGTCTAGAGTCTCATTTTTAGTTTGGTGTCAATTGCATGTTTCTGTTCTTCTTGCATTCATTCATGTGTCTTAAGTGATCTTCAAGATGTTCTTGATGATTTTATTACTCTGATATTTAATTTCTCTTGACTTGAATGTTTTGTGTTTCTCATATACATTCTCATTTTGTTAGTGTCAGTAGTATACAAACTGCTAAGTTTGGTGTCTTGCATGCATTGTTATTTGATTTTAGTTGCATTTTGATTATTCCTCACTATTAAAAATCCAAAAATATTTTTAATTTGTGTCTTTTCAAGTCAATAATACAGAGGATTGAAGATTCGGAACATACAGCAGAGGAACTACACAGAAAAAGCTGGGCGTTCAAAATGCCCAGTGAAGAAGACAGACTGGCATTTAAACGCCAGCCAGGGTGCCTGGCTGGGCGTTTAATGCCCAAAAGGGTAGTAGTTTAGGCGTTAAATGCCAGAATGTGCACCATTCTGGGCGTTTAACGCCAGGATGGCACAAGAGGGAAGATTTTGTTTTCAAATCAAATTTTTTTTTTTAGTTTTCAAAATCTTTTCAGAATCAAATCTTTTTCAAATCATGTCTTTTCAATCACATGTTTTCAAAATCAAAATCAAATCTTTTAAAAATGTTTTTCAAATCATATCTTCTCAATCACATCTTTTTAAAACCAACCATATCTTCTTAACCACATTTTTTTTAAAAATAGTTTTCAATCAAATCTTTTTGATTTCTAATTTCAAAATCTTTTTCAAAAATCACTTTACTTCTTTCTCAATCATGGTTTTCGAAAATCAATTAAAGTTTTTCAAAATGTTTTTTAAAACCTTTTTAATATTTTCTCACATCCTTCTATTTATGGACTAACACTATCCCTTAATGCACAATTCGAATTCCATCTTTCTTGATAAGTTCGAATTCTCTGCTTCTGCCTCCTATTTTTCTTTTTTTCTGACACCTCAAGGAATCTCTATACTGTGACATAGAGGATTCCATATTTTCTTGTTCTCCTCTCTTTCATATGAGCAGGAGCAAAGACAAAAGCATTCTTGTTGAGCCTGATCCTGAACCTGAAAAGACCTTGAAGCGAAAGCTAAGAGAAGCTAAGGCACAATTCTCTGTAGAGGACCTAACAGAAATCTTCAAAGAAGAAGAACTGATGACAAGTCATCATATACCCATTTTTCAAGCTAATTTCACTTGTTTTATTAGTCTTTATGCACTTTCTTGCATCCTAAGTAAGTGATTTGGAATGAAAATGCATAACTTCTTTAAATCAAACAACCACCATAAAATTAATGTTAACTTATAAGGTTTAAGCTGAATTTAATTGATTTTTAATTGATTTATAAGCCTTGTGAATTTAGTGATACTTTGAGTGGTTATTTTGGTTGGTTGTAGGTGAAGAAAAGGAGAAAAGAGAAAGCGTGGCCTAAGAAAGTGTGGCCAAAGGAGAAAAAGGCGTGGCACATAAAGGAGGAATGCAAGTATTGCCCTCCACACGGGCACACTTCCCTCTAGGAGGGCAACATAAGGGAACAAGGCTTGATGAGGCAACTCTGCCCTGCCCACGACAAGGGCAGAGCACAAAATTATGCCTTGGATCAAAGAAGAGCAAAACCTTGCCCTGCCCTCCACAAGGGCAGTATCGGGCCTTCATGGAAAATAAATCAAAGGAAAAAGCCTACCAATGCTTGCCACAAGAGTCGAACACGGCACAAGGAGAAAGCAAGGAACTAGGCCTCATTATGGTGCCAAGAAAGCCAAGGAAAAATAGTAGCGTGTGCATCGGCCAAGTCTCGAACACAGGACTTCAATTTGGAAACACTGCCAGGGCAGGATTTTGTTGTGGCACGGCCAGCGCACCAACCTGGCGCACCAGGGCATCATTCGGCAGCACCAGCAGCGCGCATAGGCACCAAAATGGCGCACCAAAAATTTCTGCCCTGCCCTCCGCAAGGGCAGGGCAGCATCCTGTAGCACACACCAATGCACCACGCTCGCACCAAGGCTGCACGCATCAATTTTCTGCCCTGCCCTCCACAAGGGCAGCACAGCCTCCTGGAAGCTAATTCTTCATGGGCTAAAATTGGATTAAAAATCCAATAAAATTCATTTCTTCACCAAATCAAAAGCCAATCCAAATCCCAAGATCCAAGAATAGAAAGTGTATAAATAGGAGATAGTTTGATGTAATTAGGACTTTTCACCTTTTCCTTGACCTTTTAGCTTTTCCTTTACTTTTGAACTTTGAATTTTCCTTTGAACCTTTACTTTGAACTCTTGAACTTTCTCTTGGGGACCTCACTGAGACTTCAGAGAATTGGGGAGGAGAATTGATCTCTCTTCTTCCTCGTTCTTGCTTGGGCACTTTTATTTTTCTTGGTTATGTTTTGGGTGTGAAGAATTGAGGAAATTCTGTCTCAATCTCCATTCAAAATCTCTTTAATTCCTCTTCTGCATAATTAAGTTGAATTACATTTCCTTTACTGCTTCTTCTTCAATTTCTTGTTAATTGCTTTGTGAACTTGGATATGGGAAGGGAATTGAGATATAGACTCTGCTATCTAGTCTAGATCTAGACTCTGCTATCTAGTCTCTAAAGCCCTGAGATCTCATTTTCTTTTTGGTTCTTCTGTGAACCTCCGCTGCAATTTAATTTCAATTTCTGTTTGAATTCTAGTTGTTTCTAATTCAATTGTTGCAATTTACTTGCCTTTGTTGAAATTCTGAATTCCCAATCCTCAATTCCCTTTTCCATTCAAGTAATTTACATTTCTTGCAATTTAAGTTACTGCAATTTACATTTCTTGCACTTTAAGTTTCAGTCATTTAATTTCTTGTTCTTTAAGATTCAGCACTTTTACTTTCATGTCTTTTAATTTACTGCAATTCTCCCCTCTCCCTTTACATTCCAAGCAATTTAGT
>NC_029777.3:47224978-47225313 GCF_000817695.3 Arachis duranensis | reverse complement strand
TGCGACCCGGTACACTTGCCGGTGAGTTTTGTGTTGGATCGTTTTCCACACATCAAGTTTTTGGTGCCGTTGCCGGGGATTAAAATAGATTGACAATGATTAAGTGAAGTGGAGATCTAGATCAAGCACTTTTTCTTTTCTGTTGTTTTAATTTTGGCTAACACACTAACTGTTCGAATTTTTGCTTAAACTAACTAAAACTTCATTCTAGCTACAGATTAAAGTTTCATTGGTTTTCTGGATTTGTGTGTTTATTGTTGTGTGTTTGTATGTCAGGTACAGGAAGATCTTCCCCTATCCTCTCTGAAATTGACCAAAGAACTCTTCGAAGAATA
>NC_029777.3:47221224-47224515 GCF_000817695.3 Arachis duranensis | reverse complement strand
TTACAACTCATGAAAACTACAGAGGAAGCTCAAAACCTCATTGATATGGTGGCCAATAACCAATATTTCTTTGCTCATCAAAGACAACGCCAACCATCACAAAGAAGAGGAGTAATGGAGTTGGAAGGAGTGGATTCAATTCTAGCTCAGAACAAGATAATCCAGCAGCAAATTCAACAACAATTTGAGCAAATGGCCAAAAGGATTGATGGCTTGCAAGTTGCATTAGTAAGTGCCACAAGCCAACCATCAACTACTTGGGGGCAAAATGAAGAAATTCAAGAGGAGCAACAGCAAGAGCAAGTCCAATACATGCACAACCAAAATCCTGGAACTAATGAAGTCTATGGAGATACTTACAACCCTTCTTGGAAGAACCATCCCAACCTCAGATGGGGAGACAACCACAATCAAAGCCAACAGCCATGGCAAAGGAACTCAACCCAAAATAATTAGAAAAACACAAACAACAACCAGCCAAACACTAACCAAAACATATACAGAAAACCAGAAAACACTTATCCCAACTCTAACCATTATCCACCCAATAACCACCAAACTAACCAAAACACCTATCATCATCCATCAACAACCCAAAACCAACCAATCTCACAAGACTCTCAGAGGATCACTAATCTGGAAATGCTCATGGAAAAGATGATGAAAAACTAAGAAATGACAACAAAGAACCAAGAAGCTTCCATGAAGAACTTAGAACATGAAGAACCTAGAGAGGCAGATTGGGCAAATCTCCAAACAAATTTCTGTTGAAAAACCATCAAGCTCACTACCAAGTGACACCATTCCTAATCCAAAAGAGGAATGCAAGGCAATACAGTTGAGGAGTGGAAAAATACTGCTGAAAGATGAAGAAGCCACCAAGAAGCCTAAAGAGAGCAACAAGAAACAGGTTGAAAAAGAGGTAGCCAATGATGAAGATGCAACAGCAAGCAATCAACCTCAAGAAAAAGAAGATAGATCACAAAGTCTGAAGAAAGGAAAGCGGATCATGAGAACCAATTCCAAAACAACTTCAAGGGGAGAAAAGCTTGACACCCCCACTGCCTTATCCTCAAAGATTCCATAAGGAGACTAAGGACCAACACTTTTCTAAATTCCTAGAAACTTTCAAGAAGCTGGAAATTAACATACCTTTAGCTGAGGCATTAGAGCAAATGCCTCTGTATGCCAAGTTTTTGAAGGAGCTCATCAATAAAAAGAGAGATTGGAATGAGAAGGAGACGGTGATGCTCAGTGAGGAATGTAGCGCCGTGCTCCAAAAAGGAATTCCACCAAAGCTTAAAGATCCAGGGAGTTTTGTAGTGTCATGCACCATAGGCAAACTATCCTTGGACAAAGCTCTCTGTGATCTTAGAGCTAGTATTAACTTAATGCCCTTATCCATGATGAAGAAGCTTGCCATAGAAGAACTCAAACCCACCAGGATGTCACTAGTCATGGCCGGCAGATCAATCAAGACACCAAATGGAATCGTGGAAAATTTACTAGTAAAGGTTGGAGAGTTTATCTTCCCTGCAGACTTTGTAATCCTAGATACCGATGAGGAAGGCAACAATTCAATCATCTTGGGAAGACCATTTCTAGCAACTGCAAGAGCCATTATAGATGTGGAAAAAGGAGAAATGATTTTCAGAGTACACAATGAGCAAATGATCATAAATGTTTTTAAGTCAATGCAACACCCTCCTGAGCAGGAAGATCATTTGAGAGTGGCTATGATAGAGAGCCTGGTGGAAGAAATATTAGACATTAATTAGCATGAGAAAGAAAAAGACAATCAGGAAATAATAGAGGAACACGTAGCTGAGGTTTCTATAGACAAAGAGGTGGAACCAAGCAAGAAAGAAGAGGTGCAAAAGCAAGAACTGAAGAAAATCCTAGAGAAAACAGTAGGTAGCACCAAAAAGGATTGGGCTAGGAAGTTGGAAGATGCACTTTGGGCGTACAGAACAGCTTTCAAAACTCCCATTGGGAAGTCCCCATTTCAGCTGTTATATGGCAAATCTTGTCATCTCCCTGTAGAGCTTGAACACAAAGCCTATTGGGCTACTAAACTTCTAAACCTTGATTCTGAAGCAGCAGGGGAGAAAAGGTTATTGCAGCTAAATGAGCTGGATGAGTTTAGGCTAGAAGCCTATGAAAATACCAAGATATACAAGGAAAAAGCCAAGAGATGGCATGACAGGAAGATTTTGAAGAAAGAATTCAAACCTGGACAACAAGTACTCTTGTACAACTCACGACTTAAGATATTCCCTGGCAAGCTTAAGTCTAAGTGGACTGATCCATACTTGGTAACTAAGGTTTTTCCTTATGGGAGTATTGAATTGCTAGATGAAGCAACAAAGAGTCGGTTTACAGCAAATGGTCATAGAGCAAAACTATACCTAGGAGGACAATGGAACAAGGAAAAAGAGGTTCAGAACTTAAATCCTCCTTGAAGTGAAAATAGAAGATGTCAAGCTAGTGACAATAAAAGAGCGCTTGTTGGGAGGCAACCCAACCTGAGGTAGTTTTCTTCTCACAGCTTTTTCAATAAAAAAATGTTGAATAATTGGTATGAATTGCAAGGAGCTAAGTTTGGTGTTGCACACCAAAACAATTTGAGGGAAGAATGAAAGATTCTAAGTTTGGTGTTCCACCAAAAATATTATTTAAAAACACATTCTCACCTCTTGCATGATGCTAGCTCCAAGCAACCAAACACATTATTCAACTGTTTAACTTCTTTCTAGCTTTAAGTTCGTAACCTTTAGCAAGGACACAAGGTTTCACATATGGTTAACTGATGCATCAGAAGCAGTGGCAAACAATTAAGTTTGGTGTTCTCACACCTAAATAAAACCAAGAGCCACACTATGCAGACTAACCAAGTAATTAAGGGCTTGAAAAGCAAGCAACTTTGAGAATTATGCAGGACATGAGTCAACAATTGAAGATATTGTGCATCTTAACTCAAAGAAAACACAACAGAAGGAAGAATCAAAGGGCTGCAACTTTAAAGGTTGTATCTAAACTTAATCCTTACTGCTGTGAATTGTTTTGAACATGGAAACCATTATATATCCTGCTAAAGTGTTTATCTAGTTGCAAGGGAAGTAGTTTGATTAAGTATGCCAAATCTGCATGTTGTTTGTTATCCATCACTTAGCTAAATTTTGTTTTGTTTCCCACATGCTTGAATAAAAGAGAATTGTTTGAATTGAAAAGTGAAATATCCAATGTGGCATAAGTAAGAATGGAAGTTAATGGTGGTATATGTGTCTGATT
>NC_029777.3:47217396-47221037 GCF_000817695.3 Arachis duranensis | reverse complement strand
TAGAGGTGTCCAGGGTTCTTAAGCACACTCTTTTTGCCTTGGATCACAACTTTATTTTTTTCTTTTCTCTCTTTTTTTTTCGTTTTCTTTTCTCTCTTTTTTTTGTTTTTCTTCCTTTTTTTTTTGCTTCAAGAATCATTTTTATGATTTTTCAGATCCTCAGTAACATGTCTCCTTTTTCATCATTCTTTCAAGAGCCCACATTCATGAACAACAAATTCAAGAGACATATGCACTGTTCAAGCATACATTCAGAAGTCAAAGTATTGCCACCACATCAAAATAATTAATCTGTTATAAAATTCAAAATTCATGCAATTCTTCTCTTTTTCAATTAAGAACATTTTTCATTCAAGAAAGGTGATGGATTCATAGTGATGACAAGTCATCATATACCCATTTTTCAAGCTAATTTCACTTGTTTTATTAGTCTTTATGCACTTTCTTACATCCTAAGTAAGTGATTTGGAATGAAAATGCACAACTTCTTTAAATCAAACAACCACCATGAAATTAATGTTAACTCATAAGGTTTAAGCTGAATTTAATTGATTTTTAATTGATTTATAAGCCTTGTGAATTTAGTGATACTTTGAGTGGTTATTTTGGTTGATTGTAGGTGAAGAAAAGAAGAAAAGAGAAAGCGTGGCCTAAGAAAGTGTGGCCAAAGGAGAAAAAGGCGTGGCACATAAAGGAGGAATGCAAGTATTGCCCTCCACAAGGGCACACTGCCCTCTAGGAGGGCAACATAAGGGAACAAGGCTTGATGAGGCAACTCTGCCCTGCCCACGACAAGGGCAAAGCACAAAATTATGCCTTGGATCAAAGATGAGCAAAACCTTGCCCTGCCCTCCACAAGGGCAGTATCGGGCCTTCATGGAAAATAAATCAAAGGGAAAAGCCTACCAATGCTTGCCACAAGAGTCGAACACGGCACAAGGAGAAAGCAAGGAACTAGGCCTCATTATGGTGCCAAGAAAGCCAAGGAAAAATAGTAGCGTGTGCATCGGCCAAATCTCGAACACGGGACTTCAATTTGGAAACGCTGCCCTGCCCTCCGTGAGGGCAGGGCAGAATTTTGTTGTGGCACGGCCAGTGCACCAACCTGGCGCACCAGGGCATCATTCGGCAGCACCAGCAGCGCGCATAGGCACCAAAATGGTGCACCAGAAATTTCTGCCCTGCCCTCCGCGCGGGCAGGGTAGCATCCTGCAGCACACACCAACGTACCACGCTCGCACCAAGGCTGCACGCATCAATTTTCTGCCCAGCCCTCCACAAGGGCAGGGCAGCCTCCTGGAAGCTAATTCTTCATGGACTAAAATTGGATTAAAAATCCAATAAAATTCATTTCTTCACCAAATCAAAAGCCCATCCAAATCCCAAGATCCAAGAATAGAAAGTGTATAAATAGGAGATAGTTTGATGTAATTAGGACTTTTCACCTTTTCCTTGACCTTTTACCTTTTCCTTTACTTTTGAACTTTGAATTTTCCTTTGAACCTTTACTTTGAGCTCTTGAACTTTCTCTTGGGGACCTCACTGAGACTTCAGAGAATTGGGGAGGAGAATTGATCTCTCTTCTTCCTCGTTCTTGCTTGGGCACTTTTATTTTTCTTGTTTGAGTTTTGGGTGTGAAGAATTGAGGAAATTCTGTCTCAATCTCCATTCAAAATCTCTTTAATTCCTCTTCTGCATAATTAAGTTGAATTACATTTCATTTACTGCTTCTTCTTCAATTTCTTGTTAATTGCTTTGTGAACTTGGATCTGGGAAGGGAATTGAGATCTAGACTCTGCTATCTAGTCTCCTAGATTTTGCTATCTAGTCTCTTGGGTCCTGAGATCCCATTTTTCTTGTTGGTTCTTCTGTGAACCTCTGCTTCAAGTTAATTCTCATTTCTGTTTGAATTCTAGTTGTTTTTAATTCAATTTCTGCTTATTTAATTGTTGCAATTTACTTGCCTTTGCTGAAATTCTGAATTCCCAATCCTCAATTCCCTTTTCCATTCAAGTAATTTACATTTCTTGCAATTTAAGTTACTGCAATTTACATTTCTTGCACTTTAAGTTTCAGTCATTTAATTTCTTGTTCTTTAAGATTCAGCACTTTTACTTTCATGTCTTTTAATTTACTGCAATTCTCCCCTCTCCCTTTACATTACAAGCAATTTAGTTTCTGTTCAAGATAAACCACTCAACCAATATTTGATTCGCTTGACTAAATCATCCACTAAACTAAAATTGCTCAATCCTTCAATCCCTGTGGGATCGACCTCACTCCCGTGAGTTTTTATTACTTGATGCGACCCGGTACACTTGCCGGTGAGTTTTGTGTTGGATCGTTTTCCACACATCAAGAACCCATGGCAGCCGAAAACAACAACAATGCCAACAATGCAAGGAAGGTGCTGGGTGACTTTACTACACCTACTCCCGACTTCTATGGGAAAAGCATCTCTATCCCTGCCATTGGAGCAAACAACTTTGAGCTTAAGCCTCAATTAGTTTCTCTAATGCAACAGAATTGCAAGTTCAATGGACTTCTATTGGAAGATCCTCATCAGATTTAGCTGAGTTCTTGCAAATCTGTGACACTGTCAAGACTAATGGGGCTGACCCTGAGGTCTACAGACTTATGCTATTCCCTTTTGCTGTAAGAGACAGAGCTAGGACATGGTTGGACTCACAACCTAAAGAAAGCCTGAACTCTTGGGAAAAGCTAGTCAATGCCTTCTTGGCAAAGTTCTTTCCACCTCAAAAATTGAGTAAGCTTAGAGTGGAAGTCCAAACCTTCAGACAGAAGGAAGAAGAATCCCTCTATGAAGCTTGGGAAAGATACAAACAATTAATCAGAAAGTGTCCCTCTGACATGCTTTCTGAATGGAGCATCATAGGTATTTTCTATGATGGTCTCTCTGAACTGTCCAAGATGTCTTTGGATAGCTCTGCTGGAGGATCTCTTCATCTGAAGAAGACGCCTACAGAAGCTCAAGAACTAAGTGAAATGATTGCAAATAACCAATTCATGTACACTTCTGAAAGAAATCCTGTGAACAATGGGACAAATCAGAAGAAAGGAGTTCTTGAGATTGACACTCTGAATGCCATATTGGCTCAGAACAAAATATTGACTCAACAAGTCAATATGTTTTCTCAAAGTCTGTCTGGAATGCAAAATGCACCAGGTAGTACTAAGGAGGCTTCATCTGAAGAAGAAGCTTATGATCCTGAGAACCCTTCAATGGAAGAGGTGAATTACATGGGAGAATCCTATGGAAACACCTATAATCCTTCATGGAGAAATCATCCAAATTTCTCATGGAAGGATCAACAGAGACCTTAACAAGGTTTCAACAACAATAATGGTGGAAGAAACAGGTTTAGCAATAGCAAGCCTTTTCCATCATCTTCTGAGCAACAGACAGAGAGTTCTAAGCAAAACCACTCTGACTTAGCAACCATGGTCTCTGATCTAATCAAAACCACTCAAAGTTTCATGACTGAAACAAGGTCCTCCATTAGAAACTTGGAGGGACAAGTGGGTCAGTGGTGCACAAAATTGTGATCAATACTTTTCACAAATCAAATAATCCCCGGTGATGAACCCAAAAACTTGGTGTTCAATACCATGGCATAAAC
>NC_029777.3:47214593-47217187 GCF_000817695.3 Arachis duranensis | reverse complement strand
TAAAGATAGAGATACTTATGTAATTCATTGGTGGGAATTTCAGATAAGCGTATGAAGATGCTTGATCCCTTCCGTCTCTCTGCTTTCCTACTGCCTTCATCCAATCTTTCTTACTCCTTTCGATGGCAAGCTGTATGCAAGGGTTTCACCGTTGTCAGTGGCTACCTCCCATCCTCTCAGTGGAAATGTTCAACGCACCCTGTCACGGGGATCATCACATTCATCAAGTTGAAGAACAAGTGATATCTTAGAACAAGAACAAGCGGAATTGAATAGAAGAACAATAGTAATTGCATTAATACTCGAGGTACAGCAGAGCTCCACACCTTAATCTATGGTGTGTAGAAACTCCACCGTTGAAAATACATAAGAACAAGGTCTAGGCATGGCCGATAGGCCAGCCTCCCAACGTGATCAAGAGATCTAAAGATCAAAAGATTCGAAAGATCAAAAGATGAAAATACAATAGCAAAAGGTCCTATATATAGAGAACTAGTAGCCTAGGGTTTACATAGATGAGTAAATGACATAAAAATCCACTTCCGGGCCCACTTGGTGTGTGCTTGGGCTGAGCATTCAAGCATTTTCGTATAGAGACTCTTCTTGGAGTTAAACGCCAGCTTTGGTGCCAGTTTGGGCGTTTAACTCCCATCCTTGTGCCAGTTCCAGCGTTTAACGCTGGGAATTCTGAGGGTGACTTTGAACGCCGGTTTGGGCCATCAAATCTTGAGCAAAGTATAAACTATCATATATTGCTGGAAAGCCCAGGATGTTTACTTTCCAACGCCATTGAGAGCGCGCCAATTGGGTTTCTGTAGCTCCAGAAAATCCACTTCGAGTGCAGGGAGGTCAGAATCCAACAGCATCTGCTGTTTTTTTTAGTCTCTGGATCAGATTTTTGCTCAGGTCCCTCAATTTCAGCCAGAAAATACCTGAAATCACAATAAAACTCACAAACTCATAGTAAAGTCCAGAAAAGTGAATTTTAACTAAAAACTAATAAAAATATACTAAAAACTAACTAGATCATACTAAAAACATACTAAAAACAATGCCAAAAAGCGTACAAATTATCCGCTCATCAGTCAGCTGAGCAAGAAAATTACTGAACTCCCTCCTAGTACTCTTCCAAGCAATACAGAAGAAAATCCAAATGGAGAGTGCAAAGCCATCAACATGGCCGAATTTGGAGAGGAGGAAGAGGCAGTGAACGCCACTGAGGAAGACCTCAATAAACGTCCACTGGCCTCCAATGAGTTCCCCAATGAGGAACCATGGGAATCTGAGGCTCAAAATGAGACCATAGAGATTCCATTGGACTTACTTCTGCCATTCATGAGCTCTGATGAGTATTCTTCCTCTGAAGAGGATGAGTATGTCACTGAAGAGCAAGTTGCTAAATACCTTGGAGCAATCATGAAGCTAAATGACAAGTTATTTGGTGGCAGACCCTTCCTAGCCACAGCAAGGGCTGTGATTGATGTTGATAGAGGAGAATTGATCATTCAAGTGAATGAAGAATCCTTTGTGTTTAAGGCTCAAGGATATCCCTCTGTCATCATGGTGAGGAAGCATGAAGAGCTTCTCTCAAAACAGAGCCAAACAGAGCCCCCACAGTCAAACTCTAAGTTTGGTGTTGGGAGGCCACAACCAACTTCTAAGTTTGGTGTTGAACCCCTACATTCAAACTCTAGGTTTGGTGTTGGGAGGTTCCAACATTGCTCTGAGCATCTGTGAGGCTCCATGAGAGCCCTCTGTCAAGCTACTGACATTAAAGAAGTGCTTGTTGGGAGGCAACCCAATGCTATATTTTATCTATTCTCTTTTGTTATTTTATGTTCTTTTGTAGGTTGATGATCATGAGAAGTCACAAAATCAATTGAAAAAGCAAAAACAGAATGAAAAACAGAAAGAAAAACAGCACACCCTGGAGGAAGATCCTGCTGGCGTTTAAACGCTAGTAAGGCTAGCAGATGGGCGTTTAATGCCCAGTCTGGCACCATTCTGGGCGTTTAACGCCAGAAAGGAGCACCAGACTGGCGTTAAACGACAGAAAAGGGCAAGAAGTTGGCGTTAAACGCCAGAAAGGGGCACCAGCCCGGCGTTTAACGCCAGAATTGGCACAAAGAGCAATTTTGCTCGCCACTTGGTGCAGGGATGACTTTTCCTTGACACCTCATGATCTGTGGACCCCACAGGATCCCCACCTACCCCACCACTCTCTCTCTTCTTAACCCATTCACCAATCACCTCAACACCTCTTCCCCAAAAACCCTTCACCTATCAAATCCCATCTTTCTCTTCACCACTCACATCCATCCTTCATAAAACCCCACCTACCCTACCATTCAAATTCAAACTACTTTCCCTCCCAAACCCACCCATACATGACCAAACCATAACCCCCCACTCCTATATAAACCCTTCTTCACTCCTTCATTTTCACACAACCTAAACACTACTTCTCCCCCCTTTGGCCGAACCACAAGGCCATCTCCATCTCCTCATTTCTTCTTCTTCTACTCTCTTCTTTCTTCTTTTGCTCGAGGACGAGCAAACCTTTTAAGTTTGGTGTGGTAAAAACATTGCTTTTT
>NC_029777.3:47213207-47214386 GCF_000817695.3 Arachis duranensis | reverse complement strand
TCCCCGAGGTCCCTTTCAAACTCAAAAAGAGTGAATATCCGGAGATCCGACACGAGATCCGAAGAAGAGGTTGGGAAGTTCCTACCAACCCCATTCAACAAGTCGGAATCCTAATGGTTCAAGAGTTCTATGCCAATGCATGGATCACCAAGAACCATGATCAAAGTGTGAACCCGGATCCAAAGAATTGGCTTACTATGGTTCGGGGGAAATACTTGGATTTTAGTCCGAAAAATGTAAGGTTAGCATTCAACTTGCCCATCATGCAAGGAGATGAACACCCTTACACTAGAAGGGTCAACTTTGATCAAATGTTGGACCAAGTCCTCATAGACATTTGTGAAGAGGGCGCCCAATGGAAGAGAGATTCAAGAGGAAAGCCGGTTCAATTGAGAAGGCATGACCTCAAGCCCGTGGCTAGAGGATGGTTGGAGTTTATCCAACGCTCAACCATTCCCACTAGCAACCGGTCCGAAGTTACTATAGACCAAGCCATCATGATTCATAGCATCATGATTGAAGAAGAAATAGAAGTTCATGAGGTTATAGCTCAAGAGCTTTATAAGGTGGCAGACAAGTCCTCTACCTTGGCAAGGTTAGCCTTTCCTCATCTCATTTGTCACCTCTGTTATTCAGTTGGAATTGACATAGAGGGAGACATCCATGAGGACAAGCCCATCACTAAGAAGAGGATGGAGCAAACAAGAGACCCCTCTCATCATGAAATCCCTGAGATGCCTCAAGGGATGCACTTTCCTCCACAAAACTATTGGGAGCAACTAAACACCTCCCTAGGAGAATTGAGTTCCAACATGGGACAACTAAGGGTAGAGCACCAAGAACACTCCATCCTCCTCCATGAAATTAGAGAAGATCAAAGAATCATGAAAGAGGAACAACAAAGACAAGGAAGAGACATTGAGAAGCTCAAGCACTCCATAGGATCATCAAGAAAAATAACAAGCCGCCATCACTAAGGTGGACCCGTTCTTTAATTTCCTTGTTCTTTATTTTTCTGTTTTTCGAAAATTATGCTTATGTTTATCTATGTTTGTGTCTTGTGATCATTAGTGTCTTAGTTGTGTCTATGCATTAAAGTTATGAATGTCCTATGAATTCATCACCTTTCTTGAATGAAAAATGTTCTTAATTGAAAAAGAAAAGAATTGCATGAATTTT
>NC_029777.3:47204643-47212778 GCF_000817695.3 Arachis duranensis | reverse complement strand
TAAAAGCCCCGCTCATCTAATTAATACTGATCTTCATAGATGTTTTTGGAATTCATTGCATATTCTCTTCTTTTTACCTTATTTGATTTTCAGTTGCTTGAGGACAAGCAACAATTTAAGTTTGGTGTTGTGATGAGCGGATAATTTATACGCTTTTTGGCATTGTTTTTAGTATGTTTTTAGTATGATCTAGTTAGTTTCTAGTATATTTTTATTAGTTTTTAGTTAAAATTCACTTTTCTGGGCTTTACTATGAGTTTGTGTGTTTTTCTGTGATTTCAGGTATTTTCTGGCTGAAATTGAGGGACCTGAGCAAAAATCTGATTCAGAGACGACTGCAGATGCTGTTGGATTCTGACCTCCCTGCACTCGAAGTGGATTTTCTGGAGCTACAGAAGCCGAATTGGCGCGCTCCCAACGGCGTTGGAAAGTCGACATCCTGGACTTTCCAACAATATATGATAGTTCATACTTTGCCTAAGATTTGATGGCCCAAACCGGCGTTCAAAGTCACCATCAGAATTCCCAGCGTTAAACGACGGAACTGGCATAAGGATGGGAGTTAAACGCCCAAACTGGCACCAAAGCTGGCGTTTAACTCCAAGAAGAGTCTCTACACAAAAATGCTTCAATGCTCAGCCCAAGCACACACCAAGTGGGCCCGGAGGTGGATTTTTATGTCATTTACTCATCTCTGTAAACCCTAGGCTACTAGTTCTCTATAAGTAGGACCTTTTACTATTGTATTTTCATCTTGGTAGCTATCTTTGGATCTTTGGATCTTTGGAATCTTTTGATCTTTAGATCTTTTGATCACTTTGGGAGGCTGGCCATTCGGCCATGCCTAGACCTTGTTCTTATGTATTTTCAACGATGGAGTTTCTACACACCATAGATTAAGATGTGGAGCTCTGCTGTACCTCGAGTATTAATGCAATTACTATTGTTCTTCTATTCATTTCATCCTGGGAATCCGGAAAGTCTAACCTTGTCTGTGGTATTCCGAGTAGGATTCCGGTATTGAATGACTGTGACGTGCTTCAGACTCGCAAGTGCGGGGCGTTAGTGACAGTCGCAAAAGAATCACTGGATTCTATTTCGGCCTGATTGAGAACCGACAGATGGATAGCCGCGCTGTGACAGGGTGCGTTGAACATTTCCACTGAGAGGATGGGAGGTAGCCACTGACAACGGTGAAACCCTTGCATACAGCTTGCCATGGAAAGGAGTAAGAAGGATTGGATGAAGACAGTAGGAAAGCAGAGAGACGGAAGGAACACAACATCTCCATACGCTTATCTGAAATTCCTACCAATGAAGTACATAAGTATCTCTATCTTTATCTTTATGTTTTATTCATCATCCATAACCATTTGAGTTTGCCTGACTAAGATTTACAAGGTGACCATAGCTTGCTTCATACCAACAATCTCTGTGGGATCGACCCTTACTCGCGTAAGGTTTATTACTTGGACGACCCAGTACACTTGCTGGTTAGTTGTGCGAAGTTGTGATAAAGAGTTGAGATTATAGTTGTGCGTACCATGTTGATGGCGCCATTGATGATCACAATTTCGTGCACCACTTAGGCTGTGGTTAGTGGATATAGGTCTGTTTCCTTGCACTGTTCTTACTTCTGTTTTATCCTATGTGCAAATCTGTTGCTGCTATATTCATGATTCATCTGCTGCTTTCTTGTATGTTACTGCTGTTTACATTGAGTTTTTTATGTTTCTTTTATATCTATGTACATGCAGCTTGCTTTCTTTTAATTCATATGAACTGATATGATTGCTGTTTATTTTCTGGGACAATCCAATTTTAGCCGGAATGCTGCCCAAATTTTTTTGAAAATTATTTTCAATCATGTTTTGGTTTGGCATTTCTGAACTCTGTTTTACTCTGCTTTACCCAGCCCATTTCATGAATGCTATGGCAGACTTTCTTATCCTCTTTGATTTCTTGGTTGATAAACTGCATTTGTGATTCACTGATTCCTATTTTTGCTTTTTTTATTATTTCTATTCGAATCGGCATCACCCTGTTTCTCTTGTTCGACTATGAGTACTTCTATTCTTACCTGTGAATCACTGTTATATGGAATTTTTCTATGCCACTTACTTTAACCCGCACTTTACTAACTCCCTAATTTTAATTTACTAATTTCTTTTTCAAAATTCTAACCATACTAACCCTTTTGATCTCTTTTCTGATTATTTTCACTTTCCTCTAACTTTTTCACTATGGCATATTGATTTTTCTCTTTCCATTTAACATTAATTCACTCACATTTCAATTCCTCATTTTCCTTTTTATATTTCTCCCGTCCTGCTTTGAGTTTGCTTTGTTTGCATTGCCTATTTGCTTTCCTATTTTATCCATTTCCTGGTTTTCTGTTTTTCAGGATGTCTTCCTCACAAAGGAAAGGTAAAGGCAAGGCTACTGGCAAGCGCAAGCAAGGAGCTTCCTCCCAGTCCATCATTGCTCTAATGCACGATTCCTCATGGCGGGAGAAGAACTTCACACAGCAGGAAAAAGCTGACCAGCTGCTCCCTTCGACTGATCCTATAAAATTTGCAAACCGGTACTGTGAGCTGAAGTACCCGACTTTTGCAAACTCCAGAAATCTATACCTGGAACGTTCCTTGAAGATTCCAGAAGCCCTCCAGTAGTATACCACTGAGCAGGCTGCCCCGCATCAGGAGGCTATGCCCCAGCTTGAGGTCGGATCCGGAGATCCCACTCCAGTCAGTCCCTCCTCTACAACAGCCAAACTCTCAGCCCACCACCGCCACGGAGACCCCAGCTACCATCCCTCCCAGTGATGACACTCCTTCACACCCGGCTTGATTGAGCATCGGGGACGATGCTTCATTTTAAGTGTGGGGAGGTCGCCATCTCTGGCGTTTATTTTGGTGAACCACTACATACTTTTTCTTTTATTTTGGATATTTTTCTGTATTTTTCTTTTTACTGTTATTTTCTGAGTACTTATACATTGCTTTTATGTATTTTTACTCTATTTTCTGCATTTTGCATCTTTAGTTCATATTTTAGCCCTTTAGTTTATTTTAGTTATTTAGTTTAGTTTGCAATTCTGATTTATTAGTGGATTCATTAGTATAGTTTACCCCTTTTTAGCATAAGATAGTATAGTTTAAATAGAAAAATACAAAAAGGAAGTAAGCTAGGTAAGTTGACAACATTTCATCAAGGAGGAACATTAAAACTTTAAAAGCTACCCTAAGTAAATTTTTTTTATGAGAATAATGGGAATTTTTAACTTAACCTGCATACAATATATAAATGATATATGATGCTTGAGTTAGAGAACACACAGCCTGTGAGTCTTGAGCTTAAATTGTATGGTTGCATTCAAACCATAATTTCATTTCTGTGTGTTAATTTCTTTTTATTCTGATGTTCTTTCCTTTGCTTTAATCTATATGTCCAATTATAGAATATAGAATAGATACATACCAAGAGAATGATTTAGGCCATCATTTGATTTTAGCTCACTTACCCCAAATTAGCCTACCTTTTACATCACCCTTGTTAGCCCCCTTGGACCTTTTAAAACCCATTTATTCTATTTAGCCAAATTACTAGCCTTAAGCAGAAAAACAAAAGAAAACCCCAAGTGAATCCTTGGTTAGCTTAAGATAGAAAATCATGAATAGAATTAATTATGGGAAACCTTGTGGGAACATGAGTGATAGAAACAAAGGGTTAGGAAGATTAAAAAAAAAGAAATAAAAATAAATTTGGAAGCATGCTCATGAGAAAATCAAAGTGATTCAATTACCATGTGCACAAAAAAAAAAATAAAATAAAATATATAAAAAGTGAAACATGAGCATGTAACAATAAGTGGGAAATATGGGAAAATAGGTAATGAAGTTTTATCTTGCTAAATATGTATGTTGGGTGAGATCTTAGTCTAATTAAGGATTCACTTATTAGCTCACTTTGACCATATACATAAATCCTTACCTTTACCTTGGCCCCATTACAACCTTAATTAAAGACCTCATGACTTTTTGGTATGACTATATTTTATAATTGTTGATTGGTTAGATGAAAAACAAACCTATAAGAAAGTAAGAATAAAAAGAAAAATAGAGTGAATAAACCCAATAAACACTGAGTGACTAGAGAGTAAACACAAAACCTAGTGACGGTTCAATAACTCATCAACATATATCTGTGCTTCAAATTTACTAATTGTTTTGCAAGTTTGTACAATGTTTTCTTTCCCATCTCATTTGCTAAAATGCTTTATTATTTAAGGGTTGGCTATATATATATACACATAACTCCTTGAGAATGTGAATTAACTTAGCTACATGTAAGCTTTATATATGAGTGAATAAATTAGAGTTGCATGATGCATCATTCATTTAGGTAGTTGCATTTAATTTAGATTGCATTGCATTCCATCACTGTAACCTCATTTATTTATCTTGGATTTAGCATGAGGACATGCTAGTGTTTAAGTGTGGGGAGGTTGATAAACCTATATTTCATGAGATATTTTGTGCTTAATTTGAGTGATTTATATAATCCTTCACCTATTTATTCACATTAATTGCATGGTTTTACTTTCCCTCCCTTATTATGTCATATCGTGAAAAACATGTTTCCTAAGCTTTGAAAATTAATTATTTTAATTACCTTTATTTCCATTCGATGCCATGATTAGTGTGTTGAGTAGTTTCAGAGTTTCTAAGGCAGAATGACTTAAAGGATGAAAAAGGAAACATACCAAAGGGAAAGGAGAAAGCAAAACGGAGCTTTAAGGAAACTGGTATCCACGTGATCGCATGGACGACGCGATTGCGTGCCAAGCACGAATCAACAGCGATGCGGCCGCATGACTGACGCGACCGCACGCCTCTAGCAGAACGCACATGACGCGGTCGCATGACTGACGCGACCGCGTGGCAAGGAAAAGCTTCGAATGACGCGACCGCGTGACCCACACGGACGCGTGACAGAGGCCACGCACCAGAAAATTACAGAACACGCCCCAGCGAGTTCTAAAGCCCTTTTTGGCCCAAATCCAAGTCCAGAATGCATAGACCAGAGGTTATGAAGTGGGGGAATGCATCCATTCAATAGAGCGGGCATAATTCTACTTTTCCATGATTTAGATTTAGTCTAGAGAGAGATTCTCTCTCTCTCTTTTTAGGATTTAGGATTTCTTCTTGTTTTAAGAGTAACTCTGGATCCAGGTTTTAATGTTCTTCTATTTTAGTTCCATAATTATTTATTCCGGCAATTGAATTGATCATTTACTTTTATAATTTAATTTATGAATTATTCCATGTTCCAGATTATTATTTGAATTAATGATATTGAGGTATTTTCAGTTTATTATTGCTCTTGTTAATTTATGATTATCATTGCTTACGAATTAAAGATATTTTATTCCAGCAATTTTTCTTTTTCCCCTTTTGGTTCTGATTAAGAATTTAGTAACTCAACAGTTATTAAACTCAACGTAATTAATAATCGTTATCTTGCTAATTGAGCTGAACCTAAATAATCCCAACCTTTTCTTAGGAAATAATTAGGATTCAAAGGTCAACTTAATTAGTCCCTTGACTTTCCTTTACCCTGGCGAAGGTTGACCAAGTGGAGTTTAGATTCAACTTTTATTATAGTTGAGAGAGATAACTAAGTTAGACCTCTAAATTCCCTTATCTTGCCAAAAGTTGTTTTACAATTATTATTTATTTTTAATTGCCATTTAATTCACTCATCATTTAAATTACTTGCTTCTCACCTTCTAAACCCCGATTACAACCTTTATAACTAATAATAAGAACATACTTCCTCGCAGTTCCTTGAGAAGACGACCCGAGGTTTGAATACTCGGTTAACAATTTCTAAAGGGGTTTGTTACTTGTGACACCCAAAACGTTTGTATGAAGGACTTTTGAAGGTTTAGAAACTATACTTGCAACGAGGATTTATCCGCAAATTTCTAGACCACGCAAAAGTTCTCTCATCATGTACCTCGAGTTTTAATGCAAAGTATTACTGTCTTCTATTCACTTCAGCTTATTCTTATTCTAAGATATTTGTTGCACTTCAACATGATGAATGTGATGATCCGTGACACTCATCATCATTCTCACCTATGAATACGTGACTGACAACCACTTTTGTTCTACCTTAGAACGAGCGTGTATCTTCGTGGTATAAGCTAGAACCCTTTGGCGGCCATTCTTGAGTATCCGGAAAGTCTAAACCTTGTCTGTGGTATTCTGAGTAGGATTCAGGGATTGAATGACTATGACGAGCTTCAAACTCGCGATTGTTGGGCGTAGTGACAGACGCAAAAGAATCAATGGATTCTATTCCGACATGATCTAGAACTGACAGATGATTAGCGGTGCTGTGAGAGAGCATTTGAACCATTTTCACTGAGAGGATGGGATGTAGCCATTGACAACGGTGATGCCCTACATATAGCTTTCCATGGAAAGGAGTATGAAGGATTGGATGAAGGCAGTAGGAAAACAGAGATTCAGAAGGGACAAAGGATCTCCATACACTTATCTGAAATTTACACTAAGGATTTACATAAGTATCTCTTTCATCTATTTTATGCGTTATTTATTATTATTTTCGAAAAACCATTATAACCAATTGAATTTGCCTAACTGAGATTTACAAGATGACCATAGTTGCTTCATACCAATAATCTCTGTGGGATCGACCTTTACTCACGTAAGGTTTGTTACTTGGACGACCCAGTACACTTGCTGGTTAGTGATGCGAAGTTGTGAAGAAAGTGTTGAGTTAGAAATGTGCATACCAAGTTGAGTGCCTTTGAAAGAGATCACAATTTCGTGCACCAATGACGCCAACTGCATCTTCTTTAGTGAAAGTAATAGTAGGGAGTTCGGGTGCTCCTTCTCCTCCCTCGACGTGATATACTTCTTTGAGGTGTCTTTTGCGAGATAATTTGGAGATTCCTCCTCCCGCAAATCCTCCATGTATCATGTGAACATGTCTCTCTGGGGTACGAGGTGGTCGATCTGTTCGCCCGCCCTATTCCCCTCTTCTTCTTTTTCTGGGCTCATCTGTCTTACTGGCTAGGTACTGATCCAGTCTCCCTTCTCTTACCAATTTCTCTATCACATTCTTCAAGTTGAAGCATTCGTTGGTGGGATGTCTATAGATTCGATGGTATTTGCAATATTCCGTCCGATTTCCTCCTCCCTTTTTGCTTTTAAGTGGGCGAAGTGGTGGGACTTTTTTAGTGTAGCATACCTCTCGGTATACTTCTACGAGAGACACCCAGAAAGGGGTGTAGTTGTGGTATTTCTTGATCTTCTCTCCATGTTGATCTTCTTTTTTCTTGGACTCTTTATCCTTATCTCAGGAGGAGTAAAAGGATCCAGATTTTGAAGTCTCCCCTAGTTGAGAGTTTTCCTCCATGTTGATGTATTTTTCTACTCGTTCTTGTACTTCGTTCAGGGATGTAGGATGTTTCTTTGATATGGAATGAACGAAAGGTCCCTCTCGTAGGCCATTGATGAGACCCATGATGGCTGCTTCGGTTGGCAGACTTTGTTGTCAAGACATGCTTTGTTGAATCTTTCTATATAGTTGTGAAGACTTTCCCAATCTCTTTGCTTGATCCTTAAAAGGCAGTGGATCACTGATGAGCGGATAATTTGTACGCGTTTTGTCATTGTTTTTAGTATGTTTTTAGTATGATCTAGTTAGTTTTTAGTATATTTTTATTATTTTTTAATTAAAATTTACTTTTCTGGACTTTACTATGAGTTTGTGTGTTTTTCTGTGATTTCAGGTATTTTCTGGCTGAAATTGAGGGACCTGAGCAAAAATCTGATTCAGAGACTAAAAAGGACTGCAGATGCTGTTGGATTCTGACCTCCCTGCACTCGAAGTGGATTTTCTGGAGCTACAGAAGCCCAATTGGCGGACTCTCAACGGCGTTAAAAAGTAGACATTCTGGGCTTTCCAGCAATATATGATAGTCCATACTTTGCCGAAGATTTGATGGCCCAAACCGGCGTTCAAAGTCACCATCAGAATTCCCAGCGTTAAACGCCGGAACTGGCACAAGGATGGGAGTTAAACGCCCAAACTGGCAC
>NC_029777.3:47200287-47203860 GCF_000817695.3 Arachis duranensis | reverse complement strand
GTGGGATCGACCCTTACTCGCGTAAGGTTTATTACTTGGACGACCCAGTGCACTTGCTGGTTAGTTGTGCGAAGTTGTGTTTATGCCATGGTATTGAACACCAAGTTTTTGGATTCATCACCGGAGATTATTTGAGTTGTGAAAAGTATTGATCACAATTTCGTGCATCATGTTTTTGGCGTCGTTGCCGAGGATTGTTGAGTTTGGACAACTGACGGTTCATCTTGTTGCTTAGATTAGTATTTTTCTTCAGAGTTCTTTAGAATGAATTCTAGTGTTTCAAGGTGATGTTCTTATCATCACCAAAGCTGATTGATCTTCATCAATTTAGCTCTTGAATGCAATGTTCTACTGAAGCTTGACTAGCCATGTCTAATTCCTTTAGACTGAAGCTTTAGACTAACATTGCATGATTCCTGGAATTCTCATTAAGAATTTTGATATCTTTATTTTCTGTTCCACTTAATTTTCGAAAAATCCAAAAAAAATTACAACATCATAAAAAACCAAAAATATTGTATGTTTCTTGTTGAGTCTAGAGTCTCATGTTAAGTTTGGTGTCAATTGCATGTTTTTGTTCTTCTTGCATTCATTCATGTGTCTTAAGTGATCTTCAAGATGTTCTTGATGATTTCATTGCTCTGATCTTTGAATTCTCTTAACTTGAGTGTTTTGTTGTTTTTCATGTGCATTCTCATTCTGTTAGTGGCAGTAATATACAACTTGCTATGTTTGGTGTCTGCATGCATTGTTATTTGATTTTAGTTGCATTTTGATTATTCATCATTATTAAAAATCCAAAAATATTTTTAATTTGTGTCTCTTCAAGTCAATAATGCAGAGAATTGAAGATTCAGAACATACAGCAGAAGAATTGCACAGAAAAAGCTGGGCATTCAAAACGCCCAGTGAGGAAGGCAAACTGGCGTTTAAACGCCAGCCAGGGTGCCTGGCTGGGCGTTTAACGCCCAAAAGGGTAGTAGTTTGGGCGTTAAACGCCAGAATGTGCACCATTCTGGGCGTTTAACGCCAGGATGGCACAAGAGGGAAGATTTTGTTTTCAAATCAAATTTTTTTTAGTTTTCAAAAACTTTTCAAAATCAAATCTTTTTCAAATCAAATTTTTTCAATCAAATCTTTTACAAAATTAATTTCTTTCTATTTTCAAAGATACTTACTATCAATTAATGATTTGATTCAACATTTCAAGTATGTTGCCTTTTCTGTTGAGAAAGGTTTAATGTTTGAATCATATATTTTCTTGACAGCCAAGACATTAATTTTCAAAATCAAATCTTTTTTAAAATGTTTTTCAAATCATATCTTCTCAATCACATCTTTTTAATATATTTTTAATTTCTAATTTCAAAATCTTTTTCAAAAATCACTTTACTTCTTTCTCAATCTTGGTTTTCGAAAATCAATTAAAGTTTTTCAAAATGTCTTTAAAATCTTTTTAAATTATTTTCGAAAATTTCTTCCCCTCTTCTCACATCCTTCTATTTATGGACTAACACTATTCCTTAATGCACAATTCGAACTCCATCTTCTTTGATAAGTTCGAATTTTCTACTTCTGCCTTCTTTTTTTCTTTTCCTCTTACACCTCAAGGAATCTCTATACTATGACAGAGAGGATTCCATATTTCCTTGTTTTCTTCTCATTCATATGAGCAGAAGCAAAGACAAAAGCATTCTTGTTGAGGCTGACCCTGAACCTGAAAGGACCTTAAAGCGAAAGCTAAGAGAAGCTAAGGCACAATTCTCTGTAGAGGACCTAACAGAAGTCTTCAAAGAAGAAGAACCCATGGCAGCCGAAAACAACAACAATGCCAACAATGCAAGGAAGGTGCTGGATGACTTTACTGCACCTACTCCCGACTTCTATGGGAGAAGCATCTCTATCCCTACCATTGGAGCAAACAACTTTGAGCTTAAGCCTCAATTAGTTTCTCTAATGCAATAGAATTGCAAGTTTCATGGACTTCCATTGGAAGATCCTCATCAGTTCTTAGCTGAATTCTTGTAAATCTGTGACACTGTCAAAACTAATGGGGTTGACCCTGAGGTTTACAGACTTATGCTATTCCCTTTTGCTGTAAGAGACAGAGCTAGAATATGGTTGGACTCTCAACCTAAAGAAAGCCTGGACTCTTGGGAAAAGCTAGTCAATGCCTTCTTGGCAAAGTTCTTTCCACCTCAAAAATTGAGTAAGCTTAGAGTGGAAGTCCAAACCTTCAGACAGAAGGAAGGAGAATCCCTCTATGAAGCTTGGGAAAGATACAAACGACTAATCAGAAAGTGTCCCTTGAATATGCTTTCTGAATGGAGCATCATAGGTATTTTCTATGATGGTCTCTCTGAACTATCCAAGATGTCTTTGGATAGCTCTGCTGGAGGATCTCTTCATCTGAAGAAGATGCCTACAGAAGCTCAAAAACTAATTGAAATGGTTGCAAATAACCAATTCATGTACACTTCTGAAAGAAATCCTGTGAACAATGGGACAAATCAGAAGAAAGGAATTCTTGAGATTGACACTTAAGGAGTTCTTGAGATTGACACTCTGAATGCCATTTTGGCTCAGAACAAAATATTGACTCAACAAGTCAATATGATTTCTCAAAGTCTGTCTGGAATGCAGGATGCACCAAGCAGTACTAAGGAAGCTTCATCTGAGGAAGAAGCTTATGATCCTGAGAACCCTTCAATAGAAGAGGTGAATTACATGGGAGAACCCTATGGAAACACCTATAATCCTTCATGCAGAAATCATCCAAATCTCTCATAGAAGGATCAACAGAGACCTCAACAAGGTTTCAACAATAATAATGGTGGAAGAAACAGGTTTAGCAATAGCAAGCCTTTTCCATCATCTTCTTAGCAACAGACAGAGAGTTCTAAGCAGAGCCACTCTGACTTAGCAACCATGGTCTCTGATCTAATCAAAACCACTCAAAGGTCCTCCATTAGAAACTTGGAGGCACAAGTGGGTCAGCTGAGCAAGAAAATTACTGAACTCCCTCCTAGTACTCTTCCAAGCAATACAGAAGAAAATCCAAAAGGAGAGTGCAAAGCCATAAACATGGCCGAATTAGGAGAGGAGAAAGAGGCAGTGAACGCCACTGAGGAAGACCTCAATAGACATCCACTGGCCTCCAATGAGTTCCCCAATGAGGAACCATGGGAATCTGAGGCTCAAAATGAGACCATAGAGATTCCATTGGACTTACTTCTGCCATTCATGAGCTCTGATGAGTATTCTTCCTCTGAAGAGGATGAGTATGTCACTGAAGAGCAAGTTGCTAAATACCTTGGAGCAATCATGTTTTTCTGTGATTTCAGGTATTTTCTGGCTGAAATTGAGGGACATGAGCAAAAATCTGATTCAGAGACTAAAAAGGACTGTAGATGCTGTTGGATTCTGACCTCCCTGCACTCGAAGTGGATTTTCTGGAGCTACAGAAGCCCAATTGGCGCGCTCTCAATGGTGTTGGAAAGTAGACATCCTGGGCTTTCCAGCAATATATGATAGTCTATACTTTGCCCAAGATTTGATGGCCCAAACTGGCGT
>NC_029777.3:47196136-47196688 GCF_000817695.3 Arachis duranensis | reverse complement strand
AAAATCTTTTTCAAAAATTTTTCTTTTCTTTTTCGTTTTCTTTAAAAATATTTTCGAAAAAATTTAATAAAAATACAAAAAAAAATTAGAAAATCATAAAAATCAAAAATATTTTGTGTTTCTTGTTTGAGTATTGTGTTAATTTTTAAGTTTGGTGTCAATTGCATGCTTTTAAAATTTTTCTTGCATTTTTTCGAAAAATCCATGCATTCATAGTGTTCTTCATGATCTTCAAGTTGTTCTTGTCAAGTCTTCTTGTTTGATCTTGATGATTTCTTGTTTTGTGTCTTTTGTTGTTTTTCATGTGCATTTTTGCATTCATATTTTTCATACATTAAAGATTTTTAAGTTTGGTGTCTTGCATGTTTTCTTTGCATCAAAAATTTTTCAAAATTATGTTCTTGATGTTCATCATGATCTTCATAGTGTTCTTGGTGTTCATCTTGACATTCATAGCATTCTTGCATGCATCTTGTGTCTTGATCCAAAATTTTCATGTTTTGGGTCATTTTTGTGTTTTTCATTAATATCTTTTCCTTATTTTCCTCCAAA
>NC_029777.3:47195639-47195967 GCF_000817695.3 Arachis duranensis | reverse complement strand
TATCTTTTTCATTTTTTATAATTTTCGAAAATTTCAAAAATTATTTTTCAAAATATTTTCAAAATCTTTTTCTTATCTTTTATCAAAATTTTCGAAAATTAAGCTAACAATTAATGTGATTGGTTCAAAAATTTGAAGTTTGTTACTTTCTTGTTAAGAAAGGTTCAATCTTTAAATTCTAGAATCTTATCTTGTAGTTTCTTGTTAGTTAAGTATTTTTTTTTAATTTTATCTTTTTCAAAATATCTTATCTTTTTCTTATCTTCTTATCTTTTTCAAAATTTGATTTCAAATCTTTTTCAATCAACTAACTAACTCTTTGTTTGTT
>NC_029777.3:47195150-47195427 GCF_000817695.3 Arachis duranensis | reverse complement strand
CTTTCTCTTCTCTTATTCTATTTAATTATTTAATTACTAATACTTCTCTTCACCTCTCTTCATCCACAAATCCGAAATTCCTTCTTCATTCTTCTACCTCTTTCCTCTTCTACTAACATAAGGGAATCTCTATACTGTGACATAGAGGATTCCTTTTTCTTTTCTTGTTTTCTTCTCTTTCACATGAGCAGGAACAGGGAAAAAGGCACTCTTGTTGATATTGATCCTGAACCTGAAAGGACTCTGAAAAGGAAACTAAGAGAAACTAAATTACAAC
>NC_029777.3:47193633-47195095 GCF_000817695.3 Arachis duranensis | reverse complement strand
CTTTCAGAAATATTAGAACAAGAGAAGGAGATGGCAGCCAAAAATAATAATAATGCAAGGAGAATGCTTGGTGACTTCACAAAGCCAACGTCCAAGTTTGATGGAAGAAGCATCTCCATTCCTGCCATTGGAGCCAATAACTTTGAGCTTAAGCCTCAATTAGTTGCTTTAATGCAACAAAACTGCAAGTTTTATGGACTTCCATCTGAAGATCCTTATCAGTTTTTAACTGAGTTCTTGCAAGTCTGTGATACTGTAAAGACGAATGGAGTTAATCCTGAAGTCTACAGACTCATGCTTTTCCCTTTTGCCGTAAGAGACAGAGCTAGAATATGGTTGGATTCACAACCTAAGGATAGCCTGGACTCCTGGGATAAGCTGGTCACTGCCTTCTTGGATAAATTCTTTCCTCCTCAAAAGCTGAGCCAGCTGAGAGTGGATGTTCAAACCTTTAAGCAAAAAGATGGTGAATCCCTCTATGAAGCTTGGGAAAGATACAAGCAGCTGACCAAGAGATGTCCATCTGACATGTTTTCTGAATGGACCTTATTAGATATATTCTATTATGGTCTCTCTGAATTTTCGAAAATGTCACTGGACCATTCTGCAGGTGGATCTATTCACCTGAAGAAAATGCCTGAAGAAGCTCAAGAACTCATTGAAATCGTTGCAAATAACCAGTTCATGTACACCTCTAAAAGGAATCCTGTGAGTAATGGGACGCCTCAGAGGTAGGGAGTTCTTGAAATTGATGCTCTGAATGCCATATTGGCTCAGAACAAAATGTTGACTCAACAGGTCAACATTATCTCTCAAAATCTGAATGGATTGCAACATGCATCCAACATTACTAGAGAGGCAGCTTCTGAAGAAGCTTATGATCCTGAGAACCCTGCCATGGCGGAGGTTAATTATTTGGGTGAACCTTATGGAAACACCTATAACTCATCATGGAGAAATCATCCAAATTTCTCATGGAAGGATCAACAAAAACCTCAACAAGGTTTTAACAATGGTGGACGCAATAGGCAGAATAATAGTAAGCCATATCCATCATCTTCTCAGCAACAGACAGAGAATACTGAACAAAATAACTCTAATTTAGCTAATATAGTCTCTGATCTGTCAAAGGCCACTTTCAGTTTCATGAATGAAACCAGATCCTCCATTAGAAATTTGGAGGCACAAGTAGGCCAGTTGAGTAAGAAAGTTATTGAAACTCCTCCCAGTGCTCTCCCAAGCAATACAGAGAGAATCCAAAAGGAGAGTGCAAAGCCATTGACTTAGTCAACATGGCCGAATGCATCAAGGAGGAGAAGGACGAAAATCCTAGTGAGCAAGACCTCCTGGGACGTCCTTCAAGCAAGAAGGAGCTTCCTATTAAGGATCCTGAGGAATCTGAGGCTCATACAGAGACCATAGAGATTCCATTAAATCTCCTTCTGCCATTCATGAGCTCTGA
>NC_029777.3:47191678-47191931 GCF_000817695.3 Arachis duranensis | reverse complement strand
TGAATGCTTGAACAGTGCATAATTTTGATCTTGTTGTTTATGAATGTTAAAACTGTTGGCTCTTGAAAGAATGATGAACAAAGAGAAATGTTATTTGATGATCTGAAAAAATCATGAAATTGATTCTTGAAGCAAGAAAAAGCAGTGAAAAAGCAAAAGCTTGTGAAAAAAAAAATGGCGAAAAATTGAGAAAGAAAAAGAAAAAGCAAGCAGAAAAAGCCAATAGCCCTTAAAACCAAAAGGCAAGGGTAGC
>NC_029777.3:47191291-47191477 GCF_000817695.3 Arachis duranensis | reverse complement strand
AAGAGTGTGCTTAAGAGCTCTGGACACCACTAATTGGGGACTCTAGCAAAGCTAAGTCACAATCTGAAAAGGTTCACCCAGCTATGTGTCTGTGGCATTTGTGTATCCGGTGGTAATACTGGAAGACAAAATGCTTAGGGCCACAGCCAAGACTCATAAGTAGCTGTGTTCAAGAATCAACATGCC
>NC_029777.3:47189898-47190158 GCF_000817695.3 Arachis duranensis | reverse complement strand
TTATTCCAAGATATTCATTCGTACCCAAGAACATGATGAATGTTATGAGTCAGATTACCCTCATTATCATTCTCACTTATGAATGCGCGTGATTGACAACCATGTCCGTTCTACATGCAACAGAGCTTGAATGCGTATCTCTTAGATTCCCCAACAGAATCTTCGTGGTATAAGCTAAATAGATGGCGGCATTTATGAGGATCCGGAAAGTCTAACCTTGTCTGTGGTATTCCGAGTAGGATCCTGGGAATCCGGAAAGT
>NC_029777.3:47186236-47189690 GCF_000817695.3 Arachis duranensis | reverse complement strand
AGACTGGTTAGCTGTGCGAGTGACAGCCGCACAGGATATTTCCCTGTGAGGAATGAAAGTAGCCACAGTTGATGGTGAACCCCTATACAAAGCTTGCCATGGAAAGGAGTAAGAAGGATTGAGTAGGAGCAGTAGGAGAGCAGGCGTTCTTGAGCTCTACAGCATCTCCATCCGCTTATCTGAAATTCCCACCAATGAATCTGCATAAGTGTTCTATCCCTTTTATTATTTCTTCTTTTTATTATTAATTATTCGAAAACCCATAAACCATTTTTAAGCTGCCTAACTGAGATTTGCAAGGTGACCATAGCTTGCTTCATACCAACAATCTCTGTGGATTCGACCCTTACTCACGTAAGGTTTATTACTTGGACGACCCAGTACACTTGCTGGTTAGTTGAACGGAGTTGTGCCCACTCGTGCCAATTTCTAAAATCCAATTACAAGAAAATAGGAAACACAATTTCGTCCACCAGTAGCCACTGACAACGGTGAAACCCTTGCATACAGCTTGCCATGGAAAGGGGTAAGAAGGATTGGATGAAGACAGTAGGAAAGCAGAGAGACGGAAGGGACCAAGCATCTTCATACGCTTATCTGAAATTCCTACCAATGAATTACATAAGTATCTATATCTTTATCTTTATATTTTATTCATCATTCATATTCATTTGAGTTTGCCTGTCTAAGATTTACAAGGTGATCATAGCTTGCTTCATACCAACAATCTCTGTGGGATCGACCCTTACTCGCGTAAGGTTTATTACTTGGACGACTCAGTACACTTGCTGGTTAGTTGTGCGAAGTTGTGTTTATGCCATGGTATTGAACACCAAGTTTTTGGGTTCTTCACCGGGGATTATTTGAAGTTGTGAAAAGTATTGATCACAATTTCGTGCACCAACCTCAATGGACGTCCACTGGCCTCCATGAGTTCCCCAATGAGGAACCATGGGAATCTGAGACTCAAAATGAGACCATAGAGATTCCATTGGACTTACTTCTGCCATTCATGAGCTCTGATGAGTATTCTTCCTCTGAAGAGGATGAGTATGTCACTGAAGGGCAAGTTGCTAAATACCTTGGAGCAATCATGAAGCTAAATGACAAGTTATTTGGTAATAATACTTGGGAGGATGAACCCCCTTTGCTCACCAAAGAATTGGATGACTTGTCTAGGCAGAAACTGCCTCAAAAGAGACAGGATCCTAGGAAGTTTTCAATACCTTGTACCATAGGCACCATGACCTTCAAGAAGGCCTTGTGTGACCTAGGGTCAAGTGTAAACCTCATGCCTCTCTCTGTAATGGAGAAGCTAGGGATCTTTGAGGTGTAAGCTGAAAAAATCTCACTAGAGATGGCAGACAACTCAAGAAAACGAGCTTATGGACTTGTAGAGGATGTTCTGGTAAAGATTGAAGACCATTACATCCCTGCTGATTTCATAGTCCTAGAGACTGGGAAGTGCATGGATGAATCCATCATCCTTGGCAGACCCTTCCTAGCCACAGCAAAGGCTGTGATTGATGTGGACAGAGGACAATTGATCATTCAAGTGAATGAAGAATCCTTTGTGTTCAAGGCTCAAGGATATCCCTCTGTCACCATGGAGAGGAAGCATGATGAGCTTCTCTCAAAACAGAGTCAAACAGAGCCCCCACAGTCAAACTCTAAGTTTGATGTTGGCAGGCCACAACCAACTTCTAAGTTTGGTGTTGAACCCCTATATTCAAACTCTAAGTTTGGTGTTGGGAGGTTCCAACATTGCTCTGAGTATCTGTGAGGCTCCATGAGAGCCCACTGTCAAGCTAATGACATTAAAGAAGCGCTTGTTGGGAGGCAACCCAATCTTATTATATTTATCTATTTTCCATTGTTATTTTATGTTTTCTGTAGCTTGATGATCATGAGAAGTCACAAAATCAATTGAAAAAGAAAAAACAGAAAGAAAAACAGAAAGAAAAATAGCACACCATAGAGGAGAACTTGCTGGCGTTTAAACGCCAGTAAGGCTAGCAGATGGGCGTTTAACGCCCAGTCTGGCACCATTCTGGGCGTTTAACGCCAGAAAGGGGCACCAGACTGGCGTTAAACGCCAGGAAAGGGCAAGAACTTGGCGTTAAATGCCAGAAATGGGCACCAGCGCGGCGTTTAACGCCAGAATTGGCACAGGGAGCAATTTTGCTCGCCACTTGGTGCAGGGATGACTTTTCCTTGACACCTCAGGATCTGTGGACCCCACAGGATCCTCACCTACCCCACCACTCTCTCTCTTCTTCACTCATTCACCAATCACCTCAACACCTCTTCCCCAAAACCCTTCACCTATCAAATCCCATTTTTCTCTTCACCACTCACATCCATCCTTCATAAAACCCCACCTTCCTCACCATTCAAATTCAAACCACTTTCCCACCCAAACCCACCCTCCCATAGCCGAACTCGACCCCTCTCTTCACCCCTATATATACCCCTCTTCACTCCTTCATTTTCACACAACCTAAACACTATTTCTCCCCCCTTTGGCCGAACCACAAAGCCATCTCCCTCTCCTTCATTTCTTCTTCTTCTACTCTCTTCTTTCTTCTTTTGCTCGAGGACGAGCAACCTTTTAAGTTTGAGGTTGGGAAGTTCTTACCAACACCATTCAACAAGTCGGAATCTTAATGGTTCAAGAGTTCTATGCCAATGCATGGATCACCAAGAACCATGATCAAAGTGTGAACCCGGACCCAAAGAATTGGCTTACTATGGTTTGGGGGAAATACTTGGATTTTAGTCCGGAAAGTGTAAGGTTGGCATTCAATTTGCCCATGGTGCAAGGAGATGAACACCCTTACACTAGAAGGGTCAACTTTGATCAAAGGTTGGACCAAGTCCTCACAGTCATTTGTGAAGAGGGCGTCCAATGGAAGAGAGATTTAAGAGGAAAGCCGGTTCAATTGAGAAGGCATGACCTCAAGCCTGTGGCTAGGGGATGGTTGGAGTTTATCCAACGCTCAATCATTTCCACTAGCAACTGGTCTGAAGACCGGGCTATCATGATTCATAGCATCATGATTGGAGAAGAAATAGAAGTTCATGAAGTGATATCCCAAGAACTTTATAAGGTGGCGGACAAGTCCTCTACCTTGGCAAGGTTAGCCTTTCCTCATCTCATTTGTCACCTCTGTTATTCAGTTGGAGTTGACATAGAGGGAGACATCCCCATTGATGAGGACAAGCCCATTACTAAGAAGATGATGGAGCAAACAAGAGACCCCTCTCATCATCAAATCCCTGAGATGCCTCAAGGGATGCACTTTCCTCCACAAAACTATTGGGGGCAATTAAACACCTCCCTAGGAGAATTGAGTTCCAACATGGGACAACTAAGGGTAGAGCACCAAGAACATTCCATTCACCTCCATGAAATTAGAGAAGATCAAAGAATCATGAGAGAAGAGCAACAAAG
>NC_029777.3:47185652-47185917 GCF_000817695.3 Arachis duranensis | reverse complement strand
CAGTTTAATTATTTTGATGTGGTGGCAATACTTTTGTTTTCTGAATGTATGCTTAAACAGTGCATATGTCTTTTGAATTTGGGGTTCATGAATGTTGGCTCTTGAAAGAATGATGAAAAAGGAGACACGTTACAGAGGATCTGAAAAATCATAAAAATGATTATTGAAGCAAGAAAAAGCACTGAATTCAAAAAAAAAAGAGAGAAAAAATGAAAGAAAAAAAGAGAAAGAAATAAAGTTGTGATCCAAGGCAAAAAGAGTGTGT
>NC_029777.3:47181302-47184389 GCF_000817695.3 Arachis duranensis | reverse complement strand
CACTGAGAGGATGGGAGGTAGCCACTGACAACGGTGAAACCCTTGCATACAGCTTGCCATGGAAAAGAGTAAGAAGGATTGGATGAAGACAGTAGGAAAGCAGAGAGATGGAAGGGACAAAGCATCTTCATACGCTTATCTGAAATTCCCACCAATGAATTACATAAGTATCTCTATCTCTATCTTTATGTTTTATTCATCATTCATAACCATTTGAGTTTACCTGACTAAGATTTACAAGGTGACCATAGCTTGCTTCATACCAACAATCTCTGTGGGATCGACCCTTACTCGCGTAAGGTTAATTACTTGGACGACCCAGTACACTTGCTGGTTAGTTGTGCGAAGTTGTGTTTATGCTATGGTATTGAACACCAAGTTTTTGGATCCATCACCGGGGATTATTTGAGTTGTGAAAAGTATTGATCACAATTTCGTGCATCAATCACTCTTCAGGAGGCTCACTCAATAAAAAGAAAACCATTGAAGAGGCCACAGACGTCATTAAAACTGTAGCTGAAAATGAGTATTTCTATGCCTCAGAAAGGACCCAGACGAAGGGAGTGCTAGAACTCAACTCTGTAGATGCTTTGTTAGCTCAGAACAAGGCAATTACAACACAAATAGCAGCCTTAACCAAGAGGATGGAGGCCAACCAAGCCTCAGTTATTCAAGATCAAACTCCTCAATAAGAAGGAAATGCATCAGAATTTGAAGGTGACTGGGAACAAGTCAATTATGTGCACAATTCATCCAGAACACCATATGACCCACACTCTAAGACATACAACCCAGGTTGGAAGAACCACCCAAACTTTGGGTGGGGAAATCAACAAAACCACAACCAAGACCACAACAAGCCTTATCCATCAAATCAACAAAACTACAACCCCAACCATCAAACAGGGAACCAAAGACCCTACTATAACTCACAAAACACAGCCTACCGTAACAACCAACCCATACACAACAACCTCAATCAAGATGCACCATCCTCAACTATGCAACCATGTGAAATCAAGAGCAACTTTGAGAGGATGGAGGCTGCAATAGCACAACTATCGTCCCAGATTTCAAGGGCAGTCTCCTCCCTCATGGATAGACAAACACAAACTGACAGAATGATAGATGCTAATCAAGAGGAATACAGGTCAAATCTGAAAAATTAAGGTGCAGCAATGTCAAAGTTGGAAGCACAAGTGGAAATTTTGTCGAAGCAAATTCCACTTTCCACACACAAATTTCCCAGCAATACCATGGCTAACCCAAGAGGGGAATGCAAAGCCATAACTCTAAGAAGTGGGAAGGTTGTAGAGGAAGGAGCCCCAAGCAAAGATAATCATGAAGAGGTTGCATCAAAACATGGAAACGAGGATGAAGAAGAGACCCTAGTTTCACCTCCACCAAAACCAGTTTTAAAGCCTTATGCGCTAAAGGCACCATACCCATAAAGATTGAGAAAAGATGGGAAGGATGGCCAGCTCTCTAAGTTCCTAGAGATCTTCAAGAGGCTCCAAATCAACATATCATTTGCTGAGGTATTAGAATAAATGCCACTCTATGCCAAGTTCTTGAAGGAGCTTATAACCAAAAAGAGGAAATGGGAGGCAAAAGAAACCATAGTATTGACTGAGGAGTGCAGCGCCATCATATAGATGAAGTTGCCTCAAAAACTGAAAGACACAGGGAGTTTTCAAATCCCCTGCATCATAGGGGACATCACTATTGAGAAAGCTTTGTGTGATTTGGGAGCTAGCATAAATCTTATGTCTCTAACCATGATGAGAAGGATAAAGATTGAGGAAGCCAAGCCAACAAGAATAACACTCCAACAAGAATGGCACTCCAATTGGCTGATAGAACATTTAAGTTTCCCCATGGGGTGGTGGAAGACTTGCTAATGAAAGTAGGAGAGTTTATTTTCCCTGCTGATTTTGTTGTGCTGGACATGGAAGAAGAAGCCAACACATCAATTATCCTAGGAAGACCATTTCTAGCTACTGCTGGAACCATCATTAATGTGCAGAAAGGGGAATTAGTCTTAAGATTGCATAAAGAGAAAATGGTCTTCAACGTCTTCAAAGCAATAAGTTACCCCAAGGAACCCATAGGAGAATGCATGCTGGTAGACACCATGGAACAGATAGTTCAAGAAGTTATAGGAGAAGACCAATGCGAAGAAAATATTGAGTTGGAGCAAGCATTAGATGGAAAACTACCACAAGCAACCATGAGGAACTCAATCATGCTAACTACCACAGACAACAAAGATGCAGAGTCACCAAAACTAGAGCTAAAAGCCTTACCACCCAACTTGAAGTATGAATATCTGGGTGCTAACAATACTTACCCAGTAATCATAAATTCAAGTCTGAGTAAAGAACAAGAAGAGGAACTTATCCAAGTGCTGAGACAACACAAGGATGCCATAGGCTGGACACTTTCATATTTAAAGGGGATCAGTCCTTCAATGTGCATGCATAAAATCTTACTTGAAGAGGATGCCAAACCCTCAAGCCAGCAACAAAGGAGGCTGAACCCAACTATGAATGAAGTGGTTCAGAAAGAAGTCTTGAAGTTGTGGCAAGTGATGCACGAAATTGTGATCATCAACAATGGCGCCAATAGACTTGGAGCTCTCAAACGTGAATCACACTTTGTCACGACTTCACACAACTAACCAGCAAGTGCACTGGGTCGTCCAAGTAATACCTTACGTGAGTAAGGGTCGATCCCACAGAGATCGTCGGCTTGAAGCAAGCTATGGTCACCCTGTAAATCTCAGTCAGGCGGATTCAAATGGGTTATGGAGTTTTAATAATTAAAAGATAAATAAAACATAAAGATAAAGATAGAGATACTTATGCAATTCATTGGTGGGAATTTCAGATAAGCGTATGGAGATGCTTCATCCCTCTTGAATCTTTGCTTTCCTACTGCCTTCATCCAATCCTTCATACTCCTTTCCATGGCAAGCTGCATGTTGGGTTTCACCGGCATCAATGGCTACCTCCCGTCCTCTTAGTGAAAAAGGTCCTCCACGGTTTCCCGCCTGGCTAATCAGCTGTTGGTTCTCGATCATGTAGG
>NC_029777.3:47177811-47180962 GCF_000817695.3 Arachis duranensis | reverse complement strand
TTGGAGTTAAACGCCAGCTTTGGTGCCAGTTTGGCCATTTAACTCCAACTTTTATGCCAGTTCTGGCGTTTTGACTTCAAAATAGAGCAGAGAAGGGGCGTTTGAATGCCAGTTTATGTCGTCAAAACTCGAGCAAAGTATGGACTATTATATATTGCTGAAAAGCTCTAGATGTGTACTTTCCAATGCAATTAAGAGCGCGCCATTTGGAGTTATGTAGCTCCAGAAAATCCACTTCGAGTACAGGGAGATTAGAATCCAACAGTATCTACAGTCCTTTGTCAGCCTCTGAATCAGATTTTTGCTCAGGTCCCTTAATTTCAGCCAGAAAATACCTGAAATCACAGATAAACACACAAACTCATAGTAAAGTCCAGAAATATGAATTTTGCATAAAAACTAATAAAAACATCCAAAAAGTAGCTAGATCCTACTAAAAACTACCTAAAAATAATGCCAAAAGGTGTATAAATTATCCGCTCATTACAACACCAAACTTAAATTGTTGCTTGTCCCCAAGCAACAGAAAATAAAATAGGATAAAAAGAAGGGAATAAAATGAATCCCACAGTATCAATGATACTTAGTCCTAATTAGATGAGCGGGGCTTGTAGCTTTTTGCTTCTAAACAGTTTTGGCATCTCACTTTTTCCTTTGACATTCAGAATGATTGGCATCTATAGGAACTTAGAATTTCAGATAATGTTATTGATTCTCCTAGTTCAGTACATTGATTCTTGAACATAGTTACTTTATGAGTCTTGGTCGTGGCCCTAAGCACTTTATTTTCCAGTATTACCACATGATACATAAATGCCACAGACATATAACTGGGTGAACCTTTTCAGATTGTGACTCAGCTTTGCTAAAGTCCCCAGTTAGAGGTGTCCAGAGTTCTTAAGCACACTCTTTTTGCTTTGGATCACGACTTTAACCACTCAGTCTCAAGCTTTTCACTTGGACCTGCATGCCACAAGCACATGGTTAGGGACAGCTTGATTTAGCCGCTTAGGCCTGGATTTTATTCCTTTAGGCCCTCCTATCCCCTGATGCTCAAAGCCTTGGATCCTTTTACCCTTGCCTTTTGGTTTTAAGGGCTATTGGCTTTTTCTGCTTGCTGTTTCTTTTTCTTTCTTTCTCTCTTTTTTTTCGCTACTTACGTTTTTTTTTTCACTACTTTTTCTTGCTTCAAGAACCACTTTCATGATTTTTCAGATTATCAATAACATTTCTCCTTGTTCATCATTCTTTCAAGAGCCAATAATTTTAACATTCATAAACAACAAGATCAAAAATATGCACTGTTCAAGCATTCATTCAGAGAACAAAAAGTATTGCCACCACATCAAAATAATTAAACTAGTTTCAAGATAAAATTTGAAATCCAAGCACTTCTTGTTCTTTTGTAATTAACCACATTTTTCATGTAAGAGAGGTGAAGGATTCATGGAGTTATTCATATCTTTAAGACATAGACACTAGACACTAATGATTATGTAGTGAAGACACAAAACATGGATAGCACATAAAGCATCAAAAACCGAAAATAGAAAATAAATAGACAAGGAGATTAAGGAATGAGTCCACCTTAGTGTGGGTGGCATCTTCCTCTTAAAGATCCAATGGTGCTCTTGAGCTCCTCTATGTCTCTTCCTTGCCTTTGTTGCTCCATCCCTAGTGATTTTGGTGCTCCTATCTTTAGTTGCTCCCAATAGTTGTGTGGAGGAAAATGTATCCCTTGAGGTATCTCAGGGATTTCTTGATGAGAGACTTCCTCATGCTCTTGTTGAGTGCCATGAATGGGCTCTCTTGTTGTGCAGTCAAATGCTCTATTACTGAGCCATGGACCCTTGAGATGAATCTCTCCATCTCCCATGACTCAGAGGTGGAAGCTATTGTCTTCCCTTTCCTCTTTCTAGAGGTTTCTCCGGCCTTAGGTGCCATAAATGGTTATGGAAAAACAAAAAGAAGTGCTTTTACCACACCAAACTTAAAATGTTTGCTCGTCCTCAAGCAAAAGAAGAAGGAAAGATGTAGAAAAAGAAGTAAATAGAGGAGATGGAGGGTGTATGGGGTTCGGTTTTTATAGGGAGAGATATGGAGGTGATTGGTGAAGGGTATTTGGGGAAGATTGTTGTAGAAAGGTGTAAAGAGGAGAGAAAGTAAGTTGAAGTTGTGGGGATCCTGTGGGGTCCACAGATCCTGAAGGCTCAAGGAATTCTTCATCCCTACTCCAATCGGGCATTCACAATGCCTTGGAGTGCAATTCTGGCATTGGGCGTTCACAACGCCTTAGAGTGCAATTTTGGCGTTTGAACGCCAGTCTGCTGCCCTATTTTGGCATTTAAACGCCAGCTTTCCTTCCTGTTCTAACGTCTAAATGCCAGTTTGCTGTGCTGCTTTGGCATGTAAACGCCAGTATGGTGCCCTATTCTGTGTTTAAACGCTCTGAAAGGTGCCAGATTGGGCATTTAAACGCCCATTTTGCTACCCTTACTGGCATTTAAACGCCAGTAAGTCCTTCCTCCAGGGTGTGCTATTTTCAATGCTATTTTTGATTTTTTTCTTTATTTTTGTAATTGAATTTGTGACTTCACATGATCATCAACCTAAAAGAAAACAAAATAATATAGATAAAATTAAAATAAAATTGGGTTGCCTCCCAATAAGCGCTTCTTTAATGTCAATAGCTTGACAGTGAGCTCTCATGGAGCCTCACAGATGATCAGAGTATAGTTGAGATCTCTCAACACCAAACTTAGAGTTTGGTTGTGGCCTCCCAACACCAAACTTAGAGTTTGAATGTGGGGGCTCTGTTTGACTTTGTATTGGGAGAAACTCTTCATGCTTACTCCCCATGGTTACAGATGGAGAGCCTTGAGCCTTTACTACAAGGCATTCTTCATTCACATGAAAAATCAACTCTCCTCTATCAACATTAATTACAGCTTTTGCTATGGCTAGGAAGGGTCTTCCAAGGATGATGGATTCATCCTCATCCCTCCTAGTGTCTAGGATTATGAAATCAGCAGGGAAGTAAAGGCCTTCAACCTTTACTAGCACGTCCTCTACTAGTCCATAAGCCTGTTTCATTGATTTGTCTGCCATCTCTAGTGAGATTTTTGCAGCTTGTACCTCAAAGATTCCTAGT
>NC_029777.3:47175213-47176987 GCF_000817695.3 Arachis duranensis | reverse complement strand
CAGTAAGTCCTTCCTCCAGGGTGTGCTATTTTCAATGCTATTTTTGATTTTTTTCTTTATTTTTGTAATTGAATTTGTGACTTCACATGATCATCAACCTAAAAGAAAACAAAATAATATAGATAAAATTAAAATAAAATTGGGTTGCCTCCCAATAAGCGCTTCTTTAATGTCAATAGCTTGACAGTGAGCTCTCTTGGAGCCTCACAGATGATCAGAGTATAGTTGAGATCTCTCAACACCAAACTTAGAGTTTGGTTGTGGCCTCCCAACACCAAACTTAGAGTTTGAATGTGGGGGCTCTGTTTGACTTTGTATTGGGAGAAGCTCTTCATGCTTACTCTCCATGGTTACAGATGGAGAACCTTGAGTCTTTACTACAAGGCATTCTTCATTCACATAAATGATCAACTCTCCTCTGTCAACATCAATCACAGCTCTTACTGTGGCTAGAAGGTTGAACCCAACTATGAAGAGGATGCCAAACCCTCAAGCCATCAACAAAGGAGGCTGAACCCAACTATGAATGAAGTGGTTCAGAAAGAAGTCTTGAAGTTGTGGCAAGTGGTGCACGAAATTGTGATCATCAACAATGGCGCCAATAGACTTGGAGCTCTCAAACGTGAATCACACTTTGTCACGACTTTGCAAAACTAAACAACAAGTGCACTGGGTCGTCCATGTAATACCTTACGTGAGTAAGGGTCGATCCCACGGAGATTGTCGCCTTGAAGCAAGCTATGGTCACCTTGTAAATCTTAGTCAGGCAGATTCAAATAGGTTATGGAGTTTTCATAATTAAAAGATAAATAAAACATAAAGATAAAGATAGAGATACTTGTGCAATTCATTGGTGAGAATTTCAGATAAGTGTATGGAGATGCTTCATCCCTCTTGAATCTTTGCTTTCCTACTGCCTTCATCCAATCCTTCATACTCCTTTCCATGGCAAGCTGCATGTTGGGTTTCACCGGCATCAATGGCTACCTCCCGTCCTCTTAGTGAAAAAGGTCCTCCACGGTTTCCCGCCTGGCTAATCAGCTGTTGGTTCTCGATCATGTAGGGATAGGATTTACTATCCTTTTACGTCTGTCACTATGCCCTATAGTCATGAGTTTGAAGCTCGTCAGAGTCATCCCATCTCAGATCCTACTTGGAATACCACAGACAAGGTTTAGACTTTTCGGATCTTAGGAATGGCTGCCAATAATTCTAGCTTATACCACGAAGACTCTGATTAAGGAATCCAAGAGATACTTATTCAATCTAATGTAGAATAGAAGTGGTTGTCAGGCAAATGTTCATAGGTTGAGAATGGTGATGAGTGTCACAGATCATCACATTCATCACGATTAAGTACGAATAAATATCTTAGATAGAAACAAGCGTGTTTGAAGGGAAAACAGAAATAATTGTTTTAATTCATCGAGATGCTCCAGAGCTCCTGACCCCCAACAATGGAGTTTAGAGACTCATGCCATAAAAAAGTACAAAGTTCAGATCTAAAATGTCATGAGGTACAAAATAAATCTCTAAAAGTTGTTTAAATTCTAAGCTAGTAACCTAGGATTACAAAAAATAAGCAAACTAAGATGGATAGTGCAGAAATCTACTTCTGGGGCCCACTTGGTGTGTGCTGGGGCTGAGACTTAAGCTTCTCACGTGCCTGGGTAGTTTCTGGGGTTGAACTCCAACTTGCAACCTGTTTCTGGCGCTAAACGCCAGACTGCAACATGGAACTGGCGTTGAATGCCAGTTTACGTCATCTATCTTC
>NC_029777.3:47172076-47173089 GCF_000817695.3 Arachis duranensis | reverse complement strand
TGGGGAAGGCTTTGCACCGAATCGCGTCGGAGGCGTCGACTAGGTACATTCTGCTTCTGAAGTTGCTGAGGTGGTGACTTGGGTCGGTGGTGCCGTCGTAGAGATCCATATCGGGTGGTTTAAAGTTTCGCGGTACCTTCTCCTTCATGATCTCTTGCGTGAAGGGATCATGGTTGCCTTCGGGGGTGGGGCCGTGGTCTGACCGATCTTTCAGGTTGGCCTCTATTTTCCGCAGTTTTTCTTCTATTTTCCGCAGGATACTAGAGCTCTGGAGTCTCTAATCCTCCAGCTTACTTTCTGTTCCGGGGGTTACCTGAAACGTGTAGCTCGGTCGTCTGGCAAGACCCGAGGTGAGGGTGCTGTGACCCGAGCTTGATGTGCCGAGCGGCTGGGGGTTGTACATGCAATGACACTCCAATGCTTAAGTTAGCATGGGTCCAAGCAGATATCGAGTAGAATTAGAGTATGAGTTATACCTGGGTGCTCCAGTGTATTTATCGTAGTTGGTCGTGATCCTCCCTGGATAAGATATTCTTATCTTATCTTATCTTTTGGGAGCTTTATCCCTATCTTTGTGGAACCGCCATTCTTTAGGCCTTTTCGGCCTTTAGGTTTTGGGCTTCGTTCCTTCTGATGGGCCTTCTTAGCTTATTTGTCCGAGGTCCGACCTCAGGCGTGGGCCTTGGGACGAGGTCGGACCTTTCTATGAACTTCCTAGTTTGGGGGAGCTCGGTCAGGGTATGAACAGTGCCCCTGCCCGAGTTCGTCCTTTGAGAGGTCGAGCTCGGGCATAGTTCAAAATTTTCAAAAAATGGCCGTTTTAAGCATTTATTGCTTTTTACCGTTTCTCCTCGATTTCCGTTCGGGCTTTATTTATTTGCCCCTTTCCTCATTTTCTTCGTTTATTCTGTTCCCTTTCCATTTTCTGAGTTTTCGCCACCTCTCTTTCGAGCACCGCTCCTTCTTTGTTCTTTTTCTCCGATTCTTTCTGTGCGTTTTTCCGGGGTTTCCTC
>NC_029777.3:47166874-47167335 GCF_000817695.3 Arachis duranensis | reverse complement strand
GGTCTCAGTGTATTCTGCGATGAAGTCGGCTAGATACTGGGATTTTATGGCAGTCCGAGCTTCATAGTGAAGGTCGAACTCGGACAGTTCCACCGCCCATTGTAGGATTCGTCCTGCCATGTCTGTTTTTTATAGGATGTGTCTCATGGGTTGGTTTGTCCGGACCTTGATGGTGTGGGCTTGAAAGTAGGGACGGAGCCTCCGGGCTGTGAACACTAGGGCGTAGGCGAATTTTTCTATTTTCTGATAGTTTAACTCGGCCCCTTGTAGTGCCTTGCTTACAAAGTATATGGGGTGTTGTCCTTGGTTATTTTCTCGTATTAATGCTGAAGCGACTGCCCGATGTCCGACCGAGAGGTATAATACGAGCTCTTCCCCTTTTAAAGGTCGGGTTAGGATTGGTGGCTGCCCGAGGAATTCCTTAAATTCTTGGAAGGCTTTTTCGCACTCCAGGGTCCACG
>NC_029777.3:47154922-47163433 GCF_000817695.3 Arachis duranensis | reverse complement strand
CACGCGTTCATAGGTGAAAATGATGATGAGTGTCACGGATCATCACATTCATCAGGTTGAAGTGCGAGTGAATATCTTAGAACAAGAATAAGCTGAATTGAATAGAAGAACAATAGTAATTGCATTAATACTCGAGGAACAGCAGAGCTCCACACCTTAATCTATGGTGTGTAGAAACTCCGCCGTTGAAAATACATAAGAACATGGTTCAGGCAAGGCCTTGGGGCCAGCCCCCAAAATGTGATCAAGAGATCAAAAGATGATCAAAAGATGAAAATACAATAGCAAAAGGTCCTACTTATAATGAAACTAGCTACTAGGGTTTATAGAAATAGGTAAATGATGTAGAAATCCACTTACGAGTCCACTTGGTGTGTGCTTGGGCTGAGCATTGAGCTTTACACGTGTAGAGACCTCTATTGGAGTTAAACGCCAGCTTTGGTGCCAGATTGGGCGTTTAACTCCAACTTTTATGCCAGTTCTATTGTTTTGACTTCAGAATATGGTAGAGAAGGGGCATTTGAACGCCAGTTTACGTCATCAAAACTCGAGCAAAACTTGAGAGCGCGCCATTTAAAGTTCTGTAGCTCCAGAAAATCCACTTCGAGTGCAGGGAGGTCAGAATCCAACAGCATATGCAGTCATTTGTCAGCCTCTGAATCAGATTTTTGCTCAGGTCCCTCAATTTCAGCCAGAAAATACCTGAAATCACAGTAAAAAACACACAAACTCATAGTAAAGTCCAGAAATATAAATTTTGCATAAAAACTAATAAAAACATCCCAAAAAGTAGCTAGATCCTACGAAAAACTACCTAAAAATAATACCAAAAAGTGTATAAATTATCCGCTCATCAGCAAGCAGGGGTGATCTACCCCATCTCAGACAGCCCTTGGGTAAGCCCAATGCAAGTAGTTCCTAAGAAGGGAGGGATCACTATTGTGGCAAATGAGAAGAATGAATTGATACCCACAAGAACCGTGACCGGATGGCGTATGTGCATTGACTACCGAAAACTTAATGAAGCCTCCCGGAAGGATCACTTTCCCCTACCATTCATGGACCAAATGCTTGAAAGACTGGCAGGACATGAGTATTATTGTTTCTTAGATGGATACTCGGGCTACAACCAAATTGTTGTAGATCCTAAGGATCAGGAAAAAACTTCATTTACTTGTCCATATGGTGTATTTGCTTATAGGAGAATGCCCTTTGGATTGTGCAATGCACCTACAACATTCCAAAGGTGCATGCTCTCGATTTTTTTGGATATGATTGAGAAGTTCATAGAAGTATTTATGGATGACTTCTCTGTGTTTGGGGTCTCATATTCTGATTGCCTATACCATCTTTCTCTTGTGCTAAAAAGGTGTCAATAAACCAACCTGGTTTTAAACTGGGAGAGGTGCCATTTTATGGTGACTGAAGGGGTGGTTCTTAGTCACAAGATTTCAAAAGATGGCATAGAAGTAGACAGAGCAAAAGTGGAAGTAATTGAAAAACTACCTCTACCTTGCAATGTCAAAGCAATCAGAAGCTTTTTAGGACATGCTGGGTTCTATAAGAGGTTTATTAAAAATTTTTCAAAGATTGCAAAACCCCTTAGCAACCTACTTGTCTCAAATACTCCTTTTATTTTTGATAGAGAATGCATGGTAGCCTTTGATGAACTCAAAAAGAGACTGTCCTCTGCACCTATTATAGCACCACCAAGTTGGGATCTCCCCTTTGAACTAATGTGTGATGCATCTGATTTTGCTGTTAGTGCTGTCTTAGGACAGAGGAAAGACAAGCTAGTACATGTAATCTACTATGCTATCAAGGTCCTTAATGAGAATCAAAGGAACTATACCACCACAGAGAAAGAACTTTTAGCCATAGTTTTTGCTTTTGATAAGTTTAGATCATATCTCATTGGCTCAAAAGTAATTGTGTTCACTGATCATGCAGCACTCAAGTACTTGCTTACCAAACAAGAATCTAAGCCTATACTAATAAGGTGGATCTTGCTGCTCCAAGAATTTGATATTGAGATTAAAGATAGGACCGGAGCAGAGAATAAAGTAGCTGACCACCTCTCAAGGATTCCACAACAAGAAGAAATGCAGCAGGTAGTAGTAAATGAAAGCTTCCCTGATGAACAATTGATGATGATTTGACTAGCCCCTTGGTTCGCAGATAAAGCTAACTTCAAGGCTATTGGGGAGCTACCAACTAACATCAATAAGCACATGAGGAGGAAGCTAATCAATGATGCCAAACACTACATCTGGGATGACCCCTATTTGTTCAAAAAGTGTAATGATGGTGTCCTAAGAAGGTGTATATCCCATGAAGAAGGGCAGGAAGTATTATGGCAGTGCCATGGATCAGCATATGGAGGTCACTTCAGTGGATAAAGGATAGCAGCAAAAGTGCTCCAATCCGGATTTTACTAGCCAACAGTTTTTAAGGATGCCAAGGAAATGGTGTCAAGGTGTGATGAATGTCAAAGGGCTGGTAATCTAACTAAGAGGAATGAGATGCCACGGCAATACATACTAGAGCTGGAACTATTTGATGTATGGGAATAGATTTTATGGGACCCTTCCCAACCTCCTACTCAAATAGCTACATATTAGTGGTTGTTGATTATGTTTCAAGATTGGTAGAGGCCATAGCTACTGCAACAAATGACAACAAGGTTGTGATAAGCTTCTTGAGAAGGAATATCTTCAGCAGATTTGGAGTTCCTAGAGCTCTCATTAGTGATGGAGGGTCACACTTCTGCAACAAACAATTGGAAGCACTCCTTCTCAGATATGGAGTCAAACACAAAGTGGCAACTTCATACCACCCACAGACCAATGGGCAAGCCGAGATCTCTAACAGAGAGTTGAAATGAATACTTGAAAAAACTGTTGGAAGTTCAGCAAAGGACTGATCTAGGAAGCTAGATGATGCTCTATGGGCCTATAGGACAGCCTTCAAGACTCCCATTGGGATGTCACCATACCAACTAGTATTTGGCAAGGCTTGCCACTTACCAGTTGAACTGGAGCACAGAGCCTTTTGGGCCCTAAAACTACTGAATTTTGATGAGCAAGCTGTTGGAGAAAAGAGATTAATGCAACTCGATGAACTGGAAGAGTTTAGAAATCAAGCATATGAGAATGCAAAAATCTACAAAGAAAATACAAAATGGTGGCATGACCAAAAGATAGCAAGGAGAGAGTTCACTGAAGGGCAGAAAGTGTTACTCTACAACTCGAGACTCAAGTTCTTCCCTGGAAACCTTAAGTCTCGATGGTCAGGACCTTTCACCATACTCAAAGTGTTTTCCTATGGTCATGTGGAGCTCATGGAAGACAAGACTCAGAGAACTTTTTTTGTCAATGGCCATAGACTCAAACACTACTTGGGAGGCTCCTTGGAGGAGCAGATAGTGAGCTACAAGCTCAGCTAAAGATGAAGGAATGTCAAGCTAATGACAATAAAGAAGCGCTAGTTAGGAGGCACCCCAACACTTTATCCTTTTTGATTTAATTGCTTTTCTTAGATGTAGTTTAAATTCTGTGAATTAGATAGCTTAATTTCAGTAATTAGGATTAGTTTACAATTATAGATTAGGAAGTTTGATGTTAGCTTTGATAGTTAGATCTTTTTTACACTCTTTTATTTCATTTTATTTGGGATTTACAACTTGATGAATGCATAACTAATGATGAGTGAATGGGCCGAGAACTAGCTAAAGTGCTAAGTTTGGTGTGGCCTCTCACCTAGTTAATCTAGGCTTACAAACAATTAACAAGTTTAATTTTGAATAGTAAGCCCAGAGATTAAGTTTGGTGTGGCCACCACCAATGATAACTGGTGCACGAAATTGTGATCTCTGACAATGGCGCTCAACTTGGTATACGCGTTTATAATCTCAGCACTTTCTTCACAACTTCGCACAACTAACCAGCAAGTGCACTAGGTCGTCCAAGTAATAAACCTTACGTGAGTAAGGGTCGATCCCATGGAGATTGTTGGTATGAAGCAAGCTATGGTCATCTTGTAAATCTCAGTCAGGTGGATTCTAATGGTTATAATGGTTTTCAAATATAAAGATAAATAAAGCATAAAATAAAGATAGAAATACTTATCTAATTCATTGGTGGGAATTTCAGATAATCGCATGAAGATAATGTGTTCCTTCTGAATCTCTGCTTTCCTACTGCTTTCATCCAATCATTCTTTCTCCTTTCCATGGCAAGTAGTATGTTGGGGGATCACCGTTATCAATGGCTACCGTCTGTACTCTCAATGAAAATGGTCCAGGTGCGCTGTCACCGCACGGCTAATCATCTGTCGGTTCTCGATCATGCAGGAAAAGGAGCCATTGATCCTTTTGCGTATGTCACCACGCCCTACAGTCACGAGTTTGAAGCTCGTCACAGTCATTCAATCCCTGAATCCTACTCGGAATACCACAGACAAGGTTTAGACTTTCCAGATTCTCAAGAATGTTGCCAATGGATTCTAGCTTATACCACGAAGATTCTGATTAAGGAATCCAAGAGATACACACTCTAGCTTTCGCAGGTAGAACGGAAGTATTTGTCAGGCACGCATTCATAAGTAAGAATAGTGATGAGTGTCACGGATCATCACATTCATCAGGTTGAAGTGCGAATGAATATCTTAGAATAAGAATAAGCATGAATTGAATAGAAAACAGTAGTAATTGCATTAATACTCGAGGAACAACAGAGCTCCACACCCTTAATCTATGGTGTGTAGAAACTCCACCGTTGAAAATACATAAGAACAAGGTCTAGGCATGGTCGAAAGGCCAGCCTCCCCAAATGACATATGAATTCGAAAAATAGGGAAAAAGATCCCCAATACAATAGTAAAAAGTTCTATTTATACTCAACTAGTTACTAGGGTTTACAAAAATAAGTTTAATTGCAGAAATTCACTTTCGGGGCCCACTTTGGTGTGTGCTTGGGCTGAGCTTGAGCTTTACACGTGCAAAGGCTTCTCTTGGGGTTAAACGCCAAGTTGTAATGTATTTTTGGCATTTAACTCTGGTTTGTGACGTGTTTCTGGCGTTTTACTCCATAATGCAGCATGGAGCTGGAGTTGAACGGCAGTTTGTGTCGTCTAAACTTGAAAGAAGTATAGACAATTATATATTGCTGGAAAGCCCTGGATGTCTACTTTCTAGCGCAATTATGAGCGCGCCATTCGAATTACGGTAGCTCCAGAAAATCCATTTAGAGTGCAAGGAGGTCAGAATCCAATAGCATCTGTAGTCCTTCTTCAGCCTCCTATCAGATTTTTGCTCAGGTCCCTCAATTTCAGCCAGAAAATACCTAAAATCATAGACAAACACACAAACTCAGCAAAGTCCAGAAATGTGAATTTTGCATAAAAACTAATAAAAACATACTAAAAGTAGCTAGATCCTACTAAAAACTACCTAAAAAGAATGCCAAAAAGCGTATAAATTATCCGCTCATCACAACACGAAACTTAATTTGTTGCTTGTCCCCAAGCAACTAAAAATCAAATAGGATAAAAAGAAGAGAGTATACTATAAATTTCAAAATATCAATGAATATTAGTTCTAATTAGATGAGCGGGACTTGTAGCTTTTTGCTTCTGAATAGTTTTGGCATCTCACTTTATCCTTTGAAGTTTAGAATGATTGGCATCCATAGAAACTCAGAGTTCATCTAGTGTCATTGATTCTCCTAGTTAAGTATGTTGATTCTTGAACACAGCTACTTTTATGAGTCTTGGTCGTGGCCCTAAGCACTTTGTTTTCTTGTATTACCACCGGATACATAAATGCCACAGACACATGACTGGGTGAACCTTTTCAGATTGTGACTCAGCTTTGCTGAAGTCTCCAGTTAGAGGTGTCCAGAGCTCTTAAGCACACTCTTTTTGGATCACGACTTTAACCACTCAGTCTCAAGCTTTTCACTTGGACCTTTACGACAAAAGCACATGGTTAGGGACAGCTTGATTTATCCGCTTAGGCCTGGATTTTATTTCCTTGGGCCCTCCTATCCATTGATGCTCAAAGCCTTGGATCCTTTTTACCCTTGCCTTTTGGTTTTAAGGGCTATTGGCTTTTTCTGCTTGCTTTTTCTTTTATTATTTTTTCCCCATTTTTTTTCGCAAGCTTTTTTTTATTCACTGCTTTTTCTTGCTTCAAGAATCAATTTTATCATTTTTCAGATTATCAACAATATTTCTCTTTGTCATCATTCTTTCAAGAGCCAATAATTTTAACATTCATAAACAACAAGATCAAAAATATGCATTGTTCAAGCATTCATTCAGAAAACAAAAAGTATTGTCGCCACATCAATATAATTAAACTAATTTCAAGGATGAATTCAAAACTCATGTACTTCTTGTTCTTTTGTATTAAAAACATTTTTCATTTAAGAAAGGTAAAGGATTCATGGAATTATTCATAGCCTTAAGACATAGTTACTAAATACTAATGATCATGTAGTAAATACTCAAAACATAGACAAACATAAAGCATAAAATCAAAAAACAGAGAGATAAGAACAAAGAAGTTAAGGAATGAGTCCACCTTAGTGAGGGTGGTGCCTTCTTCTTGAAGAACCAATGGTGTTCTTGAGCTCCTCTATGTCTCTTCCTTTCCTTTGTTGCTCCTACTTCATAGCTCTTTGATTTTCTCTAATCTCATTGAGAATGATGGAGTGCTCTTGGTGTTGCACCCTTAATTGGTTCATGTTATGACTCAATACTTCTAGAGAAGTGTTGAGTTATTCCCAATACTTGTTTGGAGAAAAATGCATCCCTTGAGGCATTTCAGCGATTTCTTGCTGATGAGCTTCCTCATGTGTCTATTGAGATCCATGAATGAGCTCTATTGTTTGCTCCATCATCTTCTTAGTGATGGGCTTGTCCTCTTCAATGAGGATGTCTCCTTCTATGACAATTCCATTTGAATTGCATAGGGATCACCTTTTTCTTGGCCAAAACTTCATAGAAGTGGTCTTGATGGGCTTTTGAGATAAATCTCTCCATCTTCCACGACTCATAGGTGGAAGCAATTGTCGTCCCTTTCCTCTTTCTTGAGGTTTCTCTGGCCTTAGGTGCCATCAATGGTTATGGAAAAACAAAAAAGCTATGATTTTACCACACCAAACTTAGAATGTTGCTCGCCCTCAAGCAAAAGAAGAAAGAATAGAAGAAGAAGAAGAAGATATGGAGGAGAGGGATAGAGGTGTGTGTTTGGGCCAAGGAGGAGAAGAGAGGGTTGTGTTGTGTGAAAATGAATAAGGATGAATGAGTTTATATAGTTGAGGGAGAGGGGTTTGGGTTTGGTCATTTAGGGTGGGTTTGGGTGGGAAAGAGCGGATGGATGTGAGTGGTGAAGAGGTGATAGGGAAGAGTGATTGAGGTGATTGGTGAATGATGTTTGGGGAAGAGTGTTATGAAAAGGTGTGAAAGAGAGGGATAAGGTAGGTGGGGATCCTGTGGGTCCACAGATCCTGAGGTGATCCTATGGGGTCCACAGATCCTGAGGTGTCAAGAATTTCTCATCCCTGCACCCTTTAGGCGTGTAAAACGCCCTCTATATGCAATCCTGGCTTTTAACGCCAGACTGCAGCTTGTTTTTGGCATTAAACGCCCAAATGTAGCCTGTTTCTGGCGTTTAACGCCAGCCTGATGCTTGTTTTTGGCATTAAACGCCAGCTTGGTACTTGTTTCTAGCGTTAAACGCCAGACAAATGCTTGTGTCTGGCGTTTAAACGCCAAACAGCTCTTCCTCCAGGGTGTGCTTTTTCTTCTACTATTTTTTATTCTGTTTTTAATTTTTGCAATTGTTTTGTGACTCCACATGATCATAAACCTAATAAAACATAAAAAAACAATAGAAAATATAGATAAATAAAAATTGGGATGCTTCCTAATAAGCACTTCTTTAATGTCAATAGCTTGACAGTGAGCTCTCATGGAGCTTCACAGATGTTCAGAGCATGATGAGGGCCTCCCAACACCAAACTTAGAGTTTAAATGTGGGGGCTTCTCAACACCAAACATAGAGTTTGCTTGTGGCCTCCCAACACCAAACTTAGATTTTGACTGTGGGGCTCTGTTTGACTCTGCATTGAGAGAAGCTTTTCATGCTTCCTCTCCATGGTTGCAGAGGAAGATCCTTGAGCTTTAAACACAAGGTAGTCCCCATTCAATTGAAGGGCTAGTTCACCTCTGTCAACATCAATCACAGCTCTTGTTGTGGCTAGGAAGGGTCTTCCAAGTATGATGCATTCATCCTCCTCCTTCCTAGGGCCTTTAACCTTTACTAACACGTCCTCTACTAATCCATAAGCTTGTCTTTGTCATCCGTCTGCCATCTCTAATGAGAATATGGTAGGCTGTACCTCAATGATCCCAACTTCTCCATTACAGAGAGTGGCATAAGATTTATGCCTGACCCTAGGTCACACAGAGCCTTCTTAAAGGTCATGGTGCCTATGGTATAGGGTA
>NC_029777.3:47147187-47147956 GCF_000817695.3 Arachis duranensis | reverse complement strand
ATCAAGCTCAGCCCAAGCACACACCAAGTGGGGCCCGGAAGTGGATTTATGCATCAATTACTTACTCATGTAAACCCTAGTAGCTAGTCTAGTATATATAGGACATTTATCTATTGTATTAGACATCTTTGATCTCATCTTTGGTCTCAGTTTTGTTTTATTCTTCATCTTAGGAGATCATTGATCACGTTAGAGAGGCTGGCCAGTCGGCGATGCCTGAACTCTTTGCTTATGTATTTTCAATGGTGGAGTTTCTGCACACCATAGATTAAGGGTGTGGAGCTCTGCTGTACCTCAAGTATTAATGAAATTCTATTGTCTTTTATTCAAATCTCTATCTTATTCTTATTCCAAGATATTCATTCGTACCCAAGAACATGATGAATGTGATGACTCAAATTACCCTCATTATCATTCTCACTTATGAATGCGCGTGATTGACAACCATGTCCGTTCTACATGCAACAGAGCTTGAATGTGTATCTCTTAGATTCCCCAACAGAATCTTCGTGGTATAAGCTAGATAGATGGCGGCATTTATGAGGGTCCGGAAAGTCTCACCTTGTTTGTGGTATTCCGAGTAGGATCCTGGGAATCCGGAAAGTCCAACCTTGTCTGTGGTGTTCCGAGTAGGATTCCGGTAATGAATGACCATGACATGCTTCAAACTTTAACCTGCTGGGCGTTGGTGACAGACGCAAAAGAGGGATTCTATTCCAGTAGGAGCGGGAACCAACCGGTGATTAGCCGTACTGTGACAGAGTGCGTT
>NC_029777.3:47138596-47146852 GCF_000817695.3 Arachis duranensis | reverse complement strand
CGTAAGGTTTATTACTTGGACGACCCAGTACACTTGCTGGTTAGTTGAACGGAGTTGTGAATTCAACCAGTGCCATAATAATGATTTCATACAAAGACAAACAACTTGAAGAGAATATGGATCACAATTTCGTCCGCCAGTTGCAGAGGAAGATCCTTGAGCTTTAAACACAAGGTAGTCCCTATTCAATTGAAGGACTAGCTCTCCTCTGTCAACATCAATCACAGCTCCTGCTGTGGCTAGGAAGGGTCTTCCAAGGATGGTGCATTCATCCTCATCCTTCCCAGTGTCTAAGATTATGAAATCAGCAGGGATGTAAAGGCCTTTAACCTTCACTAACACGTCCTCTACTAATCCATAAGCTTGTTTTATTGACTTGTCTGCGATCTCTAATGAGATTCTTGCAGCTTGTACCTCAAAGAATCCTAGTTTTTCCATTACAAAGAGTGGCATAAGATTTATACTTGACTCCAGGTCACACAGAGCCTTCTCAAGGGTCATGGTGCCTATGGTACAGGGTATTAAGAATTTACCAGGATCTTGTTTCATTTGAGGTAAAGTTTGCTGAACCCATATATTTAGTTCACTAATGAGCAAGAGAGGTTCATCTTCCCAAGTCTCATTACCAAACAACTTGGCATTCAGCTTCATGATGGCTCCTAGATATTGAGCAACTTGCTCTTTAGTTACATCTTCATCCTCTTCAGAGGAAGAATAGTTCTCATAGCTCATGAATGGCAGAAGGAAGTTTAATGGAATCTCTATGGTCTCTATATGAGCCTCAGATTCTTTTAGGTCCTCAATAAGGAACTTTTTTCTGTCTGGAGGACATCCCATGAGGTCTTCCTCATTGAGATTTATGTCCTCCCCTTCCTCTTTCAATACGGCCATGTTGATTATATCAATGACCTTGCACTCTCTTTTTGGATTATCTTCCGTATTGCTTGGAAGAGTACTAGGAGGAGTTTCAGTGATTTTCTTACTTACCTGACCCACTTGTGCCGCCAAAATTCTAATGGAGGACCTTGTTTCATTCATGAAACTTAAAGTGGCCTTAGATAGATCAGAGACTATGTTTGCTAAGCTAGAGGGGCTTTGCTCAGAATTCTCTGTCTGTTGCTAAGAAGATGATGGAAAAGGCTTGCTATTACTAAACCTGTTTCTTCCACCATTGTTATTATTGAAGCCTTGCTTCTGTTGATCCTTCCATGAAAAATTCGAATGATTTCTCCATGAAGGGTTATAGGTGTTACCTAAGGCTTCACCCATGTAATTTACCTCTGCCATTGCAAGGCTCTCAGGATCATAAGCTTCTTATTCAGAAGATGCTTCTTTAGTACTGTTGGATGCATTTTGTAATCCATTCAGACTCTAAGATATCATATTGACTTGTTGGGTTAATATTTTGCTCTGAGCCAATATGGCATTCAGAGCATCAATTTTAAGAACTCCCTTCCTTTGAAGCATCCCATTACTCACAGGATTCCTTTCAGAAGTGTACATGAACTGGTTATTTGCAACCATGTCAATGAGTTCCTGAGCTTCTGCAGGCGTTTTCTTTAGGTGAATAGATCCACCTACTGAATAATCCAATGACATCTTAGACAATTCAGACAGACCATCATAGAATATATCCAGGATGGTCCATTCTTAAAGCATGTCAGAAGGACACTTTTTGGTCAGTTGCTTGTATCTCTCCCAAGCTTCATAGATAGAATCACCTTCCTTTTGTCTGAAGGTTTGAACATTCACTCTAAGCTTGCTCAGCTTTTGAGGAGGAAAGAACTTGGCTAAGAAAGCCGTGACCAGCTTATCCCAAGAGTCAGGTTGTCTTTAGGTTGAGAGTCCAACCATACTCTAGCTCTATCTCTTACAGCAAAAGGGAAAAGCATAAGCTTGTAGATATCGGGATCAACCCTATTGGTCTTGACAGTATCACATATCTACAAGAATTCCGTTAAGAACTGAAAAGGATCTTTTGATAGAAGTCCATGAAAATTGCAATTCTGTTGCATCAGAGAAACTAATTGAGGCTTTAGCTCAAAGTTGTTTGCTCCAATGGCAGGAATTGAGATGCTTCTTCCGTGTAAGTTGGAATTTGGTGCAGTAAAGTCACCAAGCATCTTCCTTGCATTGTTGTTCGATTCGGCTGCCATATCTTTTTCCTGTTCGAAAATTTCAGTTGGGTCCTATTCAGAGTGTTGTGTTTTAGCTGCTCTTAGCTTCCTCTTCAAGGTCCTTTCAGGTTCAGGATCAGCTTCAACAAGAATGGCTTTTTCCTTGTTCCTGCTCATATGAGAAAGAAGAAAACAAAGAAAGTATGAAATCCTCTATGTCACAGTATTGAGATTCCTTTATGTATGTAGAAGCGAAGAAGAATAGAAGGGAAAAAAGTCGAACACAGAGAGAAGAAAAGAAGGTTCGAATTTTTAGATGAAGAGAAGTGTTAGTAAATAAATAAATAAATAGAAGGAGATGAGAGAGAGGAGTTTTCGAAAATTAATTTTTGAAAAATGGTTAGTGATTTTCGAAAATTAGAGATAGAAAAAGTAGTTACATGGTTGATAAACGAAATTTAGCATGCCGATTTAGAATTCAATAATGGATATGATCATGAGTATAGTCTAATCGGCATTCACAACTTCGCATCAAACAATCCAACAATCTATAACCGAGAGTACTAGTCTCCCGAGTCGTCCTCCCTTGGAATTGCTAGAGAATGCATATTATTGATTAGGAAGCTTTGTTATGGTTCTTTTAGATGTTTAGCGAGAATAGATGGTAAACTATCAATATTAAAAGACTTGGCCTAGGGTTGGCATTAGAAATTCTATCATTATAGTTTCTTCAATGATGATAACAATTAGGCTTTGCTTCATTTAGTTAACCCCTAGGTATAGAGGAAAGTCAAATGAGATTAACTAACTTGAGTCACAAGTCCTAGTTTTACCCTAGGGAAATCTAGCTTTAATGCACTCCAAGTCAATTAGCAATTCCTAATTCCCAATCAACAATTGACATAAACTATTCAACGTTCTCTAATGGTCCAAACCCCTATGCCAAGTACGAAAATTTTACTCCATAACTAGTATTGGCATTTTATCAAACACATGATGAGCAAGGATGAAAGATATAGTAAGAATGAGAAGAAATTAGAATTAAAAACACTTCAATGCAAGAAATTAACAACAATTAACTAAGAACAACAATAGAAATGAACTTCTCAAGAAATTGATAGAATCCAAAACCACAAAGTTGAATCTAAGATCTATGAGAATTGATCAATTACAAGCACTAATTGAGATTAGAGAAGAAGCTCTATAATAGGAACAAAGTAAATTGAGACTTACAAGTTGATCTCACCAAAGAGTGATTGAGAATTCAGAAATTGAAGAAGATGAACCCTAATGAGAGCTTGAGATCTCTCTCTCTAACCAAGAGTGTAACTACCACAAGGAGAAAAATCTAGAAACATGTAAAAATGAGCTAAAAGTCCCTTAACCCTTTAACCCCTGGTCTTTTAAGCTTTTCCCGCCAAGGCACTTCCCCGAAATGGGATCTCCAACTGTCTCCACGCCCAGGTCACGTGACCCCTTAAAAAAAATCATATTCGAGCATCGGCGTGCTCGCGCAAAGTACGCGCGCGCCACTGGGCCATCTCGCAAGTCGAGCAGACGCGTGACGTACGCGTGCGCGTCCATGGTGGTCATGGCTCAGCCGCTACACGTGCCGGCTCGTGGCTTGGCTTCTGACTTTGGCTTCTGGCTGCGCAATCCACGTGGGCGCGCCAAGTACGCGCACGCACCCTTGCTGCAGTTCCCAAGCCTCAATTTCTCATGCTCGCCTCTTTTGCACCCACTTTCTTTTTCTCCTCCGGGTCATCCATGCCCTATATCCTGAAACCATTTAACACACAGGTCACGGAATCGAATGGCACCAATAGAAGAATAGAAATGTATCTAGTTTAGTGCAAAATAGGCATGCTTTCATCCATAAGGCAAAAACTAGGGGAGAAACACAAAACCGTGTATTTTCATATGAAAAGCGTATGGAATCGTCGATAAAACCCCTGAAATCGATACAAGATAAACCCTAAAATTGGGGTTTATCAACCTCCCCACACTTAGATTCTAACATGTCCTCATGCTTAGAGAAATGTAAAAGAAACCAAAGGATCATAAAGGTATAGCACTCATGAGGTGCAACCTACCTACATGAATGCAACTATGACTAGTGCTACTATCTACTTGGTTAGGAACAAATCAACCTTCCTAAGATACGTTCAAGCATGTAGGATAAGCTAGTGGGAAATACATGGGACTTACCAATTTTTAGTCATCAAGTGCAATATACGCAACTTTGCATGAAGAACGCTCGTGAGAGTCGGGAACAAGGATTAGAGCCTTCGAACCCTCACCAGAAGTGTTTACACTCTATTCGCTCAAGTGTTTAGGGTTGATTCTCTCAATTTTCTCCTAATCATGCTTTCCAAGATTTGTTTTCCATCTAACAATCAACATATATTCCATGCATGTGTACAAATATCATGAGGTCTTGTCTTTAGGTTGTAATGGGGCTAGGGTCAAGGTAGGATGCATATTTGGTCAAGTGAGCTTGGGATTTGAATCTTTGATAAGCTTAAGCTTCCCACCTAACTTATGACATCCTATACAATTTCAAAGCTAGCCTAACTACCCATTTTGCACTCTTTCACATACTCATGTATCTCTTTTCGTTTCACAACACTCATGCATTGATTTTATTGAGCTACACTTTGCCTTGGGGAATTTTGTCCCCTTTTTTTTTTCTTTCTTTCTTTTTCTTCTTTTTCTTTCTTTTTCTATTTTTTTCTTTTTTTTTTCTTTCTATATACAAGAGCATCAATGCATAAGGTCTATACATTTGATCAATACATGAGCATGTACCCAATTCCTAATATTTTCAATAAAAATACAAAACTACCCTTTTATTCACCCAATGTCCCAAGATTTCCACACTTGAATGATACTCACACACACATGCCTAAGCTAATCAAAGATCCAAATTAAGGACATTTATTATTTTTCGCTTTAAGACTTGTAATGTGCTAAAATAAGAACAAGTGGGTTATACGTAGGCTCAAATATGGCTAACAAAGGAAGATAAAAGGTAAGGCTATTTGGGTAAGTGAGCTAAATGAAATGATGGCCTCAATCATATAAATGCATGAATGCAAGGAATAATGGACATATAGACTCAAACAAAGCAAGGATCACACTTATAGAGAGAAAACAATTGCACACAAGAAGGAGAATAAGTGACTATAAGATGTAGCCACAGAACAAGGCTCAAAGCTTACTAGCTTGTGTTCTTAGCTCAGAATTCATGTTCCAAAGTACAATCTTCAAGCAAGTTTAGCACCAAACTATTCAAAATTGGCAATGTCAAGGTTGCCCCAAAATCTTGATTTTGCCCTAAAGTATTAGTTTCCTAGGAGAAAGTTCATTGTTCCAACCAAGCAAATTTATCATGCAAATGGTGCCGAAGAAAACCTAATCATGCAACCTATCCAAAAATTTATTCGGGTGTTACCTACGGAGATCGGTCGGCCGACCTCCCCACACTTAAAACTTAGCACGGTCCTCCGTGCTATAGGTGATGCACAATGGGTAGCCGAGTCCCGAGTGTCCTTCATCTCCGTTGTCATCACTATGTCTGCTTGAAGTAGCGATAGATGTGGAGATATCCGGTTCCTCCATATGCGGGGTGACAATGCTTAGAAGCTTCTTCACGTGAGCATATCGGCGCTGGTTACGCCTCTCATAACGGTTCAATTTCTTGTGAAGGTCTTCAAGGCGTTGGGTGGCTGATTTTTGTGGTACGGATGAAGTAGTGGTGTTGCGAGTTGGGGTGAATGGTCCAAGGTCCTTGGTGACTTCTGGCGGCTTGAGGCACCTCTTGGTCGGAATAACATCGCCCTTGATCGGGATTGAGGTCCTCCTATCCTTAGCCTCTCGGTGGACACCGGCTGCCGCTACTAATTCGGTCACCATAGCGGGGAAGGGTAAGTTTCCCTTAACATGAATGCACCCCATGGATTGGCGAATGGCATGCGAAATGTCAACTGGTTTCTTGGTTAGGATGCACCATACCAATAAGGCAAGCTCGGCGGTAATGGATGACCCATGGGTGCTCGGTAGCAAGTAGTGAGCTAGGATTTGGACCCACGCCGCGGCTTCTTGAGTGAGGAAACATGCATCTAAACCCTTTGGTCTTTGCTTTATGGTTCCCCGAATCCAACATGCTTCGGGTAAAGCTATTACGCGGAGGACCGCGCTCCAATTGAACTCACGTTCGTTGCATGCTGCCAAGACTTCTTGATAGGCATCATATCCATCCGCTAATGGTCCAATGTTGAGTACTCCTTGGATGGCCTCCCCCGTGACTGGCACTTGCTTTTGGCGCACAAAGATTGAAGTGAAAAGGGGTGAGTGGTAGTTGGAGTAGAACTCCACCACCCATGATAAATTGACCTCCTTTGGTTGCCTCAAGAGGGACCTCCATTGCCTCCGGTCAATGTGTGGCATCATTATCGGAGTGAGGTGGGCCGGTAGGACTAGAAGGGGCTCCGGGTGATAATTCCGCTCAATCATCCTTGAGTAAACAAGTTCGCAGTAGCAGTTAGGGAACTTGTTGGGGTCCTTTGGAGGGTTGTCCTTCTCTAGAGCATCAACGGGACCCTTAACCTTCTTTAGGAGGGGTTTGGTTGTTGGTTCTTGGCGCACTCTGTTGGTGGTTGGCTTCTTCAGGGCTTTCCCTTTGTTCTTTTTGATGACCATCCTACGATAGTAGATGATGAGCGGATAATTTATACGCTTTTTGGCATTATTTTTAGTATGTTTTTAGTATGTTTTAGTTAGTTTTTATTATATTTTTATTAGTTTTTAGTTAAAATTCACTTTTCTGGACTTTACTATGAGTTTGTGTGTTTTTCTGTGATTTCAGGTATTTTCTGGCTGAAATTGAGGGACCTGAGCAAAAATCTGATTCAGAGGCTGAAAAGGACTGTAGATGCTGTTGGATTCTGACCTCCCTACACTCGAAGTGGATTTTATGGAGCTACAGAAGCCCAATTGACGCGCTCTCAACGGCGTTGAAAGGTAGACATCCTGGGCTTTCCAACAATGTATAATAGTTCATACTTTGCCTGAGATTTGATGACCCAAACTGGCGTTTCAAATCAGCTCAAAATTGCCCGGCGTTAAACGCCGGAAGTGGCACAAGAATGGGAGTTAAACGCCCAAACTGGCACAAAAGCTGGCGTTTAACTCCAAGAAAAGTCTCTACACATGAAAGCTTCAATGATCAGCCCAAGCACACACCAAGTGGGCCCAGAAGTGGATTTTTATGTCATTTACTCATCTTTGTAAACCCTAGGCTACTAGTTCTCTACAAATAGGACATTTTGCTATTGTATTTTCATCTTTTGATCACTTTAGATCTTAGATCAGATCTTGGTTCTTCTGGTTCCCTCTCTGGGGCCAAAGCCAATGATCACTATTATCACTTATGTATTTTCAACGGTGGAGTTTCTACACACCATAGATTAAGGTGTGGAGCTCTGCTATACCTCGAGTATTAATGCAATTAATATTGTTCTTCTATTCAATTCAGCTTATTCTTGTTCTAAGATGTTCATTTGCACCCAAGAACATGATGAATGTGATGATTATATGACACTCATCATCATTCTCACTTATGAACGAGTGCCTGACAACCACTTCTGTTCTACAAGCAAACAAGGCTTGAATGTTTATCTCTTGGATCCCTTAATCGGAATCTTCGTAGTATAAGCTAGAATTGATGGCGGCATTCAAGAGAATCCGGAAGGTCTAAACCTTGTCTGTGGTATTTTGAGTAGGATTCAAGGTTTGAATGACTGTGACGAGCTTCAAACTCGCGATTGTGGGGCGTTAGTGACAGACGCAAAAGAATCACTGGATTCTATTCCGACATGATCAAGAATCGACAGCTGAATAGCCGTGCTGTGACAGAGCGCGTTGAACATTTTCACTGAGAGGATGGGACTGTAGCCATTGACAACGGTGATGCCCAACATACAGCTTGCCATGGAAAGGAGTAAGAAGGATTGGATGAAGACAGTATGAAAGCAGAGAGACGGAAGGGACAAAGCATCTCCATACGCTTGTCTGAAATTCTCACCAATGAATTGCATAAGTATCTCTATCTTTATTTTATGCTTTATTCATAAATCAC
>NC_029777.3:47136937-47138350 GCF_000817695.3 Arachis duranensis | reverse complement strand
CTGAAGCTTGGCTAGCCATGTCTAATTCCTTTAGAGTGAAGCTTTAGACTAACATTGCATGATTCCTGGAATTCTCATTAAGAATTTTGATATCTTTATTTTCTTTTCCACTTAATTTTCGAAAAATCCAAAAAAATTACAAAATCAAAAAAATATATATTATGTTTCTTGTTGAGACACTAGTCTCATTTTAAGTTTGGTGTCAATTGCATGTTTCTGTTCTTCTTGTATTTATCATGTGTCTTCATTGATCTTCAAGTTGTTCTTGATGATTTACTTGCTCTGATCTTTAAATTCTATTGTTTTGTGTGTTTTGTTGCTTCTCATATGCATTCTCAATTTGTTAGTGTCAGTAGTATACAAACTTCTAAGTTTGGTGTCTTGCATGCATTGTTTATTTGATTTTAGTTGCATTTTGATTTTTCCTCATCATTAAAAATCCAAAAAAAAAAATTTTTAATTTGTGTCTTTTCAAGTCAATAATACAGAGAATTGAAGATTCAGAACATACAGCAGAGGAATTACACAGAAAAAGGCTGGGCGTTCAAAACGCTCAGTGAAGAAGGAAAACTGGCATTTAAACGCCAGCCGGGGTGCCTGGCTGGGCGTTTAACGCCCAAAAGGGTAGAGCTTTGGGTGTTAAACGCCAGAATGGATACCATTCTGGGCGTTTAATGCCAGGATGGCACAAGAGGGAAGATTCTATTTTTAATTCAAATTTTTTTCAAGTTTTCAAAATTTTTCAAAATCAAATCTTTTTCCAATCATATCTTTTCAATCATATGTTTTCAAAATCAATTTCTTTCCATTTTCAAAAATACTTACTATCAATTAATGATTTGATTCAACATTTCAAGTATGTTGCCTTTTCTGTTGAAAAAGGTTTAATGTTTGAATCATATCTTTTCTTGTTAGCCAAGTCATTAATTTTCAAAATCAAATCTTTTTAAATTGTTTTTCGAATCATATCTTTTTAATCACATCTTTTTCAAAATAGTTTTCAATCATATCTTTCTGATTTCTAATTTCAAAATCTTTTTCAAAAATCACTTGATTTCTTTTTCCACTCTTAAGTTTTCGAAAATCAATTAGTATTTTTTTCAAAATGTTTTTTTAAGATCTTTTTATTTTATTTCTTCCCCTCTTCTCACATCCTTCTATTTATGGACTAACACTACTCCTCAATGCACAATTCGAACTCCATCTTTCCTTGATAAGTTCGAATTTTCTACCTCTTCCTTCCATTTTTCTTTTCCTCTGACACCTTAAGGAATCTCTATACTGTGACATAGAGGATTCCATATTTTCTTGTTCTCTTCTCTTTCATATGAGCAGGAGAAAAGACAAAAGCATTCTTGTTGAGACTGACCCTGAACCTGAAAGGACCTTGAAGCGAAAGCTAAGAGAAGCTAA
>NC_029777.3:47134034-47136665 GCF_000817695.3 Arachis duranensis | reverse complement strand
GAATCCCTCTATGAAGCTTGGGAAAGATACAAACAATTGATCAGAAAGTGCCCTTCTGACATGCTTTCTGAATGGAGCATCATAGGTATCTTCTATGATGGTCTGTCTAAACTGTCCAAGATGTCTTTGGATAGCTCTGCTGGAGGATCTCTTCATCTGAAGAAGATGCCTACAGAAGCTCAAGAACTAATTGAAATGGTTGCAAATAACCAATTCATGTACACTTCTGAAAGGAATCCTGTGAACAGTGGGACAAATCAGAAGAAAGGAGTTCTTGAGATTGATACTCTGAATGCCATATTGGCTTAGAACAAAATATTGACTCAGCAAGTCAATATGATTTCTCAAAGTCTGTCTGGAATGCAAGCTACACCAGGCAGTACTAAGGATGCTTCATCTGAAGAAGAAGCTTATGATCCTGAGAACCCTTCAATGGAAGAGGTGAATTACATGGGAGAACCCTATGGAAACACCTATAATTCTTCATGGAGAAATCATCCAAATCTCTCATGGAAGGAACAACAGAGACCTCAACAAGTTTTCAACAACAATAATGGTGGAAGAAACAGGTTTAGCAATGGCAAACCTTTTTCATCATCTTCTCAGCAACAGACAGAGAATTCTAAGCAGAGCCACTCTAACATAGCAACCATGGTCTCTGATCTAATCAAAACCACTTAAAGTTTCATGACTGAAACAAGGTCCTCTATTAGAAACTTGGAGGCACAAGTGGGACAGCTGAGCAAGAAAATTACTGAACTCCCTCCTAGTACTCTTCCAAGCAATACAGAAGAGAATCCAAAAGGAGAATGCAAGGCCATTAACATGACCCACATGGCCGAACTTGAAGAGGAGGAAGAGGCAGAGATCGCCATTGAGGAAGACCTCAATGGACGTCCACTGGCCTCCAATGAGTTCCCTAATGAGGAATAATGGGAATCTGAGGCTCACACAGAGACCATAGAGATTCCATTGGATTTACTTCTGCCATTCATGAGCTCTGATGAGTATTCTTCCTCTAAAGAGGATGAAGATGTCACTGAAGAGTAAGTTGCTAAGTACCTTGGAGCAATCATGAAGCTAAATGACAAGTTATTTGGTAATGAGACTTAGGAGAACGAACCTCCTTTGCTCACCAAAGAATTGGATGACTTGTCTAGGCAGAGATTACCTCAAAAGAGACAAGATCCTGGGAAGTTCTTAATACCTTGTACCATAGGCACCCTGACCTTTAAGAAGGCTCTGTGTGACCTAGGGTCAAGTATAAACCTCATGCCTCTCTCTGTAATGGAGAAGTTAGGGATCTTTGAGGTACAAGCTACAAGAATCTCACTAGAGATGGTAGACAATTCAAGAAAACAAGCTTATAGGATTGTAGAGGATGTTCTGGTAAAGATTGAAGACCATTACATCCCTGCTGATTTCATAGTCCTAGAAACTGGGAAATGCATGGATGAATCTGACTGGGAAGTGCATGGATGAATCCATCATCCTTGGCAGACCCTTCCTTGCCATAGCAAAGGCTGTGATTGATGTGGACAGAGGAGAATTGATCATTCAAGTGAATGAAGAATCCTTTGTGTTTAAGGCTCAAGGATATCCCTCTGTCACCATGGAGAGGAAGCATGAAGAGCTTCTCTCAAAACAGAGTCAAACAGAGCCCCCACAGTCAAACTCTAAGTTTGGTGTTGGGAGGCCACAACCAAATTCTAAGTTTGGTGTTGAACCCCCACATTCAAACTCTAAGTTTGGTGATTGGGAGGTTCCAACATTGCTCTGAGTATCTGTGAGGCTCCAAGAGAGCCCACTGTCAAGCTACTGACATTAAAGAAGCGCTTGTTGGGAGGTAACCCAATGTTATATTTATCTAATTTTCCTTTGTTATATTATGTTTTCTGTAGGTTGATGATCATGGAAAGTCACAAAATCAATTGAAAAAGCAAAAACAGAATAAAAAATAGAAAGAAGAACAGCACACCCTGGAGGAAGACTTTGCTGACGTTTAAACGCCAGTAAGGGCAGCAAATGGGCGTTTAACGCCCAGTCTGGCACCATTCTGGGCGTTTAATGCCAGAAAGGGGCACCAGACTGGCGTTAAACGCCAAGAAAGGGCAAGAAGCTGGTGTTAAACGCCAGAAATGGGCACCAGCCCGGCGTTTAATGCCAGAATTGGCATAGAGAGCATTTTTGCTCGCCACTTGGTGCAGGGATGACTTTTTCTTGACACCTCAGGATCTATGGACCCCACAGGATCCCCACCTACCCCACCACTCTCTCTCTTCTTCCCTAAAAACCCTTCACCTATCAAATCCCATCTTTCTCTTCACCACTCACATCCATCCTTCATAAAACCCCACCTACCTCACCATTCAAATTCAAACCACTTTCCCACCCAAACCCACCCATACATGACTGAACCCTACCCCTCTCCCCACTCCTATATAAACCCATCTTCACTCCTTCATTTTCACACAACCTAAACACTACTTCTCCCCCTTTGGCCGAACCACAAAGCCATCTCCATCTCCTCATTTCTTCTTCTTCAACTCTCTTCTTTCTTCTTTTACTCGAGGACGAGCAAACCTTTTAAGTTTGGTGTGGTAAAAGCATTGCTTTTTGTTTTTCCATAAA
>NC_029777.3:47132486-47133838 GCF_000817695.3 Arachis duranensis | reverse complement strand
TCCCTTTCAAACTCAAAAAGAGTGAATATCCGGAGATCCGACATGAGATCCGAAGGAGAGGTTGGGAAGTTCTTACCAACCACATTCAACAAGTTAGAATCTTAATGGTTCAAGAGTTCTATGCCAATGCATGGATCACCAAGAGCCATTATCAAAGTGTGAACCTGGATCCAAAGAATTGGCTTACTATGGTTCGGGGGAAATACTTGGATTTTAGTCCGAAAAATGTAAGGTTGGCATTCAACTTGCCCATGATGCAAGGAGATGAACACCCTTACACTAGAAGGGTTAACTTTGATCAAAGGTTGGACCAAGTCCTCATAGACATTTGTGAAGAGGGCGCCCAATGGAAGAGAGATTCAAGAGGAAAGCCGGTTCAATTGAGAAGGCATGACCTCAAGCCCGTGGCTAGAAGATGGTTGGAGTTTATCAAATGCTCAATCATCCCCATTGATGAGGACAAGCCCATCACTAAGAAGAGGATGGAGCAAACAAGAGACCCCTCTCATCATCAAATCCCTGAGATGCCTTAAGGGATGCACTTTCCTCCACAAAATTATTGGGAGCAATTAAACACCTCCCTAGGAGAATTGAGTTCCAACATGGGACAACTAAGGGTGGAGCACCAAGAACATTCCATCCTCCTCCAAGAAATTAGAGAAGATTAAAGAATCACGAGAGAGGAACAACAAAGACAAGGAAGAGACATTGAGGAGCTCAAACACTCCATAGGATCTTCAAGAGGAAGAACAAGCCGCCATCACTAAGGTGGACCCGTTCTTTAATTTCCTTGTTCTTTATTTTCTGTTTTTTTTTTTCGAAAATTATGCTTATGTTTATCTGTGTTTGTGTCTTGTGATCATTAGTGTCTTAGTGTCTATGCCTTAAAGTTATGAATGTCCTATGAATCCATCACCTCTCTTGAATGAAAAATGTTCTTAATTGAAAAAGAAAAGAATTGCATAAATTTTGAATTTTATAACAGATTAATTATTTTGATGTGGTGGCAATACTTTTGTTTTCTGAATGTATGCTTAAACAGTGCATATGTATCTTGAATTTGTGGTTCATGAATGTTGGCTCTTGAAAGAATGATGAAAGAGGAGAAATGTTACTGAGGATTTGAAAAATCATTAAAATGATTCTTGAAGCAAGAAAAAGCAGTGAATACAAAAAAAAAGAGAAAAACGAAAAAAAAGGAGAAAAGAAAACGAAAAAAAAAAGAAAGCAAAAGAAAGAAGAAAAAAAAATAAAGTTGTGATCCAAGGCAAAAAGAGTGTGCTTAAGAACCCTGGACACCTCTAATTGGGGACTCTAGCAAAGCTGAGTCACAATCTGAAAAGGTTCACCCA
>NC_029777.3:47121916-47129637 GCF_000817695.3 Arachis duranensis | reverse complement strand
AAATCATGTAGAAAAGATGGGGTTTTAGTGGCTGCTAATTTATTATGAATTATGGTAAAAATCGGTTGCTGAAAAGGCTAAAAAACGGGTAAAAATAGAGAAAGAATCTGAAGAATTTATGAAGAACATGAAGAACACTTTGAGTGTGATGAAGAACAATGAAGAACAGGCCTTAGATCTTAAAAAGGGCAAGGAAGTAAAATTTTTGGTGTTTAAGGGGTTATTTGGTAATTTCTGAAAGTTAGGGTGGTTAAAGTAGAAATATTAAAAGTTATGGGGGTAAAAAGTGAATTTTAAAGGTTAAATGGTAAAAGTGAGTTAATTTTCGAAAATTTAATAATAAAATAATAAATAATAATAAAATATTAAATAATAATATTTAATTAAAATAATATTTTAATAAAAATAATAAAATAATGCAGAAAAGGCAGTTTTCTGTAAAAGCTTTAGAAAGACAACTTTAAGTGCAGAATCTCATAATTACCTTCATAAAACACTTAGAGAGTGGTAATAACATGTTAGAGAGGAAAAGATAAAGAAAAGATAAAAGTTAAAGAAAAGATAAAAATCGGAGAAAAAGTCTGTAAAGTTTTAACGACAGAAAGATAGACAGAGACTAGAGAACGAACTAGGGCAACATAGTTAGACCTTGAGTTCCGACTAGGAGTAGGTATTATATGAAAAGTTAAAATGTTTCAATATAGACTTAATGAACCTATACTTGGGACAGGCTAACTATTCATACCGAAGTTTACATAAGCTTTAAATACATACGTTAAGCAGAGCAAGCAGAATAAAGCGAGGAAGCGCAGAGAAAGGAACAAACAGAGCAGAATAAAGAGACAAAGTGAAGAGAGTAATATGATAAAGAGTAAAGAACCTATTGAGAGGTCATCTGTTGCATTAAGGCAACCCAAGAGATATTTAGTTGTTGCTTGAGGCAACCCAAGAGATGTGTTTAATCATTTGTTGCGTTATGGCAACTTCTGAGCTGTTTGTGTGATGATCTGCTGCGTGAAGGCAGTCAGATAGATGGTGGTGCGACCACTGAGAACGCTTTCCTGCGGTACAGATCCATGTTTTAATTCTGTAAGGTAGAGGGGTTATTTCCTGCTACAGAAGTACCGTGACCACCTGTTCCATTTCTGTAGTGGCAGAGGGGTTATTTCCTGTATACAGAAGGTGTGTCGGCATACATCCCTGCAGTGGCAGATGTGTTATTTCCTGCGTGCAGTGGACCCTGTGGTGGCAGAGGGGTTATTTCCTGTACACAGGGGTATAGCCAATAGGAAAGCCTTATCCAGACAAAGGTTGCTGGATAACGTCGGGAGCGGGTTAGTAACCGACAGATGAGCTCATTACCTGCACTAGGACTAGACATGCATCATTCTTGTCTGCGCATTACTCTCTCCTGATGCTCCTTACGACTTTCCCTTATCCTGGTTACATCCTGACGCACCTGTACATCCTTTTCCTGATGACCCCGAGCACCCTATACCAGCTCAACCTTTGAATGAGGTAGAACCTGAGCCTATCATTCCTGATGAGCCCGAGTTAGCTGGTGACTACGTACCTGTGATACCACCAGAGTGGGACTTTCCCCCTGAGCCGGTCCCTGACTTTCCACAGCCCGATGAGCCGGCGCTACCGGATGATGGGGTAGCTCCTATATACACGAACGGACATGTGCTCGTGAATGGTTTTGTACATAGTGACAGCAGTGTTTCTGGTGGATCTGAGGGTATAGTTCTAGCTGCGGATGATGAGGAGGAGGAGGATCCTGAGATAGAGATAGAGCAGGACAAGGAGATGGACGAGCCTCACGGCAATTCTCTGAATGGCCACGAGTAGATATAGTTTGACTGCGGAAGGGGAATTCTTTTGATGACACTCTAGTCTAACATTATCTGATAGTTAGTCTCTCACTTGTGTTAGTACACCCGAGAGCTAGGATCTATATATTGGTTAGGCTAGCCTGGGTGCTAGTTTAGCAGCTTTTTGTATGGGCCAGGCCCTGGGAGTGTCGTGTAAATATTAGCTACGTAGGATGACGAGGATGTAAACTGACTTGATCTTGTTTAAACACTACATGTTTTGTTATAATGTACATGATGTATATTATCAGCTGTATTTCTTTGTTTCTTTATGCCACTTTTCTATTACTCTCATTGTATGCTTGTTTATTTTACCTGAACGTCCGTAACAAATAAAAAAAATTACTTGTAAAATTGGCATCGCTCTAACAAGGAACAGGCTCAAATATTAAATAATAGATAACAATTAGGAAGGATAAGTTAGTAGCACTTAACTTCTTGTATGATCATGGCATACTGGGAGTTGGGTCGTTACAAGTTGGTATCAGAGCAGTTCGTTCCCAATACAGCCTGGGGAGTGGACTGACTATGCTTCATTGCATACTCTGTTGTTTGTCTCATGCTTATAGGATATCTATGTGATATGTGTTGCATGATTGTCTCTGTGTTTTCATTCTGGGAATGTTCACACTTGACTTGAAGTGTTAAGACTGATCACCTTAATAATGATTGTTTGGTGTGAACAGGACCACGATGGGTTCACAGAGATGAGGCGTACGGGAAGGAATTCCTAATGTTAACTACGAGAGAGAACATGAGACGTTTATGACTACCATGAACGCTGTGGCTGAGGCAGTGCGTGAGGCTGCAGTAGTAGCGGCTAGGGCTGTTGATCGTCTTGGAGTGAGAAACCAGAATGAGAATGAGCATGGGGAAGATAGTGGAAATGATGAGAATAACTTAGGGCATCTCGAAAGACCTATGAGCCTTGCGACTTTTCTGAAAGTTAAACCGCCTAAGTTTAAAGGTACAGTTGTTGCGACTGATGTTGACAATTGGTTTCGAGCTATCGAACGATCACTGCGAGCACAGCATGTTCCGGAAGGCCAGCACGTGGAGTTTGCTACTTATATGCTGGAAGGAGAAGCTGAGCATTGGTGGCAGGGGATACAACGACTGTTGCAACAAGAAGAAGGCGATATTCCATGGAATACTTTTAAGGATGAATTTTATAAGAAGTATTTTCCGAGGGCAGCTCGTGACGCTAAGGAGATGGAACTTATGCAGCTGAAGCAGGGTAACACAACTGTTGCAGAATATGCCCATAAGTTTGATGACTTGTGCCGTTTCTCCAAGATCTGCCAAGGGAATCCTGCTGACTTTGAAGAATGGAAGTGTTTGAAGTTCGAAGGGGGCCTTCGTGAGGATCTGATGAGTTCAGTAGTCCCATTGGAGATACGAGATTTTGCTGAGCTGGTTAATACGTGTAAGTTAGTGGAAGAATGTGCTAAGAAGGTAATTGCCTCTAAAGCAAGTCGTCAAGGATTTCCACCAAGGAACTACAATAGCTATAATTGGCAACCACAAAGGACAAACTTCAAGACACCTGGTGTGCCACAGTGAAGGAATCCACAAGCTGGTAACGTTCCTGCTCGCTCTGTGGGTGGAAACGGAGGTAGACCGAGGCAGGATAATGGCAAACGACCTCAACAGGTGCAGGTGAACACTATATGCAAGCGATGTGGGAAGGATCATGGTATTAAGCCGTGTTTGTTTGGAACATTCAATTGTTATAGATGTGGAGGAACTGGACATATTGCTAAGGAATGCCCAAAGATATTCGCTCGGAATCCAGTACGAACCCAGTAACAAGGTCGAGTGTTTGCCATGACTGCTGATGATGCTATGCAATCAGACGCCCTGATCCAAGGTCAGTGTTACGTCAAGAATCGATTTCTCAAGGTCAGTGTATTGTCAAAAATCGATTTCTAACTGTACTGTATGACTCGGGTGCATCGCATTCCTTTATTTCTTTAACTGTTGCTCGTGAGTTGGGACTAGATTTTTCTAAGTTGAACTTTGATCTAATTGTCCATAGACTTGCATTCCAAAATGTTTTGACTAGTTTAGTGTGCCTGCAAGTACCATTCACTATTAGGAACAGAACTTTTATACATGATCTAATCTGTTTGCCTCTATATGGTTTAGAAGTTATTCTAGGATTAGATTGGTTGTCCAAGTATCATGTTTTCCTTGATTGCTTTGAAAGAACTGCTGTTATTATGTCTGATAGTTTAGATATTAAACCATTTTTGTCATATACCTTATATCTGAATTCTGTAAGAGTTACCTTAGACGGGAGTGATTGTGAGGGGTACGTTCTGTTAGTGGCTAGCTCAAATGACAGTGAAGTAAGCTTAGAACAAATCCGAGTGGTGAAGGAATTTTCTGATGTTTTTCCGGATGACGAGTGGTGAAGGAATTTCCTGATGTTTTCCCGGACGACATACCTGAGTTTCCTCCTCAGCGGGAGATAGAATTCAGCATTGAACTTGTACCTGGAACCGGACCAATTTCCATAGCACCGTACTGGATGTCACCACTGGAACTTGCAGAGTTGAAGAAGTTGTTGGATGAGCTACTTGGGAAGAAATTTATTCGTCCCAGTGCATCACCTTGGGGAGCTCCGATATTGCTAGTAAAGAAGAAGGATGGTGGAATGAGACTTTGTGTAGATTACCGACAGTTAAATAAAGTCACTATCAAGAACAAGTATCCACTTCCACGAATAGATGATTTGATGGATCAGTTAAAAGGTGCAACTGTGTTTTCGAAGATTGATTTGCCATCGGGCTATCACCAGATTCGAGTGAAAGAGTCAGATATACCAAAGACTGCATTTAGAACTCGATATGGTCACTATGAGTATATAGTTATGTCGTTTGGACTAACTAATGCTCCTGCGATTTTCATGGATTACATGAATCGTATTTTCCGTCCGTACCTTGATCAGTTCGTAGTAGTTTTTATAGACGATATTCTCATCTATTCGAAGACAGAAAGAGAGCATGAAGAGCATCTAATGGCTGTATTGCAGATACTGAGGACTCGAAAGTTATATGCTAAACTATCAAAGTGCGAGTTCTAGACAGAGAAGGTGGCATTTTTGGGACATGTTATATCACAAGGAGGAATTGCGGTGGATCCTTCAAAAATTGAAGCAGTAGTGCAATGGGAACCACATACGACCGTTACAGAAGTTCGGAGTTTTCTCGGACTTGCTGGATATTACCGAAGGTTCATCAAAGGATTTTCACAGATAGCTTTACCTTTGACTTACCTTACACGAAAGGAAGTTCCGTTCGTTTGGACGGCTGAGTGTGATAGAAGTTTCAAGATGCTTAAGGAGAAGTTAACAACTGCACCTGTATTAGTACTACCCGACCCACAGAAACCTTTTGAAGTATACTGTGACGCCTCTCATAAAGGACTTGGATGTGTGCTGATGCAAGACAAAAATGTGGTGGCTTATGCTTCCCGGTAGCTGAGACCTCATGAACGAAATTATCCGACGCATGACTTAGAGTTGGCTGCAGTGGTGTTTGCTCTGAAGATCTGGAGGCACTATTTGTATGGCGCTCAACTGGAAGTTTTCCCTGACCACAAAAGTTTAAAGTATATCTTTGACCAGAAGGATCTTAATATGCGACAGCGAAGGTGGATGGAGTTCCTGAAGGATTATGATTTTAAGTTAAGTTATCACCCAGGAAAAAGCAAACGTGGTGGCAGATGCCTTGAGCAGGAAGAATTTGAGTATTTCTTGGATGATGATAAAGGAAGAGAAGCTACTTGCGGAATTTGAGGACCTTAAGTTGGCTATGACTGAGACGTCAAATGGAGTCTGTTTGGCGCAGTTGCATATAACACCAGATTTTAAGATTAGGATTCCGCAAGCACAAGCACCGGACTCAGAAATGATGACGATGCTGAGACGGATGAAAGTAGAAGAACCAGAAGCTGTAAGACTAGATCGTAGCAGTCTCTGGAGATACAAGAACAGAATTTGTGTGCCTAGCTCTGGGGATTTACGGTAAAGGATTCTTGCAGAAGCTCATCAAAGTAGATTTTCTATGCATCCTGGAGTAACAAAGATGTACCAGGATTTGAAACAAATGTTCTGGTGGCCGGGCTTAAAGAAAGAGGTAGCTGATTATGTCTCAAAATGTTTAACTTGCCAGAAGGTGAAGGTGGAACACCAGAAACCGTCAGGAACCCTGCAACCCTTAGAAATACCACAATGGAAATGGGAGCAGATCACTATAGATTTTGTTATGGGATTGCCAAGGACTTCAACAGGACACGATGCCATTTGGGTAATTGTGGACAGGTTGACAAAATCAGCGCACTTCCTTCCGATTCGAGTTGATTATACCCTAGAAAGGCTGGCACGGATATATATTCAAGAAATTGTACGATTGCACGGAATACCTTCATCAATTGTTTTAGACCGAGATCCGAGGTTTACTTCCAGATTCTGGGAAGCTTTCCAGAAAGCTTTAGGAACAGAATTGCATATAAGTACAGCATACCATCCTCAGACAGACGGACAATCAGAGCGGACAATCCAGACATTGGAAGACATGCTAAGATCTTGTGTGATGGATAACCAAGGTAGTTAGGATAAATATTTGCCGTTGGTCAAGTTCGTCTACAACAATAGTTACCAACAAAGTATCGGGATGGCACCATATGAAGCTCTCTATGGAAGGAGATGTCAGACACCATTGTGTTGGAATGATGACGGAGAAGCTAGTGTCTTGGGTCCATACTTAGTGCAAGAAACTACTGAGAAGATAAAGGGGATTCGCCAGAAGATCCAGACAGCACAGAGTCGTCAAAAGAGCTATGCCGATAATAGACGTAGACCCTTAGAGTTTAGTGAGGGAGACCATGTCTTTCTTAAAGTAAACCCGACTACTGGAATAGGTAGAGCCCTTAAGACTAAAAAGCTTAACCCTCGATACATAGGACCTTTCCAAATACTTAAAAGAGTCAGTCTAGTAGCTTATCAAGTAGCCCTTCCTCCATATCTATCAAACCTTCATGATGTTTTTCATGTCTCATAACTTAAGAAATATATTCCCGATGAGAGTCACATTTTACAACCAGAGACAGTACAGTTACGAGACGATTTGACATATAAAGCATCACCAGTTCGGATCGTAGAAAGAAGCGATAAGCAGCTAAGAGGCGAAACTCTTCGCTTGGTCAAAATAGCTTGGGGACAAAGAGGAGAAGAAGAGCACACCTGGGAACTCGAAGATAAGATGAAAGCTGATTACCCGCATCTATTCTCAGGTAACTGAAATTTTGAGGGCAAAGTTTTCTGTTAGGAGGGTAGAATGTAACAACCCCGATTTTCGAGTATGTGAGACCTTTTCTGAAAGCACGAATTTCTCCGGAAGATCAGTAAAGGGAAAACCTTTGATATATCATCAAGAATATCAATCCTAATTGTCATTATGTCATCTTTAAGCTAGAACCTTTTATGAGGCAAGCTCGATAATGCAGTTATGAAGAACATAGTTTTTGAACCGTATCGGTTAGGAGTTTTGATCCGATTTTTTGTAAATAGTCTCAGTTTGACAAACCAGACTCGATTCATGAGAGAAGATAGATAATAGGGTAATATCATCATTATATGAGTATTAGAAGCTTCTTGAATGATATTATAAGGTTACCTGGTCAGTTTTAGTTAAAAACAGAAAATCGGTTTAACCGGGTTCACAGTTTACTGGTGCAGCTTAGCACCAGCACTCTCTGATGACTTTAGCAATGCTAAGGCCTCATTATTCATATTTTATTCTCATAATAAATATGTTACTAGTGTCATTTATGCTAGTAGCT
>NC_029777.3:47120776-47121487 GCF_000817695.3 Arachis duranensis | reverse complement strand
TCACCCTCAGGAATTCCAGCGTTAAACGCCGGAACTGGCACCAAAATGGGAGTTAAACGCCCAAACTGGCACTAAAGCTGGCGTTTAACTCCAGAAGGAGTCTCTACACGAAATGCTTCATTGCTCAGCCCAAGCACACACCAAGTGGGTGATGACTACGCATCATGTTATGTTTTTCTATGCTTTTTCATATAAAAATCAATTCATAATGCTTAATTATGGGAGTGTTTTGGTGATTAAATTGAATATTGCTTTGATTGCTTGAGTTAATAAATTTTGTAGGAAATTATGGAAAATGAAGCAATAAAAGCACTAATAGAGGAAGCACACTCCCAAGGTGGCAAAAAGTTGGAAACAAACTCAAAGAGAAGCAAAGAGGATTTGCAACCCTGACCTCTTCACACTCCAACAAGAATAACTCGAGCTACAAAGCTCCAAATGAAGTGATCTCAGTGTCATTAGAAAGTAGACTTCTAGAGCTTTCCAACCATATATAACACTTTATAGTTGACACTGATTTGAGGGGACAAATTGCTATTCGTTTAGCTTCACAATTTCAGCGTAAAACAAGTCCCTGCAGTTCGCCAGACTGACCTCTTCACCTTCAAAAAATCATAACTTGGGCTAGAAAAGTCCAATTGACATGCTTCCAGCGGCGTTGGAAAGCTGAGATCTAGGGCTTTCCAAAGATATATAATAGTCTATAGTGGA
>NC_029777.3:47119770-47120676 GCF_000817695.3 Arachis duranensis | reverse complement strand
GAAATAAACAATGCCCTCAGAGTATACATCTTTTATAAATCCAATTACAAGAAAAAAAGGGAATCACAATTTCGTCCACCACTAGGGAGAGGTGCGAAGCGCACTGGACAAAATAGGAGAGCAAGGCAAGTGGCTACAGAGGAACTTGGCCGAGTTCAGGCATCTTTATGATGCCAGGACCATATCTAGGAGGCAGTATGACATCAACACAGAAGCAAAGCTGAATCACTTATGTAATGTTATTGCCACTCTAAACCCAGGTTACCCAACCTTCATGCAAGGGACGGAAGAGCTAAGTACAAGTCACTGATAGGGACACGTTGCAAGTACAGTCCTTAACCAGTCGAAAATCCACTTATCAATTTAAAAAATAGTTGTCACAATATTGAATTATAAAATACTGGGAGTATGAATCCCAGGTCGTCTCCCAACGAGTTGCAGAGAGATGTACTGATGACAAGTCATCATATACCCATTTTTCAAGCTAATTTCACTTGTTTTGTTAGCATTTATGCACTTTCTTGCATCCTAAGTAAGTGATTTGGAATAAAAATGCATAACTTCTCTAAATCAAGTAACCACCATGAATTTAATGTTAATCATTGAGGTTTGAGCTTATTTTAATTGAATTTTAATTGATTTATAAGCCTCTTGAATTTAGTGATACTTTGAGTGGTTGTTTGGTTTATTTCAGGTAAAGAAAAGAAAAGAAAATGAAAAGCGTGGCCTAAGAAGCGTGACACAAGAAAAGGAAAGCGTGGCCAAAGAGGAGAGAAGCGTGCCGCAACTAATGAGGGAAGCAACCTTGCCCTCCACAAGGGCAGAATGCCCTCTAGGATGGCAGCATTAGGTGACCAAGCAAGCATAGGCAACTCTGCCCTGCCCACTCCAAGGGCAGAGCACAAA
>NC_029777.3:47108965-47112352 GCF_000817695.3 Arachis duranensis | reverse complement strand
TGCTCTTTAAGATTCTGCACATTTACAATTCTGTTCTTCGATTTACTGCACTTCTCCCTTTCCCCTTTACATTTACTGTCATTTACTTTCTGTTAAACACAAATCACTCAACCAAAACTTGATTCGCTTGACTAAATCACCCACTAAACTAAAATTGCTCAATCCTTCAATCCCTGTGGGATCGACCTCACTCATGTGAGTTATTATTACTTGATGCGACCCGGTACACTTGCCGGTGAGTTTTGTGTTGGATCGTTTTCCACACATCAAGTTTTTGGCGCCGTTGCCGGGGATTGAAATAGATTGACAATGATTAAGTGAAGTGGAGGTCTAGATTAAGCACTTTTTCTTTTCTGTTATTCTAACTCTTACTAACACACTAACTGTTCGAGAAATTGCCTCTACTACTTCACTAACAATTTATCTCAAATAACTGCATTTAATTCGCAAGCGTGTTGTTGATTGATCATCCCGATTGTTTGCATATCACAGAAAATCAAATTTCTACAGACATAGGGTATCATGACATGAAGCCACCACTCATTGCACTTATCAAGAACAATTGTTCTTATGATGGAAATCCATCAGAGGATCCTGAACAGCATATATCTACTTTCCTGAGAACTTGCAATGCGGTCAAAACTGATGGTCCAGATCAGGATACTTACAAGATCCTGCTATTCCCTTTCTCATTGAAGGGTGAAGCTGCACAATGGTTTGAAACTTTTCCCCAAGGAAGTATTACTAGTTGGGATGATTTGGTTATCAAATTTCTGGCCAAATTTACCTCATCCAAACAGATCATCCAGCTGAAAGAAGAGGGACATCTATTCACACAAGGGGACGAAGAACCACTCTTCAAGGCTTGGGAAAGATACAAGAAAGCAACTGACAAAGTGGGCTTCCGAGCTTTCTATGAAGGATTAACCCCAGAAACAAGAAAAGTAGTGGACTACTTCTCAGATGGCCTACTCAAAGCAACAACAAATGCTCAAGGAATCACAGACTCCAATGACAAAGGAATCAACAACCAACATCCATCTGAGAAACCACATAATGCAAGCTCAGAAAAAGAAGTAGCAAATATTGAAAAGGTGAATGCGTTCAAGGACCAAAATAAACAAATGCACCATCAACCACAGCAAAACAGAGAGTTGTCTGCTGCATTGGATGCTAAATTTCCACCATGGAGACCTCATTCTTATCTGAGAATGAGGGAGCCTCAACATCAAGAACAAGGAAGTTTCCGCCAAGACAATTCCATGACCACAACCAATCAACATCCCCTACCCACTAACACCACCCAAAGCCAATACCCACAACACAGACACTTCCAAACCCATCTTAACTGGAGAAGGAGTGAGTACCAAAATCAAAGACCAAGAGAATTCCATTACAACAACCCGGACTTCATAAACCATCAAAAACACCATTACAGCAATAACAACCACTGCATGCCGCCACCATACTCACCCTTCCTATCTTCAACATGTCATAACCAATCGACCCCGCAAGATTCTCAGAGAATCACAAACTTGGAGATCCTAATGGAGAGAATGATGAAACATCAAGAGGAAACAACTAGGAACCAAGAGATGTTAATGAGAGGACTTGAGAAGCAGATAGCTCAATTGGCAAAGCACTTTGCAGAACTAGGTGAGAAGAAACCAAATACTTTCTTCAAAACCAGTGAGGATAAACCAACCAATAACGAAGATGCTACAAAGAAGGAAGGATGGAAAAAGATCATAGGAGACAATGAAAAAGGAAGTACCAGCCAAGAAAAACACAACAGAGAATTTCTTCAAAGAGAGACAGCAGAGAAAACTAAAGACAAGCAGAAAATCTCCACTGGGAAGTTTTCACTAGGGGATCGAGTGACGATCAATACTCAACCCTTGAAGGTATCCCCACAGTTGTCTGATCACTACACTATGACTAAGATACTTCCACAAGAGTGCATAGAAGTCATCAAAGAGGAAACAGGAAGGAAATTCATAGTGAAGACAGACAGGCTAAGGCACTGTGATTTCCGACCCCCATGATAAGCAAAAATGAAGATGTCAAGCTAATGACAATAAAAGAGCGCTTGTTGGGAGGCAACCCAACCTGAGGTAGTTTCTTTTCATAGCTTTTCAATAAAAATGTTGAGTAATTGTTGTGCATTGCAAGGAGCTAAGTTTGGTGTTGCACACCAAAACAGTTTGAGGGAGAATGAAAACTTCTAAGTTTGGTGTTCCACCAAAAATATCAATTAATACATTCTCACCTCTTGCATGATTCTAGCCCCAAGCAATCAAACACATTATTCAACTGTTGAATTGTTTTCTAGCTTTTATTTCATTCAACTTTTAGCAAGGATACATGGTTTCAAATATGGTTAACTTGGTACATCTGAGACAGTGGCAAAACAATTAAGTTTGGTGTTCACACACCAAAATAAATCCTAAAAGCCACACTCAATTTATGCTTACTAACCATATAATCAAGGGCTTGAGAAGCAAGCAACTTTGAGGATTATGCAGGACATGAATCAACAATTGAAGACACTATGCATTTTGACCCAAAGAGGACATAGCAGAAAGAAAAATCAAAGGGCTGCAACTTCAAAGGTTGTACCTAAATTTAATCCTTGCTGCTGTGTATTAATTCGAACATGAAAATCATTGTATTTCTTGCTAAAGTGTTTATTTAGCTACAAGTGAAATTGTTTGTGAAAATGCCAAGTCTGCATAATGCTTGTATCCATCACTTAGCTTTAAATATTGCTTTGTTGCCCATATGCTTAAATAAAAGAGTTTGGTTTGAATTGAAAAGTAAAATGTCCAATGTTGCATGAGTATGAATGGAAGTTGGTGGTGGCACATGTGTTTGATTAAATGCATAACTCATGAAATAAGTGGTGCATAATATCATTCTCATTCAATTCTGAGTTAGCTTGTTGTTACAAAGACTTTTATGAAGAATGAAACACCCTTGGTAGCAAAAACAGAAAGAAAAAGGGAAAGAAAAAGCCAAAACGGCAAGAAAAACAAAGAATAAAGGTTGGACACCAATGGCTTGAACCTTAGGACAAATGTCTGTGGTGTTCTTGTACTGAGATCTGCTTGGATGAGTAAATTCTAAGGGGTATTTTGAAACCTGGTCACTTAGATCAACTGATTTGGGATGACCAATTGAAAATACACAATAAAGAGCAACTTAGATACAAAGCACTTAGTAATCCAAAGAGATGCTGGGCATCAATGATCCTAGGAAGAATTAATGAGCTAAGTGTCTGTGGTGGAAAGATGTTGAGCAAAAGAAAAGAAAATAAAGCCAAAGGCTATGCTGCAGCATGTGACACCCAACCTATAAGAAAGTAATAAGCTTGTTAAAGCATTATAA
>NC_029777.3:47095868-47104479 GCF_000817695.3 Arachis duranensis | reverse complement strand
AGCACCAAGCATCAATTTTCTGCCCTGCCCTCCACAAGGGCAGGGCAGCCTCCTGGGAGTGGTTTTTGGGCCAAAATTCAAATTAAAAATTCATTTGAATTCATTTCTTCACCAATCCAAAAGCCCATCCAAATCCCATTATCCAAGAATAGAAAGTGTATAAATAGGACTTAGTTTGATGTAATTAGGACCTTTAGCTACCTTTACTTTGAGCTTTGAAATTTTGCTTTCATTTTGAGCTTTTAACTTTTGTCTTTGAGCTTTCTTGAGAGACTTGTCCGAGAACTAAGAGGATCAAGGGAGAATTGATTGATCTCCTTCCTCCATTCTCTTGGGCAATTCTACTCTTCTGTTTTCTGAGTATTGGGTGTGTGAAATTGGGGAAATTCTGTCCCAATTCCCATTCAAGCTCTTTGCACTTTATTCTCTGCTTAATTGAATTCCAAATCTGTTCTTTTACTGCTTCATCTTTAATTTTCTGTTAATTGCTTAGTTAATTCAGATCTGGGAAGGAAATTGGGTTTTAGGCTCTGCTACCTAAGCCCTTGGGATCCTGAGATCACAACTTATTTTGGGTTCTTCTGTGAACCTCTGCTACATTTCCTTTCAATTCTGTTTGAATGCTTATTGCTTCTGATTTACTTTCTGCTCAACCATTTACTGCAATTTACATCTTCTTTGATTAGATCCTGCAATCCCATTCCTCAATTCCCTTTTACTTTCTAGCAATTTATCTTTCTTGCCATTTAAGTTACTGCAATTTAAATTTCTTGCACTTTAAGTTTCAGTCATTTACTTTCTTGCTCTTTAAGATTCTGCACATTTACAATTCTGTTCTTCAATTTACTGCACTTCTCCCTTTCCCCTTTACATTTACTGTCATTTACTTTCTGTTAAACACAAATCACTCAACCAAAACTTGATTCGCTTGACTAAATCACCCACTAAACTAAAATTGCTCAATCCTTCAATCCCTGTGGGATCGACCTCACTCTTGTGAGTTATTATTACTTGATGCGACCCGGTACACTTGCCGGTGAGTTTTGTGTTGGATCGTTTTCCACACATCATGTACTATTTCATCAATCGAGTGTTTTCAAAAGTGGTTGAGTTGGTAAACAGGAAATTAAAATAGAGAATTTAATTAATTTAAAATAAAAGCCTTGACTGGGGGTAGATTAGTTGGAAGCCCTATTCTTGTTGAAATACTCTGAAGATTAATTAATAATTGGAAGTTACTCTGCTTAGTTAACCCTTACTAGGTAAAGGAAAGTCAAGCAAGTTGGAAATCTGTTTCTAGTCATAAGTCCTAATCCTCTCCCTTGGGAAGGACTAGAGTTAATGATTAGAGGGTGATTCAATAATAAACCCAATTATAATTTCTCTCTTGAGTTGTTTAACTCAAGGGTTCCTTTCAATCAACCCCAATCAAGTCATGGGACTACTCACTCATCATAATTGTAAAATTCACAAAATTAATGATGAACATAAAATAAGACATAATAAACAATAATTAAAGGATTAATTGAAAATAAAAATAGTCTATATCAATAACTTGTAAAAATAAGCCAAAGTCAACTCTAGAAGGATTAAAAATATGGAAGAATGAATATAAAAAGTAAATAACAAAATAAGATGACTAGTACCGGAGGTAGACTCTTCTAAAAAGCTAAAGCCAAAATCTTCTCAAAAATCCTAATTATGAATATCAAGTGATAAAAACCTAGGGGAGGAGTAAATCCATATCTAAAACTAAAAATTATGCAGAATGAGTTGTTGTTCCTCGTTTCTACATGTTTCCTGACTCTAGTCAGTAATTTCGGGCCGAAAGCAGGGTTGAAATTTGGCCCAGAAACTCTGCCAGCGACTTTTGAAATTCTGCAGATCGCGCATATCACGCGGACGCGTCATTCGGCGTTTTTCCTTTCCATGCGGGCGCGTCGTCCATGCCTATGCGTTGCTTCTGCTTTTTCAATCCGCGCGTCTGTGTCACTCATGTGGCCGTATCTCTGCGAATTCCTCTCTTCCGCGCGGTCGCGTCGCTGACGCGTACGCGTCACTTTTCGCTGGTCATCTCGTCAATTTTCTTGTATTCCTTCTATTTTTGCAAGCTTCCTTCCCAATCTCCCACTCATTCATGCCCTACAAAGCTTGAAACACATAAGACAGATCACGGCATCGAATGGAACAAAAGGGGATTAAAATACCTAATTAAAGGTCTCCAGGAAGGAAGTTTTCAATCATGTAATAATTTTAGGAAGGAAATATAAATGCATGCTAATTATATGAATAAGTGGGTAAGGACCATGATAAAACCACACAATTAAACACATTGTAAACCATAAAATAGTGGTTTATCAACCTCCCCACACTTAAACATTAGCATGTCCTCATGCTTAGCTGAAGGAGATAAAATAAATGAGTAGGAACATGTAAAAACTCATGCAATGCAATGCAACCTATATATGTGAGTGCAACTATATGATTCTTGTCCACTTGATCAAGAATAAATAAGCTCTTCAATCAATTGCAAACCAAGTTTCACTAATTCAATTCTCATTTAGTAAGAACAGAAAAAAATGCAAGAAGTTAGCTCATGAAAGCGGGGAACATAGAATTTCAAGCATTGAACTCTCACTGATGATGTAGGTATACTCTAATCTCTCCAGTGTATAGGGTAATCACTCTATCCTTCTCTAATCATGGTCCCTAAATTTTGTTCTTCTCTTAACCAATCAACAACATTTAATATACCAATGCAACATCATGAGGTCTTTTCAAGGTTGTAATGGGGCCAAGGTAAGGGTAAGGATACATATATGTTTAAGTGAGCTTATAAATTGAATCTTTAATTAACTCAAACTCTAACATAACCTATATATTTTGTATAACTATGGAGTTTGTACCTAGCTACCCAGAATTCTCTTTCACATTCCATACTCATGTATCAACTGTTTATTTTAATTTTATCCTACATGCATTGATCTTTGGATTCTTAACTCAGCATTGGGGTAATTTTTGTCCCCTTATTTATTTATTGAAAAATATTTTTTTTTCACATAACATAAAAATAAACATAGCTAATCAATGCACATAGATTTTTTTTATTCTTATAGTTTAACATGAGTAGGTGTCCAAATTCCCATTATATTATCATGATACACTCCCTTATTATCCTTTATTCCCACAATTTTCCACACTTAATTAGCACACACAATTCTATCTTAAGCTAACCAAAGATTCAAATTGGGGTATATAATTGTTTTTCCGCTTAAGGCTAGTAATGTGGTAAATTATAGAACAAATGGGATTTAAAGGCTCAAAGTGGCTAACAAAGGTAATTGAAAGGGTAGGCTTAATTTGGATATGTGAACTAAACAATTAATGGCCTCAATCATATGCAGCATATAAATATATTAAACATTAGACATATATGATGGAACAAAATATAGGTTACAATCATAAAGAAGTAAACACACAAGAATAAACCAAATATGGTTAAATAATGTAACCATGCATAAAGGCTCAATTCTCACAGGTTGTGTGTTCTTTAGCTTTAAAAATCATGTTCCAAATACAACTTTAAACAATTTTAACATAAGAGTTTTAATTAAAATTAGTGAAATTTTGTTCCAAAGATAGAGTTTTAGAAGAAACTTATTGTCTTTTCAATCAAGTAGAACATGCATGCAACTAATCTATTACTATGTAATTTATCCTATTCTAAAAGAAAGAAAAACTAACTAAATATCCTAATTTATTGGTGTTTAGGGAAGAAGAATTACCTCCGGAAGTCAGGTACTGACCGACCTCCCCACACTTAAGGATTTACACCGTCCTCGGTGCCATCTGTCAGGAACAGTGGTGGGCTGGTGGCAGTGTCTCCACAATCGGGACCATCGTGGCTCCCTGTGCTGGTGAAAGAAGTGGAGTCTGGAGTGCCTGGATCATCATCGGGTCAGTGATTGCTAGGAGATGTGCTATTTCATCAATCGGGTGTTTTCAAAAATGGTTGAGTTGGTAAACAGGAAATTAAAATAGAGAAATTAATTAATTCTAAATAAAAGCCATGACTGGGGGTAGATTAGTTGGAAGCCCTATTCTTGTTAAATTACTCTCAAGATTTATTAATAATTGGAAGTTATTCTGCTTAGTTAACACTTACTGGGTAAAGGAAAGTCAAGCAAGTTGGAAATCGGTTTCTAGTCATAAGTCCTAATCCTCTCCCTTGGGAAGGACTAGAGTTAATGATTAGAGGATGATTCAACAATAAACCCAATTATAATTTCTCTCTTGAGTAGTTCAACTCAAGGGTTCCTTTCAATCATCCCCAATCAAGTCATGAAATTACTGACTCATCATAATTATAAAATTCACAGAATTAATGGTGAAAATAAAATAAGACATGACAAATAATAATAAAAGGATTAATTGAAAATAAAAATAGTCTATATTAATAACTTGTAAGAATAAGCCAAAGCCAAATTTAGAGGGATTAAAAGTATGGAAGAATAAATATAAAAAGTAAATAACAAAATAAAATATGATGACTAGTACCGGAGGAAGACTCTTCTCCAAAGCTAAAGCCAAAATCTTCCCAAAAATCCTAATTATGAATGTCAAGTGATAAAAACCTAGGGGAGGAGTAAATCCAAATCTAAAACTAAAAATTATGCAGAATGAATTGTTGTCCTCGTTTCTACATGTTTCCTGACTCTAGTCTATAATTTTGGGCCGAAAACTGGGTTGAAATCCGGCCCAGAAACTCTGCCAGTGACTTTTGAAATTCTGCAGATCGCGCACGTCATGCGAACGTGTCGTTCGGCGTTTTTCTTTTCCATGCGGGCGCGTCGTCCATGCCTCTGCGTCGCTTTTGCTTTTCCAATCCACGCGTCCGCGTCACTCATGCGGCCGCGTCACCGCGAATTCCTCTCTTCCGCGCGGTCGCGTCGCTGACGCGTACGCGTCACTTCTCGCTTGTCATCTCCTCAATTTCTTGTATTCCTTCCATTTTTGCAAGCTTCCTTCTTAATCTTCCACTCATTCATGCCCTATAAAGCCTAAAACACTTAACACACAGATCACGGCATCGAATGGAATAAAGGGGGATTAAAATACCTAATTAAAGGTCTCCAGGAAGTAAGTTTTCAATCATGTAATAATGTTAGGAACGAAATATAAATGCATGCTAATTATATGAATAAGTGGGTAAAGACTATGATAAAACCACACAATTAAACACATTGTAAACCATAAAATAATGGTTTATCAACCTCCCCACACTTAAACATTAGCATGTCCTCATGCTTAGTTGAAGGAGATAAAATAAATGAGTATGAACATGTAAAAATTTATCCAATGCAATGCAACCTATATATGTGAGTGCAACTATATGATTCTTGTCCACTTGATCAAGAATAAATAAGCTCTTCAAACAATGACAAACCAAGTTTCACTAATTCAATTCTCATTTAGTAAGAACAGATAAAAATGCAAGAAGTTAACTCCTGAAAGCGGGGAACATAGAATTTCAACCATTGAACCTTCACTGATGATGTATGTATACTCTAATCTCTCCAGTGTATAGGGTAATCACTCTATCCCTCTCTAATCATGGTCCCTAAATTTTGTTCTTCTCTTAACCAATCAACAACATTTAATATACCAATGCAGCATCATGAGGTCTTTTCAGGGTTGTAATGGGGCCAAGGTAAGGGTAAAGATACATATATGGTTAAGTGAGCTTATAAAATGAATCTCTAATTAACTCAAACTCTAGCATAACCTATATATTTTCTATAACTATGGAGTTCGTACCTAGCAACCCAGAATTCTTTTTCATATTCCATACTCATATATCAACTGTTTATTTTAATTTTATCCTACATGCATTGATCTTTGGATTCTTAACTCAGCATTGGGGTAATTTTTGTCCCCATATTTATTTATTGAAAAATATTTTTTTTCACATAACATAAAAATAAACATAGCTAATCAATGCACATAGATTTTTTTTATTCTTATAGTTTCACATGAGTAGGTGTCCAAATTCCCATTATATTATCATGATACACTCCCTTATTATCCTTTATTCCCACAATTTCCCATACTTAATTAGCACACACAATTCTATCTTAAGCTAATCAAAGATTCAAATTGGAGTATATAATTGTTTTTCCGCTTATGGCTAGTAATGTGGTAAATTATAGAACAAATGGGATTTAAAGGCTCAAAATGGCTAACAAAGGTAATTGAAAGGGTAGGCTTAATTTGGATAAGTGAACTAAACAATTAATGGCCTCAATCATATACAGCATATAAATATATTAAACATTAGACATATAAGATGGAACATAATATAGGTTACAATCACAGAGAAGTAAATACACAAGAATAAAACAAATATGGTTAAATAATGTAACCATGCATAAAGGCTCAATTCTCACAGGTTGTGTATTCTTTAGCTTTAAAAATCATGTTCCAAATACAACTTCAAGCAATTTTAACATAAGAGTTTTAATTAAAATTAGTGAAATTTTGTTCCAAAGATAGAGTTTTAGAAGAAACTTATTGTCTTTTCAATTAAGTAGAACATGCATGCAACTAATCTATTACTATGTAATTTATCCTATTCTAAAAGAAAGAAAAACTAACTAAATATCCTAATTTATTGGTGTTTAGGGAAGAAAAATTACCTCCGGAAGTCAGGTACTGACCGACCTCCCTACACTTAAGGATTTGCACCGTCTTCTCGGTGCCTGATAAACCCCATTTGTAGTGTTTATCTTGTGCTTGATTTAAGGGATTTTATCACCTTTTACCCACATTTATTAAATGAAATAGCATGGTTTTATAACTTCTCCCTTAATTGTGCTTAAGAGTGAAAACATGCTTTTTAGGTCATAAAATAACTAAAACTAATTCTCCTTGATTCCATTAGATGCCTTGATATGTTTGTTAAGTGGTTTAAGGTTTAGGAGGCAAAGATTGGATCAAGGGAATGAAGAAAGAAGCATGAAAAGTTGGAGAACTCATGAAGAAATGAAAGAACCGGAAAGCTGTCAAGCCGACCTCTTCGCACTTAAACGACCATAACTTGAGCTACAGAGGTCCAAATGATACGGTTCCAGTTGGGTTAGAGAGCTAACATCCGGGGCTTCGAAACGATATAAGATTTTTCATAGTTGCTACACGTACGGTGGCGCGCATGCGCATAGTACGTGCACGTGCCGTTGCTGCCACCTGGTTCACTTAAAGCAAAACGTGGCCAGCGAATTCTAAAGCCTTGTGGGCCCAATCCAACTCATTTCTGATGCTATTTAAGCCAAGGATTGAAGGGGGAATGAAGATACTCTCATACTTTAGAAGTTATTACCATTAGTCATAGTTTAGTTCTAGAAGTAGTTTCTAGAGAGAGAAGCTCTCACTTCTCTCTAGGATTAGGATTAGGATTAGGTTTAGTTCTTAGATCTAGGTTTTAATCTTTGCTTCCTTCTACTTCTACCTTTCAATTCCATGTTGCTACATTCATCTTCTTCTATTCTTTTGTTGTAATTTCCTTTATGTTGTTCTTGTGTTTTGTTGTAGATCTACTTTTGTTTCTTCTACTCTCTTTCAATTCAATCAAGGTAATTCATAATAAATGTGTTTCTTTTGATTGTTATTGTTAATTCATTTCAATAATTGTTGTTAGATTCTATTCTTGTTATCAATTTACTATGATTTCCTTTTATGCCTTCCAAGTGTTTGATGAAATGCTTGGTTGGATTTTAGAGTATAGTTTTATGTTCTTGGCTTGGAAAGGTAACTTAGGAACTCTTGAGTTACTAATGTCCAAGTAATTGATGATTGGGATCCATTGACTCTAGTTCTCACTAATTGAATTAGTGGAGAGTTAGGACTTATGGACTAGGATTGATATAGCTCATTTGACTTTCCTTTACTACTAGTTAGAGGATGATTTAATGAGATTAATCCTTGCCAATTCTCATATTGTGGTTAGTGATTAGGATAGAGATCCTTGACCACCAACCCTTGCCAAGACCTTTTAGAGATCCCTGACCACCAACCCTTTCCAAGACCTTTTTAGGCCTTAGTTTACTTTCTTGCCATTTATCTTTCATACTTCTTATCAAAACCCCAAAATAATTCACAACCAATAACAAGACACTTTATTGTAATTCCTAGGGAGAACGACCCGAGGTTTGAATACTTCGGTTTATAAATTTTAGGGGTTTGTTTTAGTGACAAATAACTTTTTGTATGAAAGGATTAGTGATTGGTTTAGAAACTATACTTGCAACAAGAATTCCTTTGTGAAATTCTAAGCCGTCAAAAATCCAATCATCAAAATGGCGTCGTTGCCAGATAATTGCAATGGTGTTATGTTATTGGTTATTGTATATATGTGAATATTGTGAATAGCTTGATTTTTTTGGATTGCTTGCTAGTTAGGACTTTGTTTCATTATTTCTTAGTAGTTTTTGTTTTTATTTTCTCTTTTCACCATGAATTCTCATTTTGGCTATGAGTGTGATTACAACTATGTTGTAGGTGATGAGAATTTCAATGAAGATGTGTATCAAGGATGGAACAATCAAAGGTGGGAGGA
>NC_029777.3:47082077-47095792 GCF_000817695.3 Arachis duranensis | reverse complement strand
CCTCCACCAATGCACTATGAAGAAGAGCCATTTTTTGATGCATATCAATCCAATGGCTATGGTGAATCTCCTTGTGACTTTCAAGAGCCACCACCATATGCTTATGAACCCCCTCCTCAACATGGCCCCCAACCACCCTCACAAGCCTCTTTTCACCAACCACCTTCATATGATCCTAATTCATATCCACCATTCCAACAACCATATGAGCCATATGAACCACACATAGAGCCACCACCATCCCAACATCACAACTTTCAAGAGCCACCCCTTCCATATTATTACCAAGATGAACCACCTCCAACATATGAAAATTTCCAACTACAAGATGAATACTACTTTCCACCACAACCTCCCATGGAAGAATACTTATGTCCTTCAATCCAAGAGCCCTATGATCCTACTCATGACATCTAAGAGGAACAAGAGTCAAGGGATCATCTCAAGGAAGCATTGGATCAATTTCAAGCAACCATGGAGTGTGTTGTGCAACAAGGGGAAAGAATGGAGAACATTGAACCGCCACAACTCTACCAAGAAGAACCACCTTCCAATTATGAACCCTTTCCCCAAAATGATGAACCCTTCCACCCACCCCAATCTCTAATGGATAAAACCCTTGGTGTTCTTGTTCAAGGGCAAGAAGAGATGAAAAGGGATGTGCAAAATTTCATGGCCGCCTTGGATGCGGTAACAAATCAATTAGCCTCCCAATGCTTGAACACTCAAGGAACTCCCATGGCTCAAGAAGAGCATAGCATGAAGGAGAGATTGGAAACTCTGGTGGGAAATGAGGGAAGTTGCCTTGTATTGGAACAATTGGAGGAAGCTTTAATTGTTGAAGACAAGGAAGAAGTGGTAGAAGACTTAGGAGATGCGGAGCCTCCATGGGAACATAGAGTTGAAGAAAACCCCTCCAAGATGATTGAAATTGATGCTAGGGAGGAAAGTGCACACCTTCCAAGGCATATTCGATATGAAGACTTGGATGGGATAGAGAAAGAATTGAGTTCCCATGGCAATGAAGAGCAAGCATCAAGTCCTAGTGGTGGAGAATCCTTTGAACTTGAAGAACCTTCTCCTGGTGCATTTGAAAATGTTGTGGAGGTAAACTTCTTTCACCCTCCCAATTATAGTTTGATTAAGGGAAAAGGCTTAGATAGTATTAATGAACAAAGGATTGAATTAGAGAAATCTTGTGAAGAGGTGAAAGTCCTTAGAAATAGAAGGATGGGAGTGGAATACGCTTTGTCAAGATCGTTGGAAGCATCTTTGCCTAGGTTGCCATCTACTCTTTCACTTAAGTGGGTAAAATTCATTTCTATTAGCTTTATTGTCCCACTTAAGTATGGCTTGCTTGAAACGAATGGCCAACTTAGGATGCTTTGTGGGATAAAGCGTAAGCGAAAGATGTTTCGTGGTTGGCGTTGCAAATCAAGGCTCATTTTGGTTGATACTTCAAGAGTTGAATATAAAGGTGGGAATAGTGCTCAAATAGATGGGTCTAGGAGGATTGTTGGTCACTGTATAGAGAATTCACCTTACTCACCACCCGGTTGGACTAATAATGATGATCAACCTCAAGACCGGTGTGAAAACAAAGTGTGGGATCCCGGATTACAAGAAGAGGATCAACTTTGGGAGCCCCAAGCTTGTGAAGAACTCCATCAACACTTGGCTCTATCCATGAGAAATCTTGGGGCACAATGGAGAACCAAGCATTGGTGGGAGTTCCAAGATGAGTACAAGCACAAGCCACCTTGAGAGGAGCTCCCCATAAGTCCAACTTAAGGACAATAAACAAAAGTGCTAGGTGGGAGACATTTCATTTTCTTTCTTTGTACATATTGGTAGAATTAGTTTAATTTCTTGTTCTTATTGTTTTATTGAGTTTAGTTAGTAGTATAGTATGTTGAATAAGGTTCTATGGTGTTTTGGTAGCTGTTTGGAGGACTGAAAAGCTTGGATCGGTGCAAGAACTTAGAAAAAAAAAGATTTTTGAAAAACAGAACACCATCCACGCGTGCGCGCACATAACGCGTACGCGCACCTGAGCATTTTTCGACCACCCACGCGCACGTGCACTGTACGCGTATGCGTGGATGCAAAAATTCGACCCCAGCCAAAAACCCGAGAGTTAGGCCTGCACTGTGCGTACATTGGGCCTGAGGCACAAGTCTATGCACGCGTGCACGCACCTGGCGCGTACGCGCACATGATCTTAAATTCGCAATGCACGCGCACGCACACTGTGAGCGCACGCGTCGATTGCACGATCCACACTCCTGGTACTTTTACCCGAGAGTTGTGCCAGACTTGGGCCGACATTATGCCTCTGGCCTAACTCGAGGCACGCGTGCGCGCACCTGGCGCGTACGCGTCCTTCAACCAATATGCCCATTGACGCGTAAACGTGCATGACGCGCACGCGTCGGTAAAAAAAATGTTTTTTTTCTCCCCTTACATTTTCTTTTGCTTATCACATTCGCATACTTCTACTCTTCCCATTTTCATTTAGTTTTTGTAGCATGTTTTCATTTTTTTTAAGTCGTTTTAATAATGGTGTTGCATCTTCCTACTCAATTGTTGAGGATTCCTTGCATTACTTTAGTGCCTCTTGACTTGTTTCATATTGCTGGGTGATGTTTTTCTTCAAATCAATGCTCAATCTTTTATGCACTTGTGTTCTTTGTGCATTGATATGACCTTATATTGTCTTTCATGGCCCACTCACTCTTGTTCAAACTTGATGCTCATCATTCTCTTCATGCTTTGACCTTACTCTTGCATCAAGTATCATTGATATGCCATTTTCTCTTATTGTTCCCTCCTCTACATGTTGTAGCTACCATGTAGTAGAGAACCATACTCCTACTTAGCATTAACCCCCGCCTATATTCTATTTGCTTTGATATCTTTGTCATAGGCTTAATATTCCTTTCCTTTTCTAATCCTTTTAGGTTGGCCACCAAGGAGGGAGAACGGAAAAGCTTTTAAATGGGGCAACAAACAAGTCATCCGCACAACCATTTGAGGAACTCATCAATTGTAGCAACTCGTCCACCCTGCTCTTCTTTGCATGCACCGAGGACGGTGCAATCTTCAAGTGTGGGGAGGTCGTTCGACCGATCGATCTCCATGGGTAACAATTTTCTTTTTCAACACCAATGTCAGTTGGTTATTGCATTTGCATGATAGGTTGCATGTTAGTTAGAATTTGTACATATTTTACTACCTTCTTCTTATTAGGACTACTTGGTTAGAGTGATGATTTCTTTCCCAAGAAACCGTTTTAGGGCACCCTACCAATTTGAAAATTTTCTGTTGAACTTGCTTGAAAGAATGTATTTTGGAACATGGTTTTTGAGCTAAGAACACAAGCTTGCGAGATTCGAGCCTAATGGTGTGGTTTATCTTATAACCACTTATTCTCCATTCTTGTGTGTATTATCCTCCCTCTATGATTGTAATCTTTGATTTGTTTGATTCTTTATGTCCATTATTTTGTGTATTCATGCATTTATATGATTGAGGCCATCATTTCATTAGCTCACTTACCTAAATGGCCTTACCATTTATCTTCCTTTGTTAGCCAACTTTGAGCTTACGCTTAACCCACTTGTTCTTAATTTAGCACATTACAAGCCTTAAAGCGGAAAACAATGAATGTCCTTTATTTAGATCTTTGATTGGCTTAGGCTAGTGAGTGTGAGTGTCATTCAAGAGTGGGAAACCTTTGGGACATTGGTTGGGATAAAAGGGTATTTGTATTTTGTATTTTTATATTGGAAAATTGGGTACATACTCATGTATTGATTAAATGTATAGACCTTATGCATTGATGTTCGTGTGTATAGTTTGAAAGAAAAAAGAAAAATGAAAAGAAAAAAAGAAATAAAAGTGAAAAAGAAAAGAAAAGAAAAGAAAAAAATGTATATAGAAAAAGAAAGAAAAAAAAAAGCAATAAAGGGGACAAAATGCCCCAAAGTGAAGCTCAATAAGAATCAATGCATAAGTGTTGTGAAATGAAAAGAAAATGCATGAGTATGTGAAAAAGTGAGGAATGGGTAGTTAGATTAGTACTTAATTGTATTAGGTCATTATATAGGTTATGTGGGAAGGTCTAGGTCAATCAAAGATTCAAACCCTAGTCCACTAGCCATATATGACCCTACCTTAACCCTAACCCCATTACAACCTAAAGAAAAGACCTCATGATAATTGTATGCATGCATTGAAGAATTGTTGATTGTTAGATGAAAAACAAATCTTGGAAAGCATGATTAGGGGAGAATTGAGTGAATCAACCCCAAACACCGAGCGACTAGAGTGCAAACACTTCCGGTGAGGGTTCGATGCTCAATTCCTTGATTCCCGGCTTTCACGAGTGTTCTTCTTGCAAGTCTTTGTGAACTTCATGTTTATACTTCAATTGGTAGGACTCATGAATCGTTATATGATCTTAAGCCCTACTTGTGCATGTATGTCTTGGAGATTGATTTATTTTTAACCAAGTAGGTAGAATCATTTTGCACTTAGTTGCATGCATATAGTTTCTTTGCTTTGAATAAGTGTCATATCCCTTATTTCATTCTTGGTTTAAGCATGAGGACATGCTTGGTTTAAGTGTGGGGAGGTTGATAAACCCCATTTGTAGGGTTTATCTTGTGCTTGATTTAAGGGATTTTATCACCTTTTACCCACATTTATTAAATGAAATAGCATGGTTTTATAACTTCTCCCTTAATTGTGCTTAAGAGTGAAAACATGCTTTTTAGGTCTTAAAATAACTAAATCTAATTCTCCTTGATTCCATTAGATGCCTTGATATGTTTGTTAAGTGGTTTAAGGTTTAGGAGGCAAAGATTGGATCAAGGGAATGAAGAAAGAAGGATGAAAAGTTGGAGAACTCATGAAGAAATGAAAGAACCGGAAAGCTGTCAAGCCGACCTCTTCGCACTTAAACGACCATAACATGAGCTACAGAGGTCCAAATGATGTGGTTCTAGTTGGGTTAGAAAGCTAACATCCAGGGCTTCGAAACGATATAAGATTTGCCATAGTTGCTACACGTACGATGGCGCGCACGCGCATAGTACGCGCACGCGTCGTTGTTGCCACCTGGTTCACTTAAAGCAAAACGTGGCCAGCGAATTCTAAAGCCTTGTGGGCCCAATCCAACTCATTTCTGATGCTATTTAAGCCAAGGATTGAAGGGGGAATGAAGATACTCTCATAATTTAGAAGTTAGTTACCATTAGTCATAGTTTAGTTCTAGAAGTAGTTTCTAGAGAGAGAAGCTCTCACTTCTCTCTAGGATTAGGATTAGGATTAGGTTTAGTTCTTAGATCTAGGTTTTAATCTTTGCTTCCTTCTACTTCTACCTTTAAATTCCTTGTTGCTACATTCATCTTCTTCTATTCTTTTGTTGTAATTTCCTTTATGTTGTTCTTGTGTTTTGTTGTAGATCTAATTTTGTTTCTTCTACTCTCTTTCAATTCAATCAAGGTAATTCATAATAAATGTGTTTCTTTTGATTGTTATTGTTAATTCATTTCAATAATTGTTGTTAGATTCTATTCTTGTTATCAATTTACTATGCTTTCCTTTTATGCCTTCCAAGTGTTTGATGAAATGCTTGGTTGGATTTTAGAGTAGAGTTTTATGTTCTTGGCTTGGAAAGGTAACTTAGGAACTCTTGAGTTACTAATGTCCAAGTAATTGATGATTGGGATCCATTGACTCTAGTTCTCACTAATTGAATTAGTAGAGAGTTAGGACTTATGGACTAGGATTGATATAGCTCATTTGACTTTCCTTTACTACAAGTTAGAGGATGATTTAATGAGATTAATCATTGCCAATTCTCATATTGTGGTTAGTGATTAGGATAGAGATCCTTAACCACCAACCCTTGCCAAGACCTTTTTCGGCCTTAGTTTACTTTCTTGCCATTTATCTTTCATACTTCTTATCAAAACCCCAAAAAAATTCACAACCAATAACAAGACACTTTATTGTAATTCCTAGGGAGAACGAACCGAGGTTTGAATACTTCGGTTTATAAATTTTAGGGGTTTGTTTTAGTGACAAACAACTTTTTGTATGAAAGGATTAGTGATTGGTTTAGAAACTATACTTGCAACGAGAATTCATTTGTGAAATTCTAAGCCGTCAAAAATCCAATCATCAGTGCCATCTGTCAGGAATAGTGGTGGGCTGGTGGCAATGTCTCCACAGTCAGGACCGTCGTGGCTCCCTGTGCTGGTGAAAGAAGTGGAGTCCGGAGTGCCTGGATCGTCATCGGGTCGGTGATTGCTTGTAAGTAGCTCCTTGAGGTATCTGAAACGGCGGTGGTTGTGGCGCTCTCGGATCTTTGCTTTCTTTTCTTGTTGGTCCAATCGCTTCAGCACTTGGTGCAGCAGCTGACTAGTAGATGGTGGAGGAGCTGCCACATCCTCTGTGGACTGGCTGGTAGTGGTAAGTTGTGGCCTGAGATATCTCCCGTTAGGACATACTAATCATCCCGTGGAAGAATGGCTTTGGTGTCTCCAGCTCTGTAGGATACTCCGGCTGCTTAGATAAGATCAGAGACCAATGCGGGGAAAGGTAGGTTGCTCACGATCTGCACATTTCCATAGCATTCCGGATATGTCTTGGTAAATTAAGAGGCTGGCCTGTGAGGATACACCATAGTAGAACGGCCATGTCTGCCGTGAAGGAGGACTCATGAGTACTCGGGAAGACGTAATCGGACATAATCTGTGCCCATACGTGAGCCTCTAAAGTGAGTGCGGAAGCCGAGATTCCCTTACGACGGGAATGATGGTATCCGAAGATCCATTTGCTGCCAGGTCGAGCAATAACTCTAAGAACAGCGTCGCAGTCAAAGGTGTATGCCTGGCACTTGATTGCGGCTTTCTGAAAAGCGTTCAATCCTTCTGGAGCAGGGGGTAGATCTAAGGCTTGCTGAATAGCCTCTTCTGTAATGGGCACTTGCTTCTGGCGTAAATAAATGGACTGCAGAGTCGGGAGGTGGAAGTTGGAGTAGAACTCAACAACCCAGGAAAGATTAACCTATCATGGCTGTCTCTGTAAGAATCCCAATGTCTTTGTGCAATTTGTGGCTCAACAAATTCAGCAATACGAGGTGGAAGGATAATAAGGTGTTCATTGTTGTAATTTTGAGCTGCCAGAATATGAAACATCTGCTCACAGTAGTGATTTGGGAATCGTGCAGTGTCCTTTGCTGGGAAGGCTCTTTCCTTTTCATCAACCTTGATAATCCTAGAAGATAAGAAGAATTACATAAGGATGCTAGGATTCTGGAAGCCCAAGGACACCAAGGCTCAAGAAGGTTCCTCCAAGCCACATGAAGGTGGCTCATCCCCTCACAAGAAGAAAGACAAAGGGAAGGGACCAATGAACTAAAGATGATGCTGCTCAAGGTTGTTGAGTCCCATAGTTGACACTTTCCAATTTCTGAATTATGTTTTAGTCTTTGCTTTATTTACTTCTTGAATAATCATGCTAGGGTAGTTTATGGTTTATGCTTATTTTCAATTCCTGTTTGAAGTCTTTATGAGTCTTTTTTTTTCAAGAAAGAAAATGCCATGTATTTCAAGTCTTTATTACAACTTAAATAAAAATAGAACTTGTCTCCATAAGAGTTACTGTGAGTTGTGCAAAAACAATAAGAGAGACCAAGCCCAAGAGGGATCATCAAACAAACTAAGAAACAAGAAGCTAAGTGTAGAACCTTGGATGAACTAAAAAGAAAATGAGTCATGGAGAGAACTAATCCTAGAAGGTATAACAAAGGGAAGACTAAGGGGTGTTCCTTGAATATCCATAGAACCAAGAAGTAGTAAGCAATAAAGATCCAAGGCTCTGAGCATCAACTACTAGGATAGAAAAGAAAAAGAAACATTAAAAAGCTCAAAAAGAATCAATGATCCAAGTAGATTCTTGTGGTGAAGATGTGTCAAGAAGAGACCTGGGCAAGTAAATTCTTAGGGGTGTCTCAACACCCAGTACCCTAAAACTAACTGGTTTGGGAGTGCTATTTGAAAGCTTAATTAAAGGGTTGTCTTGAGACAAAACACTTAGAGTCGTGGTCAAGAAAGCAAAACAACCTATACTACTTCAAGGCGACAATCAATAGAAAGGACCCCTAAAGCCTATACCTGAGTTAACCCTCAAGGATCCAAGAGCTTTCCAAGACAATTAAAACATTCATACATGTGTTAGGCACTTAGTTTTACTCTTAGTTGTATTGCAATCTTTCGAAGCCAAGGCCTCAAGATATAAAGGGTTACTCACATTAATTTGCTCGGGACAAGCAAAGCTTAAGTTTGGTGTTGTGATGACTTGCATCATCTACCCTTCTTTCTTGCATAAAGAAGACCATAAAAGAGCACAAATCTCATTTGATCAGTATAATTCATGCATTAATTGATGAATATTATGGTACACTACTTTGAGATGAGTTATGCTAAATTGCAGGTGAAAAAGGTATCAAAAATGGGAAGAAGACAAACAAGAAGTTAGGCGTGTGAGACTGGCGTGTCACTTGGGGGCAAACGCCACAAAAATGCACTGGCGTAGCATGCCAGGAGCTAAGCGTGGCATGCCAGTACTAAATTCCAGAAGGAAGATCCAAGCATGCATGTGGGCGTGGCATGCCAGGGACTAGGCATGGCACGCTAGTACAAAATTTCAAGGAGCAAAATGGAGGAAACAAAAGGGGCGTGGCACGCTAGGTTGGGCGTGGCACGCCTGACCCATCAATTACTTTGGGCGTGCCACTTGAAGTCGAAGGCGTGGCACGCCAACTCACTACCTCAAGAAGAACCTCCACTACGACATGCCACTTGGTGTCGAAGGCGTGGCACGCCAGCTCCAAAAATTCACTTTAGCGTGCCACTTGAAGACCCAGGCGTGGCACAACAAGCTTGAAGAGTGCACAAATACATGGGCGTGCCACTTGAGCAGCATGGCGTGGCACGCTGGAACAATGATCCAGAGAAGGGGTTGAAGGCAATTGAAGACTGGGCGTGCCACTTGAAGTTGTAGGCATGGCACGCCAACCTCTCAACCTCACTTGGGCATGCCACTTGGTGTCAAAGCCATGGCACGCCAGTTTCAATCACTTTGGCATGGCACTTGAAGGCCAAGGTGTGGCACGCCACTTACTGGAGCGAGACAAGATCATGGGCGTGGCACGCCAACCTTTAGGTGTGGCACGCTGGTATAAGTTTCCAAAGAGGGTGGAAGAGGCCAATTACATGGGGTGTGCCACTTGGTATCGAAGGCGTGGCACGCCAATCACTATTCTTCACTTAGGCGTCCCACTTGAGCAACCAGGCGTGGCACGCCAGTGTCATTCAAAGGCCAAAGCATCATTGGGGCGTGCCAGTTGAGTTCGTGGCATGGCACGCCAAACAGAGGACCCACTCACTCACAAAGGGGCGTGGCACTCCAGACCCTGGGCGTACCACACTAGTGTAACTTTCTAGAGAAGCTTAGCCAAGCACATAACAACAGCGTGGCATGCCAGACCCTAGGCGTGCCACGCTAGTTCAAGTTTCCATAGGCAAACAAAGTGGAAAAATCAAAGGGCGTGCCACTTGAGCTCGAAGGCGTGGCACGCCAACACAACAATGCCACTATGGCGTGCCACTTGAGTTAGAAGGCGTGGCACGCCAAGGTTGACAAGGGACGAGCACGCCACTTGAAGGATTGAGCGTGGCACGCCAAGCCATTTTGAAGGGCATGTGACACGCCGATGAAGCGCCAGCCACACGCCAGTTAAGGAGTCTCGTTTATTGAGTGTTTTCTTTCCCTCCAAAATGTAATTTTACCTTTTTCACTTTTGTAATTTCTTTATTTTCACTATAAGTAGTTGATGAGCGGATAATTTATACGCTTTTTGGTATTGTTTTTAGGTAGTTTTTAGTATGATCTAGTTACTTTTAGGGATGTTTTCATTAGTTTTTATACTAAATTCACATTTCTAGACTTTACTATGAGTTTGTGTGTTTTTCTGTGATTTCAGGTATTTTCTGGCTGAAATTGAGGGACCTGAGCAAAACTCTGATAGGAGGCTGACAAAGGACTGCTGATGCTGTTGGAATCTGACCTCCCTGCACTCAAAATGGATTTTATGGAGCTACAAAAATCCAAATGCCGCGCTCTCAACGGCATTGGAAAGTAGACATCCAGAGATTTCCAGCAATATATAACAGTCCATACTTTATTCGTAATTAGATGACGTAAATTGGTGCTCAACACCAGTTCCATGCTACATTCTGGAGTCAAATGCCAGAAACACATCACGAACCAGAGTTGAACGCCCAAAACACGTTACAACTTGGCGTTCAACCCCAAGAGAAGCCTCAGCTCGTGAATAGATTAAGCTCAGCCCAAATATATACCAAGTGGGCCCCGAAAGTGGATTTATACATCAATTACTTACTCTTGTAAACCCTAGTAGCTAGTTTAGTATAAATAGAACTTTTTACTAGTGTATTATACGTCTTTTGACCACGTTACATCTTTGGTCTCAGTTTTATTTTATTATTCATCTTAGGAGACTATTGATCACGTTTATGGCGGTTGGCCATTCGGCCATGCCTGGACCTTCATCACTTATGTATTTTGAACGGTGGAGTTTCTACACACTATAGATTAAGGGTGAGGAGCTCTAATGTACCTTTGGGCTTTCATTGCAAGTACTTCTATTTTCTATTCAATTCCGCTTGTTCTTATTCTAAGATATTCGTTGCAGTTCAACATGATGAATGTGATGATCTGTGACACTCATCATCATTCTCACATATGAACGCGTGACTGACAACCACTTCCGTTCTACCTTAGACTGGGCGCATATCTCTTGGATTCCTTAATCAGAATCTTCGTGGTATAAGCTAGAATTGATGGCGGCATTCATGGGAATCCAGAAAGTCTAACCTTGTCAGTGGTATTCCGAGTAGGATTCCAGGATTGAATGACTGTGACGAGCTTCAAACTCGCGATTGTTGGGCGTGATGACAAACGCAAAAGAATCAAGGGATTCTATTCCAACATGATCGAGAACCGACAGATGATTAGCCGTGCTGTGACAGAGCATTTGGACCATTTTCACTGAGAGGATGGGATGTAGCCGTTGACAATGGTGATGCCCTACATACAGCTTGCCATGGAAAGGAGTAAGGAGGATTGAAGGAAAGCAGTAGGAAAATAGAGATTTGGAAGGCACAAGCAGCTCCATGCGCTTGTCTGAAATTCCCACCATTGAATTATATGAGTAACTATTTTCTATTTAGTTTATTATTATTATTCGAAAATCCAATAATCTCTTAATATAGTTGAATCCGCCTGACTGGGATTTACAAGATGACCATAGCTTGCATCATACCAACAATCTCTGTGGGATCGACCCTTACTCACGTAAGGTATTACTTGGACGACCCAGTACACTTGCTGGTTAGTTGTGCGGAGTTGTGACAAAGTGTGACAAAGTCTTTGGAGCCATTGTTAATGATCACAATTTCGTCCACCAAGTTTTTGGCGTCGTTGCCGGGGATTGTTCGAGTTTGGACAACTAACGGTTCATCTTGTTGCTCAGATTAGGTAATTTTCTTTTCGAAAAAAAGTTTTCAAAAATTTTTCAAAATTTTTCTTTGTTTTCGTTTTTCCCAATAATTATTTTCGAAAAAAATAAAATAAAATACACACAAAAAAATCATAAAATCATAAAAATCAAAAATATTTTGTGTTTTTCGTTTAAGTTTTGAGTCAATTTTTAAGTTCTGTGTCAATTGCATGCTTTAAAAATCTCTTGCATTTTTCAAAAATTCATGCATTCATAGTGTTCTTCATGATCTTCAAGTTGTTCTTGGTAAGTCTTCTTGTTTGATCTTGATGTTTTCTTGTTTTGTATCTTTTGTTGTTTTTCATATGCATTTTTTGTTTGTTAGAGTCCAAGCATTAAAGAATTCTAAGTTTGGTGTCTTGCATGTTTTCTTTGCATCAAAAATTTTTCAAAAATATGTTCTGGATATTCATCATGATCTTCAAAGTGTTCTTGGTGTTCATCTTGACATTCATAGTGTTCTTGCATGCATCTTGTGTTTTGATCCAAAATTTTTATGTTTTGGGTCATATTTGTGTTTTTCTCTCTCATCATTAAAAATTCAAAAATAAAAAATGTATATCTTTTCCTTAATTTTCTCATAATTTTCGAAAAATTGAGTTGACTTAGTCAAAATTTTTTAAAATTAGTTGTTTCTTATAAGTCAAGTCAAATTTTCAATTTTAAAAATCTTATCTTTTTAAAACTTTTTCAAAAATTAAATCTTTTTAATTTTTCTTATTAATTTTTGAAAATTCTTTAAAATATTTTTCAAAAATCTTTTTTCTTGATTTTATCTTTATTTTCAAAAAATATGCTAACAATTAATATGATTGATTAAAAAATTTGAAGTTTGTTACTTTCTTGTTAAGAGAGGTTCAATCTTTAAATTTTAGAATCTTATCTTTTTAGTTTCTTGTTAGTTATGTAATTAATTTTAATTTTAAAAATTAAATCTTTTCTAACCATATCTTTGTAATCATATCTTTTATATCATATCTTTTTCAAAAATTTGATTTTAAAATATCTTTTCTAACTTCTTATCATCTTATCTTTTCAAATTTGATTTTCAAATCTTTTTCAACTAACTATTTGACTTTTTGTTTGTTTCTTATCTTTTTCAAAACCACCTAACTATTTTTCCCTCTCTACTTTTCGAAAATATCTCATCCCTTTTTCAAAAAAAATTCTTTTTAATTAACTAATTGTTTTAAATTTTAATTTTAATTCTATCTCATCTTTAATTTTCGAAAATCACTAACTCATTTTCAAAATTAATTTTCGAATTCTCTCTCTCATCTTCTTCTGTTTATTTATTTAATCACTAACACTTCTCTTCATCTCTCTTTATCTCCAATCACTTCCTTTATCCTTACCCTTGTGTTTGTATTATTCCTTCTTCTTAATCCTTATCCTCTTTCTTCTTCCACTAATAATAAGGATCCTCTTTACTGTGACATAGAGGACTCCTCTTCCTTTTCTTTTTCTATTCTCTTTCATATGAGCAGGAACAAGGAAAAAAACACTCTTGTTGAAGCTGATCCTGAACCTGAAAGGACTCTGAAGAGGAAACTAAGAGAAGCTAAATTACAACAATTCAGAGGCAACCTTTCTGAAATTTTCAAACAAGAGAAGGAGATGGCAGCCGAACCCAACAACAATAATGCAAGGAGTATGGTTGGTGATTTTACTAAACCCACGTCCAAGTTTGATGGAAGAAGCATCTCAATTCCTGCCATTAGAGCAAACAATTTTGAGCTGAAACCTCAATTAGTTGCTTTAATGCAACAGAACTGCAAGTTTTATGGACTTCCTTCTGAAGATCCTTACCAGTTTTTAACTGAGTCCTTGCAGATTTGTGAGACTGTTAAGACAAATGGAGTAGATCCTGAAGTCTACAGGCTCATGCTTTTCCCTTTTGCTGTAAGAGACAGAGCTAGAACATGGTTGGACTCACAACCTAAAGATAGCGTGGACTCTTGGGATTAGCTGGTCACGACCTTCTTGGATAAATTCTTTCTTCCTCAAAAGCTGAGCAAGCTTAGAGTGGATGTTCAGACCTTCAAGCAAAAAGATGGTG
>NC_029777.3:47076109-47081926 GCF_000817695.3 Arachis duranensis | reverse complement strand
TACCTAAAGAAAACGCCTGCAGAAGCTCAAGAACTTATTGACATGGTTGCAAATAACCAATTCATGTACACTTCTGAGAGGAATTCCGTGAATAATGGGACACCTCAGAGGAAGGGAGTTTTTGAAATTGATGCTCTGAATGCCATATTGGCTCATAACAAAGTGTTGACTCAGCAAGTCAACATGATTTCTCAAAGTCTGAATGGATGGCAAAATGCATCCAACAGTATTAAAGAGGCATCTTCTGAAGAAGAAGCTTATGATCATGAGAACCCTACAATGGCAGAGGTAAATTACATGGGTGAACCTTATGGAAACACCTATACTTTATCATGGAGAAATCATCCAAATTTCTCATGGAAGGATCAACAAAAGCCTCAACAAGGCTTTTATAATGGTGGAAGAAATAGGCTCAGCAATATCAAGCCTTATCCATCATCTTCTCAGCAACAGACAGAGAATAATGAACAGAATACCTCTAATTTAGCAAATATAGTCTCTGATCTGTCTAAGGCCACTTTAAGTTTCATGAGTGAAATAAGGTCCTCCATCAGAAATTTGGAGGCATAAGTGGGCCAGCTGAGTAAGAAAGTAACTGAAACTCCTCCTAGTACTCTCCCAAGCAATGCAGAAAAGAATCCAAAGAGAGGGTGCAAGGCCATTGATATAGTCAATATGGCCGAATGCAGAGAGGGAGGAAAGGACAAAAATCCTAGTGAGGAAGACCTCCTGGGACGTCCTCTGAGCAAGAAGGAGTCCCCTATTGATGAGCTAAAGGAATCTGAGGCTCATATAGAGACCATAGAGATTCCATTAAACCTCCTTCTACCATTCATGAGCTCTGAAGACTATTCTTCCTCTGAAGAGGATGAAGATGTAACTGGAGAGCAAGTTGCTCAATATTTAGGAGCTATCATGAAGCTGAATGCCAAGTTGTTTGGTAGTGAGACTTGGGAAGGTGAACCTCCCTTGCTCATTAGTGAACTAGATACATGGGTTTAGCAAACATTACCTCAAAAGAGACAAGATCCTGGCAAATTCTTAATACCCTGTACCATAGGCACCATGACCTTTAACAAGGCTCTATGTGACCTGGGGTCAAGCATAAATCTTATGCCACTCTCTGTAATGGAGAAACTAGGGATCATTGAGGTACAACCTACCATATTCTCATTACAAATGGCAGACAAGTCAGTAAAACAAGCTTATGGATTGGTAGAAGACGTGTTAGCGAAGGTTGAAGGCCTTTACATCCCTGCTGATTTCATAATCTTAGACACTAGGAAGGAGGAGGATGAATGCATTATCCTTGGAAGACCTTTCCTAGCCACAGCAGGAGCTGTGATTGATGTTGACAGAGGAGAGTTAGTCCTTCAATTGAATGGGGACTACCTTGTGTTTAAGACCCAAGGGTGTTCTTCTGTAAACATGGAAAAGAGGCACAGTAAGCTTCTCTCAATACAGAGTCAAACAAAGCCCCCACAATCAAACTCTAAGTTTGGTGTTGGGAGGCCACAACCAAACTCTAAGTTTGGTGTTGAGAAGCCATCTAAGCAACAAGATGAACCGTCAGTTGTCCAAACTCAAACAATCCCTGGCAATGGCGCCAAAAAGCTGGTGCACGAAATTGTCATCATCAATGGCGCCATCAACATGATACACACAATTGCAATCCCAACTCTTTATCACAACTTCGCACAACTAACCAGCAAGTGTACTGGGTCGTCCAAGTAATAAACCTTACGCGAGTAAGGGTCGATCCCACGGAGATTGTTGGTATGAAGCAAGCTATGGTCACCTTGTAAATCTTAGTCAGGCAAACTCAAATGGTTATGGATGATGTATGAATAAAATATAAAGATAAAGATAGAGATACTTATGTAATTCATTGGTGAGAATTTCAGATAAGCGAATGGAGATGCTTTGTCCCCAGACAAGGTTTTGACCTTCCGGATTCTATGAATGCCGCCATCAATTCTAGCTTATACCACGAAGATTCCGATTAAGGGATCCAAGAGATAAACATTCAAGCCTTGTTTGCTTGTAGAACAGAAGTGGTTGTCAGGCACTCATTCATAAGTGAGAATGATGATGAGTGTCACATAATCATCACATTCATCATGTTCTTGGGTGCAAATGAATATCTTAGAACAAGAATAGGCTGAATTGAATAGATGAACAATAGTAATTGCATTAATACTCGAGGTACAGCAAAGCTCCACGCCTTAATCTATGGTGTGTAGAAACTCCACCATTGAAAATACATAAGAACAAAAGTGATCATTGGCTTCGGCCCCAAAGAGGGAACCAGAAGAACCAAGATCTTATCTAAGATCTAAAGTGATCAAAAGATGATAATACAATAGTAAAAGGTCCTATTTGTAAAGAACTAGTAGCTTAGGGTTGACAGAAATGAGTAAATTATATAAAAATCCACTTCCGGGCCCACTTGGTGTGTGCTTGGGCTGAGCATTGAAGCATTTTCGTGTAGAGACTTCTCTTGGAGTTAAACGCCAGCTTTTGTGCCAGTTTGGGCGTTTTACTCCCATTCTTGTGCCAGTTCCGGCGTTTAACGCCGGGCAGTTTTGAGCTGATTTGGAACGCCAGTTTGGGCCATCAAATCTCGGGTAAAGTGTAGACTATTATATATTTCTGGAAAGCCCAGGATGTCTAATTTCCAACGCCGTTAAGAGCACGCCAATTGGGCTTCTGTAGCTCCAGAAAATCCACTTCGAGTGCAGGGAGGTCAGAATCCAACAGCATCTGCAGTCCTTTTCAGCCTCTGAATCAGATTTTTGCTCAGGTCCCTCAATTTCAGCCAGAAAATACCTGAAATCAAACTACTAGTAAAGTCCAGAAGAGTGAATTTTAACTAAAAACTAATAAAAATATACTAAAACCTAACTAAAACATACTAAAAACATACTAAAAACAATGCCAAAAAGCGTATAAATTATCCGCTCATCAGAGGCCCTCATCATGCTCTAAACATCTGTGAGGCTCCATGATAGCCATTGTCAAGCTAGTGAGATTAAAGAAGCGCTTGTTGGGATGCAACCCAATTTTATTTATCTAATTTTATTTTATTTTCATTGTTCCTTTATGTTTTATTAGGTTCATGATCATGTGGAGTCACAAAAAAAATATTAAAATTAAAAATAGAATAAAAAATAGCAGAAGAAAAATCACACCCTGGAGGAAGGACTTACTGGCGTTTAAACACTAGTAATGAGCATCTGGCCGGCGTTCAACGCCAGAACAGAGCATGGATCTGGCGTTGAACGCTAGAAACAAGCAACATCCCGGCGTTCAAACGTCAAGAATGCACCCTGAGGAGAGCTGGCGTTGAACGCTAGAAACAAGCATCGAACTAGTGTTCAACGCCAGAAACATGCTGCACATGGGTGTTGAACGCCCAGAACATGCATCACTTTGGCGTTTAAACGCCAAAATTGCATGGAAAGGCATTTTACATGCCTAATTGGTGCAGGGATGTAAATCCTTGACACCTCAAGATCTGTGGACCCCACAGGATCATCTCATGATCTGTGAACCGCACAGGATCCCCACCTACCATATTCTCACCTTACCTCCTAATAATCCTATAACACACTTTCCCAAAAACCCTTCACCAATCACCTCAATCTCTCTTCCCAATTACCCCCTTCACCACTCACATCCGTCCACTCTTCCCCATAAACCCCACCTACCTTCAAAATTCAAATTTCTTTCCCACCCAAACCCACCCTAAATGGCCGAACCTACTCCCTCTCCCCTCACTATATAAACCCCTCCATTCTTCTTCATTTTCACATAACACAATACTCTCTTCTCCTTCTTGGCCGAATACACCTCTCCCCCTCTCCTCCATATTTTCTTCTTCTTTTTCTCTTCTTTCATATCTTGCTCGAGGACGAGCAATATTTTAAGTTTGGTGTGGTAAAAGCATAGCTTTTTTGTTTTTTCATAAGCATTGATGGCACCTAAGGCTGGAGAAATCTCTAGAAAAGGGAAAGGGAAGACAAAAGCTTCCACCTCCGAGTCATGGGAGATGGAAAGATTCATCTCCAAAGCCCATCAAGACCACTTCTATGATGTTGTGGCCAAGAAGAAGGTGATCCCTAAGGTCCCTTTCATGCTCAAGAAAAATGAGTATCCGGAAATCCGACATGAGATCCAAAGAAGAGGTTGGGAAGTTCTAACCAAACCCATCCAACAAGTTGGAATCTTAATGGTTCAAGAGTTCTATGCCAATGCATGGATCACTAGGAACCATGATCAAAGTAAGAACCCGAACCCAAAGAATTATCTTACAATGGTTCGGGGGAAATACTTAGATTTTAGTCTGGAAAGTGTGAGGTTGGCGTTCAACTTGCCCATGATGCAAGGAGATGCACGCCCCTACACTAGAAGGGCCAACTTTAATCAAAGGTTGGACCAATTCCTTATGGACATATGTGTGGAAGGAGCTCAATGGAAAAGAGATTCCAAAGGCAAGCCAGTTCAACTAAGAAGACTAGACCTCAAGCCTGTGGCTAGAGGATGGTTGGAGTTCATCCAACACTCCCTCATCCCCACTAGCAACCGATCTGAAGTTACTGTGGATCAGGCCATCATGATTCATAGCGTCATGAATGGAGAGGAAGTATAAGTTCATGAAGTCATCTCCCATGAATTCTACAAAATAGCCGATAAGTCCTCTACTTTGGCAAGGCTAGCTTTTCCTCATCTTATTTGCCATCTATGTTACTCAGCTGGAGTTATCATAGAAGGAGACATCCTCATTGAGGAGGACAAGCCCATCACTAAGAAAATGATAGAGCAAACAAGAGATCCCACTCATGGAACCCAAGAGACCCATGAGGAAGCTCACCACCAAGAAATCCTGAAGATGCCTCAAGGGATGCACTTTCCTCCCAACAACTATTGGAAACAATTCAACACTTCTTTAGAAGATTTGAGTTACAATGTGGATCAATTAAGGGTGGAACATCAAGAGCACTCTATCATTCTCCACGAAATTAGAGAAGATCAAAGAGCAATGAGGGAGGAGCAACAAAGGCAAGGAAGGGACATAGAAGAGCTTAAGGACATCATTGGTCCTTAAAGAAGAAGACACCACTAAGGTGGATTCATTCCCTGTTCTTATTTTTTCTGTTTTTCATTTTTATTTATGTTTTGTGTCTCTACTTCATGATCATTAGTATGTAGTAACTATGCCTTAAAGCTATGAATAAATTCCATAAATCCTTCATCTCTCTTAAATGAAAAATGTTTTTAATTCAAAAGAACAAGAAGTACATGAATTTCGAAATTATCCTTGAATTTAGTTTAAATATATTGATGTGGTGACAATACTTTTTGTTTTCTGAATGAATGCTTAAACAGTGCATATTTTTTATCTTGTTGTTTATGAATGTTAAAATTGTTGGCTCTTGAAAGAATGATGAAAAAGAGAAATGTTATTGATAATCTGAAAAATCATAAAATTGATTCTTGAAGCAAGAAAAAGTAGTGAATAGCAAAAGCTTGCGAAAAAAAAGTGGCGAAAAACAAATAGAAAGAAAAAGAAAAAAGCAAGCAGAAAAAGCCAATAGCCCTTAAAACCAAAAGGCAAGGGTAAAAAGGATCCAAGGCTTTGAGCATCAATGGATAGGAGGGCCCAAGGAAATAAAATCTAGGCCTAAGCGGCTAAATCAAGCTGTCCCTAACCATGAGCTTGTGGCATGCAGGTCTAAGTGAAAAGTTTGAGACTGAGTGGTTAAAGTCGTGATCCAAAGCAAAAAGAGTGTGCTTAAGAGCTCTGGACACCTCTAA
>NC_029777.3:47073937-47075942 GCF_000817695.3 Arachis duranensis | reverse complement strand
ACTTAACTAGGAGAATCAATAACACTATCTGAAATTCTAAGTTCCTATAGAAGCCAATCATTCTAAACTTCAAAGGAAAAAGTGAAATGCCAAAACTGTTTAGAAGCAAGAAGCTACAAGTCCCGCTCATCTAATTAGAATTAATATTCATTGATATTTTGGGATTTATAGTATATTCTCTTCTTTTTATCCTAATTGATTTTCAGTTGCTTGGGGACAAGCAATAATTTAAGTTTGGTGTTGTGATGATTTATCCTAATTGATCTTCAGTTGCTTGGGGACAAGCAACAATTTAAGTTTGGTGTTGTGATGAGCGGATAATTTATACGCTTTTTGGCATTGTTTTTAGGTAGTTTTTAGTATGATCTAGTTACTTTTAGGGATGTTTTCATTAGTTTTTATGCTAAATTCACATTTCTGGACTTTACTATGAGTTTGTCTATTTTTCTGTGATTCAGGTATTTTTTGGCTGAAATTGAGGGACCTGAGCAAAACTCTGATAGGAGGCTGACAAAGGACTGCTGATGCTGTTGGAATCTGACCTCCCTGCACTCAAAATGGATTTTCTAGAGCTACAAAACACCAAATGGCGCTCTCTCAACGGTGTTGAAAAGTTGACATCCAGAGCTTTCCAAAAATATATAATAGTATATACTTTATTCGTAATTAGACGACGTAAACTGGCGCTCAACGCCAGTTCCATGCTGCATTCTGGAGTCAAACGCTAGAAACACGTGACGAACCAGAGTTGAACTCCCAAAACACGTTACAACTTGGCGTTCAACTCCAAGAGAAGCCTCAGCTCGTGGATAGATCAAGCTCAGCCCAAGCACACACGAAGTGGGCCCCGAAAGTGGATTTATGCATCAATTACTTACTTCTGTAAACCCTAGTAGCTAGTTTAGTATAAATAGAACTTTTTACTAGTGTATTAGACGTCTTTTGACCACGTTACATCTTTGGTCTCAGTTTTATTTTATTATTCATCTTAGGAGACTATTGATCACATTTATGGGGGCTGGCCATTCGGCCATTCCTGGACCTTCATCACTTATGTATTTTCAACGGTGGAGTTTCTACACACCATAGATTAAAGATGTGGAGCTTTGCTGTACCTCGAGTTTTAATGCAAGTACTTCTATTTTCTATTCAATTCTGCTTGTTCTTATTCTAAGATATTCGTTGCACTTCAACATGATGAATGTGATGATCCGTGACACTCATCATCATTCTCACCTATGAACGCGTGACTGACAACCACTTCCGTTCAAATTACCTAATCTGAGCAACAAGATGAACCGTCAGTTGTCCATACTCGAACAATCCCCGGCAACGGCGCCAAAAACTTGGTGTTGTTGCCGGATCTGAAAAACTTGGCGCTGTAGTTGCACGTAATTGTAATTCAAATAATCCCCGGCAACGGCGCCAAAAACTTGGTGGACGAAATTGTGATCACTTGTTCTTTGTTTATAAAGGATGTATACTCTGAGGACATTGTTTATTTTCTTCACAACTCCGTTCAACTAACCAGCAAGTGTACTGGGTCGTCCAAGTAATAAACCTTACGTGAGTAAGGGTCGAATCCACAGAGATTGTTGGTATGAAGCAAGCTATGGTCACCTTGCAAATCTCAGCTAGGCAGATTAAAATAGTTTTATGGGTTTTCGAAAATATAAATAATGAAAGGGATAAAGATACTTATGCAGATTCATTGGTGGGAATTTCAGATAAGCGGATGGAGATGCTGTAGAGCTCTTGGACGCCTGCTCTCCTACTCCTTCTACTCAATCCTTCTTACTCCTTTCCATGGTCAAGCTTTGTATAGGGGTTCACCATCAACTGTGGCTACTTTCATTCCTCACGGGGAAATATCCTGTGCGGCTGTCACTCGCACAGCTAACCAGCCTGGAGGCATCACCCATGGCTGATGGCTACAACCCATCCTCGCAGTGAAAACTATGCTAACGCACTCTGTCACAGTACGGCTAATCACCGGTTGGTTCCC
>NC_029777.3:47068307-47073564 GCF_000817695.3 Arachis duranensis | reverse complement strand
ATCATGACGTTTTTCTGGCGTTTAACTCCAGACAGCAGCGTGTACTTGGCGTTTAACGCCAAGTTACGTCGTCATTCTTCGAATAAAGTATGGACTATTATATATTTCTGGAAAGCCCTGGATGTCTACTTTCCAACGCCGTTGAGAGCGCGCCAATTGGAGTTCTGTAGCTCCAGAAAATCCATTTCGAGTGCAGGGAGGTCAGATTCCAACAGCATCAGCAGTCCTTTTGTCAGCCTTCTTCAGAGTTTAGCTCAAATCCCTCAATTTCAATCAGAATTTACCTGAAATCACAGAAAAACACACAAACTCATAGTAAAGTCCAGAAATGTGAATTTAACATAAAAACTAATGAAAACATCCCTAAAAGTAGCTTAAACTTACTAAAAACTATATAAAAATAATGCCAAAAAGCGTATAAATTATCCGCTCATCAGATTCCAGGATTGAATGACTGTGACGAGCTTCAAACTCGTGATTGTTGCGCGTGATGACAAACGCAAAAGAATCAAGGGATTCTATTCCAACATGATCGAGAACCGACAGATGATTAGCCGTGCTATGACAGAGCATTTGGACCATTTTCACTGAGAGGATGGGATGTAGCCAATGACAACGGCGATGCCCTACATGCAGCTTGCCATGGAAAGGAGTAAGGAGGATTGAAGAAAAGCTGTAGGAAAACAGAGATTCAGAAGGCACAAGCAGCTCCATGCGCTTGTCTGAAATTCCTACCATTGAATTATATGAGTAACTATTTTCTATTTAATTTATTATTATTATTCGAAAATCCAATAATCTCTTAATATAGTTAAATCCGCCTGACTGGGATTTACAAGATGACCATAGCTTGCTTCATACCAACAATCTCTGTGGGATCGACCCTTACTCACGTAAGGTTTTACTTGGACGACCTAGTACACTTGCTGGTTAGTTGTGCGGAGTTGCGACAAAGTGTGATTTATGTTTGAGAGCACCAAGTCTTTGGAGCCATTGTTAATGATCACAATTTCATCCACCAGTAGTATAAATACCTCCAAAGAGTATTAAAGAGGGGTCAAGCAGTTAGTTCTAGATCCACTTTTACACTCCACTTTTGAGTACTTTTCAAGCTATTAGTAGCTAACTTCCCTCTCATTGAGAGAGGGAGCTCTGTTGTACCTAATGGATTGATAATAGTGAAATTCTTCTTCTCTTCATCTTCTCTTGATTTGCTAGAAAGAATTTCGTTCTTAATGCTTAGTGTTCAATTATCTTGGGAAAGAGATTGAATGCAATTGGGTTTCATGGGAACCTTGGGAAAGGAAACATGAAACCATGCTTGAAATCCCTTCTCACACATGAATAGATTCTGGATTTTGGTGACGGGATACGTGACATATAATCCCCCCTCTACCTGGACCTACAAGGGTGTGTGGTATAATCATGGACCAAGCATATCTCTCTTCATGAGCAATTAGACCAAGGAATTGGCTATTGATCAAGATCTGAGAGATTGAGTGATAAACCACTATTTATGGTTTATCTTGTGCTAATTTGAGTGATTTTTATCAAGTCTTTGTCCACTTATTCCTATGATTTGCATGATTTTACAATTCCTTCACTAATTGTTCTATGATTGAAAACTTGCTTCCTAAAGACCTTTTAGTTGTATATTTTTATCTTCCTTCGTACCATTCGATGCCGTGATCTGTGTGTTAAGTGTTTCAGTCTTCATAGGGCAGGAATGGCGTAAGGAATGAAGAGGAAGCATGCAAAAATGGAAGGAACACAAGGATTGAGGAGATGACCAGCGAGAAGTCACGCGGTCACATGGCTCATGTGACCGCGTGAAATGGAAGAAATCACAGTGACGCGCTCACGTGCCTGACACCCTCGCGTGCCTGACGCGACCGCGCGGATTGGAAGCTGCACGAACAACGCGGATGTGTGTATGATGCACATGCGTAGTACGAGAAATGCTGAGCGATACGAACGCGCGGACGACATGAATGCGTGACGTGCGTGATCTGCAGAATTACAAAAGTCACTGGCACAGATTTTGGGCCATGTTTCAACCCAGTTTTCAGCCCAGAAACATAGATTAAAGTCAGGGAACATGCAGAGACTCAAGAGATGACGGGATATCGACTCATAATTCACTCTTCATAGTTTAGATGTAGTTTTTAGAGAGAGAGAGGTTCTCTCCTCTCTCTTAGGATTTAGGATTAGAATTTTTAGAAATTAGGAATATTACTTCTTCATTACAGGTTCAATGTTCTTTCAATTTATTTTCCACTCTAAATTTATTACTTTAATTGATATTTATCTTTTCAATTTAGCTTATAAATCTTTCCACGTTAGATTTGAATTTATGTTTAAACGTAGTTTGATGTGTTCCAGATTTATGATTTTTATTTAGCTTTTTATATTCTTTGGCTTTAATTGATTAATTGGAGACTCTTAAGTTATCAAACTCATCGTGACTGATAATTGCTATTTTAGCTAATTGAATTGAATTCCAATAACTCTAGTCCTTTCTTCGGAATTGACTAGGACATGAGGATCAAACTAATTAGTCCACTTGACTTTCCTTTTTGCTTTAGTAAAAGGTTAACTAAGTGGGATTAAAACTCAATTCTCATCACCATCGATAAGGATAACTAGGATAGGACTTCCAATTTCTCATATCTTACCAAGAGTTTATTTTACAGGTATTTATTTATTTTACTTGTCATTTAACATACTTCTTCCTTACTTTCAAAACCCCCAATTTACAAGACTCATAACCAATAATAAGAACATACTCCCTACAATTCCTTGAGAAGACGACCCAAGTTTTGAATACTTTGGTTATCAATTTATTTAGGCGTTTGTTACTTGTGACAACCAAATCGTTTGTAAGAAAGGACTTTTGTTGGTTTAAAAGCTATACCTGCAACGAGGATTTATTCTGCAAAATTCTAGACCATGCAAAAGTTCTTCTCTTCAAAATGGTGCCGTTGCCAGGGAATTGCAAACGTGTGCCTTATTATTGGTTATTGTAAATATTTTTCTTTTACTTGTTTATTTGTTTTTATTTTCCCTTCTTATTTCTGATAACTACTATGAATTCTCACCCCTCTCACTTTGAGTTTGGTTCTAATTTTGTTGAAAGGAATGGAAGCTATAACAAGTATATGCACCACGGTCTAAGTAATCAAAGATGGATGGAGCCAAGAGGACATGATCAACCCTTGAGGTAACAACACCTTCCAAGATATCTTAGACAGAGACCATTCTGCAATGCATACCAACTGATAGATTTGGTGGATCCCCTTATAGCTACCAACAAGCCCCACCCTATGCTCAAAGACCATCCTTTCAATATAGCTTCGAACCATCACACTCACAAGCTTCTTTTCACCATTCGCCACTGCATGATCCTTTTCCACCCCAACGCCAATCCAATTACTCCCAAGAACCACCACCACCCTATGCACCATGTCCATATCCATCAAGTCAAGAATCACAGGTTTGCTTCGAAGAATCAATAGACCAATTTCATACAACCCTTCATCAACTGGAGCAAGCAATAAATCAATTATCTTCCAGACGTTCGGATACTCAACAAACTCCCATGGCTTCATGTGGAGAATCTAATAAAGAATGTAGCGTGAAGAAGACACGAGAAACTACAATGGACAGTATAGAGCATAACTTCGTACTAGAACAAGTAGAGGAAACAGTCACCATAGAAGAAGAAGAGTTGGTTGAAGATTTAGGAGATGCCGAACCTCCTCCAGAATCCATAGTTGTGGAGAATTCCGTCGAAGACGTTATAATTGATGCTAAGGAGGATAGTGCACAACCCCCAAAGCAGCTACCTTATGAGGAATTGGACGGAATAATCCATGACACATATTTCCTTGATGATGATGATCGCAAGTCAAGTTCTCTTGGTAATGAACCTGCATCCGCAAGTGAATTCTTTGAGACAGAAGAATCTTCCCCGAGTGAATACGAAGATTATGCTAAGGTAGATTTTTCTCAACCTCCAACTTATGACACGAGTGATGATGAGGAAGATATGGAAGACTTTGATCAAGACATGGTTGAAATGGAAAAAGTTTTCCAAGAAGTGGAGGAAGTCACAGAAGACCACAAGGGAGTAGAACTTGCAGAACCACTAAAAACAGTGATCCCTAGGCCATTACCACCCAACACAAACTTCAAGTGGGTAAAATCCTTGACCTTTCTCTTCAATTTTCCACTTGAATATGGGTTACTTGAAACAGATGGCCAGCTTAGAGCTCTTTGCGGCTTAAAGAACAAAAGGGAAATGACTCGCACTCAGCGCTGGTATGCAAAATCCAATGAGGTTTCACACTTCAATTTGAGGCGCAAGGATTGGTGTCAAGCTCAATTGCAAGGATCTCAGAAGCTATTTGGTCACTGCAGTGAGAATTCAGATTACTCACCACCTGACTGGAAAAATGCATATCAAGACAAACACGGGTGTCAAAGTAGAGTTTGGGATCCTGATGAGCGGATAATTTATACGCTTTTTGGCATTGTTTTTAGGTAGTTTTTAGTAAGTTCAAGCTACTTTTAGGGATGTTTTCATCAGTTTTTATGTTAAATTCACATTTCTGGACTTTACTATGAGTTTTTGTGTTTTTCTGTGATTTCAGGTAATTTCTAGCTGAAATTGAAGAACTTGAGCAAAACTCTGATAGGAGGCTGACAAAGGACTGCTGATGCTGTTGGAATCTGACCTCCCTGCACTCGAAATGGATTTTCTGGAGCTACAAAACTCCGAATGGCACGCTCTTAACGGCGTTGGAAAGTAGACATTCAGATCTTTCCAGCAATATATAATAGTCTATACTTTATTTGGGAATTGACGACGTAAACTGGCGCTCAACACCAGTTCCATGTTGCTGTCTGGAGTAAAACGCCAGAAACACGTCACGACCCGGAGTTGAACGCCCAAAACACGTCATAACTCGGAGTTCAACTCCAAGAGAAGCCTCAGCTCGTGGATTAAGCAAGCTCAGCCCAAACATACACCAAGTGGGCCCCGGAAGTGAATTTATGCATCAATTACTTACTCATGTAAACCCTAGTAGCTAGTCTAGTATAAATAGGATAATTTACTATTGTATTAGACATCTTTGGTCTCAGTTTTATTTTATTCTTTATCTGAGGAGACTATTGATCATGTTTTCGGGGGCTGCTTTTCGGCCATGCCTGAACCTTCATCACTTATGTATTTTCAACGGTGGAGTTTCTACAT
>NC_029777.3:47066979-47068250 GCF_000817695.3 Arachis duranensis | reverse complement strand
ATTGAATGACTGTGACGAGCTTCAAACTCCTGAAGGCTGGGTGTTAGTGACAGACGCAAAAGAATCAGGGGATTCTATTCCAACCTGATTGAGAACCGACAGATGATTAGCCGTGCTGTGACAGAGCATTTGGACCTTTTTCACTGAGAGGATGGGATGTAGCCATTGACAACGGTGATGCCCTACATACAGCTTGCCATGGAAAGGAGTAAGAAGGATGGGATGAAGCAGTAGGAAAGCAGAGATTCAAGAGGAGCACAGCATCTCCATACACCTATCTGAAATTTCCATCATGGAAATACATGAGTAACTTTATCTTTATTTTATGTTTATTTACTATTATTTGATTTTCCAAATTCCATAATTTATTTAAATCCGCCTGACTGAGATTTACAAGATGACCATAGATTGCTTCATACCAACAATCTCTGTGGGATCGACCCTTACTCACGTAAGGTTTATTACTTGGACGACCCAGTACACTTGCTGGTTAGTTGAACGGAGTTGTGACCACACATAGTAAAGAGCTATTATCTCGAATTAAATTTCATACAAGTACAAAGAGTACGAATCACAATTTCGTCCACCAAGTTTTTGGCGCCGTTGTCGGGGAATGTTCGAGTATGGACAACTGACGGTTCATCTTGTTGCTCAGATTAGGTAATTTTCTTTTTATTTTCTTTTCAAAAAAAGTTTTCAAAAATCTTTCAAAAATTTTTCTTTATTGTCGTTTTCTTAAAATATAATTTTCGAAAAAATAATAAAAATACAAAAAAATCATAAAATCATAAAAATAAAAAATATTTTGTGTTTCTTGTTCAAGTCTTGAGTCAACTTTTAAGTTTGGTGTCAATTGCATGCTTTAAAAATTTTTTCTTGCATTTTTCGAAAATTCATGCATTCATGGTGTTCTTCATGATCTTCAAGTTGTTCTTGACAAGTCATCTTGTTTGATCTTGATGTTTTCTTGTTTTGTGTTGTTTGTTGTTTTTCATATGCATTTTTTGTTTGTTAGAGTCCGTGCATTAAAGATTTCTAAGTTTGGTGTCTTGCATGTTTTCTTTGCATCAAAAATCTTTCAAAATTATGTTCTTGATGTTCATCATGATCTTCATAGTGTTCTTGGTGTTCATCTTGACATTCATAGTGTTCTTGCATGCATTCTTTGTTTTGATCCATAAAGAAAAGAGAAAAACACAAAAATGACGTTTTTAATTTTTCTCTCTCATCGTTAAAAATTCAAAAATCAAAAAAATATATTTTCTTTATTT